>NC_045630.1:1247777-1559722 GCF_009829155.1 Mustela erminea | reverse complement strand
TCAAACATCATATTTTTCACCAAGGAAAAAAGACATTTGGCCTTAAACTGAATTTTTTTAAGGGTAAAAATAATTGCACCTGTTTCACTTAGTCCTTAAAAGAATTTAAAAGAAATTAGATAATTAACTAAATTTAATAATTTGTCCATCTTTTCTTTCTAGTATAATTTGTCTGTTTGACTTTATGAATGAGAGCTACTAAGCTGGAGTTAATTAGATTCTCCACATGAGGACCCTTTTCACCTGAGCTCACCTTCTGTTTGCCCTTCACGGTGGGTTTATGAGGCAGCAAGCAGCAGCCCTTGGAGCACAGTCCGGACGGACGGCGCATTGGGTCCGGCCGCAGACCCGTGTAGGAGAATGCTTGCTCCTTGAAAGAAGCCCATGGAGGGCTGTACTAAACAAGGGAGTGCTTAAAGCCTAGCTCTGTGGTAGGGGGAAGTAGAAACCTGTGGTTTGTTGTCTTTTCATTTCTGTTGTACTTACCCCTGTGGCCTCTGGGGAGAGCAGTAGGCATCGCTGAGCTTATTTGCCTGCTGTGTCGGCAGCAGATCTCTAACGATCTGCTGTGTTCTCAGAATGTTCAAGGCAAAGTGAAGTTTGCTCATTGGAAACTCATCTCTCACCAGCCCTCCAGGAAGCAGGGGCTTGAGTATCTCCTGGGATGCCGGTGAGGGCGGGCGCGGGCTTGTGTGAAGCTGAGAAGGTCTCCTGAACGCCGATCGGCATCATGGACGGAGTTTGTCCACGACGTCGGAAGTCACGCAGAAGCATATAATTCGCTTAAAATAAATGGAGATCAGTTACTGACTTTTAAATATGCAGATTCTGGAGGTTTGATTTCTACTTAGTTTGACGCTTTTATCCATGAGGTATTATAGAAGTCTGTTTCCATGAGATTTAAGAGAAGGAGCACTTTTGTATAAATAAAAACATTTTGTTGTGTAATGCAAAGTAATTTTTCCTGGAATGTAGCAGTATTGAGTATAGTATAGATTTTCAGTGCACTGTTGGAATTATGTCTGATACGTGTGGCCTGATTTTTATTGTTTTGCTTTTTAAGATCTGATTTGTATGCATATATATATGTATTTTAAAGATTATTTATCTGAGAGAGAGAAAGAGCACAAACGGAGGAGAAGCAGGCTCCCCGCTGAGCAGAGAGCCGGATGTGGGGCTCGATCCCGGGACTCTGGAATCATGACCTGAGCCGAAGGCAGAGGCTTCACTGACTGAGCCACCCAGGCGCCCCAGTCTGATTTGTTGCATTGGGGCCGTTCAACTGAAAGATTAGTTGCAGACTCTGGAGACCGAGCAAACAGCAGCCTACGTAGGCTCCTTGGTCCCATTTCCCTCAGAGGCCCTTCAGCCCCTCTGAGGAGACGTTAAGAGCGTGGGGTCTGGAATCACCTGTGTGTAAGCCTCTCTGTGGCCTCGGGCGTGTTTCCTGACTTACCTGGGCCTCAGTGTCCTCATCCGTGGAGTGGAGAGAACCGCGCCCGCCCTGCCTACTGCTGCCGGGTGAAGCACACAAGGGCTTAGAGCCGCGCACTTAGCATGTGGCAGGGGCCCAGCAGGAAGTGCTGGCTGCTGACCGTCACTGTCACTGTTCTTGTCTCGTTGACTTGTAACGGTGGGTTTGGATATTTGGGTTTTATGGTACTAGTTTCCTTAAAGCCAAGGATCGTTGCTTAGAATGTGCAGAATGAGCCTGGCAGAAAATAAGCAGCGGATACATAATTTTGGAATGAATAAGTAAGTGTGGAGGGCAGTGTCTGATCATCAATCTGGTTTCCCCCCGTTTTTCGAAATTGTGGTGAAACACACATCACTTTGAATTTGCCATCTTTGTCATTTTTGAGTGTGTAGGTCAGTGGTGTGGAATACAGTCACAATGTTGTTCAACCACCGTCCGTCTTGTAACACTGACACCCTGTAGCCAGCACACAGTTGCTCACGTGTCACTCTCCCGCAGCCCCCGGCAACCCCCCTCCCTTCTGTTTCTGTGACGCTGGGTGCCTCACCTAAAGGGGATCGTACAGTGTTTCTCCTTTTGTGACTGGATTATTTTACTTCGCATTATGTCCTCGAGGCTCCTCCATGTTGCAGCGTACGTCAGAATTTCCCTCCTTTTTGAGTCTGAGTGATACTCTGTTGTGTCTAGACCGCATTTTTTTACCGTTTCGTTTGTTAACCAACACTTGGGTCGCTTCTACATTTTAGCTATCGTGAATAAGGCTGCTTTGAACATGGTTCGATGTTTTCTTTCCATCTGCCAGTGGGATCTTAGAGACTATTAGATACAGAAATACAGAGACTATTGGTGTAGAAAGTATTCTATAGTATGTATGTTTATCAGACTTGAATTTAAGTCCTGGTCTTGGCACTTAATGAATGCCGACACGGGGCTCGATCCCAGGACCCTGAGATCATGACCTGAGCCGAAGGCAGAGGCTTTAAGCCACTGAGCCAAACTTGCTGTGTCTCCTGCACGGTCCATCCTGCTGGCTTTCCCAGGACACTCTCCTCCCCCTTCTTCCCAGGTCTGCCCTCTTGCGGCCGTGGTCAGACTTGTGTGGACTGTTCTCCTTCGAATGCCTGTAGTTTTGTACCACACAGCCCACGTCTGAGTTATTTTTTATTACGTTTTTGCTATAGTTTCATGTGTGTTGGTCTTTGTCATTTAAGAATGATTGCAAAGCACCCAACGATCTGGATCATGGTCTCGTACATGCCCCTTTCTCCTGCCCAGGAACTAGCGCAGAGTCGAGACTGGCGCTTGTTCTGTGTCTCTGTCCACGCGGTCTGGAGCCTGCAGAGATCATCCCTTGTGAAAGGAACCCACACTGTCCACGTATTTTATACGCCTTTTGATAGAAAAATCTGATGTTGGACTTTTAGGAATAATCAGACGGGAAGAGTGCGGCGTAGTGCCTGGTGCTGGATCTTTTCTTCCCTTTCCTGCCAGGAGTGTTTGTCGGCGTCGAGTCTGGGCACCTCGGTTGTCATCCAAAGGGCTTGGGCTTCGTCGCTTAGAAAGCACTATTTTGTCTGCTCACTGATTAGGTGAACTCGTGCTTGTGAGAATGCGGAACGGTATGGGCCTTGGCTGATGCCCGTTAAGAAAAACTTGTAAACATGTTAGTGACTAGCAGGGAGTAATCACCTGAATTAATAGATGCACCATGTAAAGTTTTTAAGAAGTAGAAGCAAAGTAGTAAGATATTAAAAAACCCATATACGATGGAATCTTTTGTAATCTCGCAATAACTGACAGTTCAGTGGCCATGTCAATGCCCGGCCCAAGGACGCTATACTGGGTACTGAAACCGTTTTCAATAACAACTGCTTATTCTGTGAGTCTAGTTTTGGAGCAAACAGTGATTGTGTATCGGGTGAGTGCCAGCTTGTAGAAGGCACTGGGTAGGCGCTTTGGGGGATATAAGGATGAATGAGGCCCTCGCTTTCGTCCTGAGGAACTTCCGTTACAGTAGAAAGATAAGATGTGTATGTGAACGACCGTAAATACGCTTCCTAAGGCTCAAACGAAGGGCAGGGGCTTTCAAAATGCTGAAAATATCTTTCCCCGGGGAGGCTCGCGGGGAATGTTATTGAGCAGGTGGAATTTGAATTATGTCTTTGACAAGAAAATGTGAGATTTTGAAGGAACAGAAAGAGGGCCTTCAAAGTTTAACGAGAATTACCATAAATAACAAGGTACATGGTGCGTATCATTGATTCAGGTCTGGTGTAGTTAGGGGTTTATGTGAGCCACATTCAAAGTTGATGCGTGACCCTGTTTTGGTTTGTTCCTGGAAAAACTGAACCAGCCGGTTACACACTCGCCGTAGAGTATGTCTGGTGCTTCTCTGCTCCGCTCCCGGAAGGGGCCAGCCAGGGCACCCCAGGATGTGGTGGCGGGTCCCGACTGCTTCCCTGATTCCTACCCCCACCCTCACCCCTGTGAGTGACCATTTGTGCTTGGCTCTCGACCCACCCTTGCTGGTACCTCACAAGAAGAAGGGAGTTACGGGTCTGTAGGTCAGTGCAGGGAGGGAGCTGGTGAGAAGGCCACCGTCTTCCTGAGTGGATGGACTTTATTTTGGCAAACCCGCGTGTGACAGGTTCTCTTCTCTCTTTCTCTCTCTCTTTTTATAGCATTTGCTCAATAAACAGGACTCGCTAGACGTTTTGGTTTGCGTCAATGTTACATACTTTAAAATCTGGAAGAGGAGGAAAGGGGACGACGGTGGAAGATCTACAGTAAGCCGAGATGGGTCACGGTTTTACACTGCTTCGATCTTAAGCATTTCCTTGTGCAAGTGATAGACCAAGGTGCCGTGAAGGCTCTTCAGGGCTGTCCTGTCAGGAGCAGAGCTGGTGTTTTATTCCTTCGGCCGGAATTTCCCAGTTCTTCGTAGTCCACTAAAGGATCGTTGCAAGTAGTAACAGGACTCCTTGGTTATCCTGGCATCGATCTGTAACGATGGCGGACTCGTGAGACTCCTGGGGACGGAGGGGAGTCTCTGAGGTTTGCTCCCCGTGTTGCGAAGTGAGAAAATGTAACGAGAAATGCCCTAACAAAGCTTGCAGCGAATCGGATTGTGTTTTTAATTCGTCTCACGTGTCACTGCTTGATGGAAGCGAAGACAGCTGTGTGGCATTGAGTTACGATCTCGTAGATTCCAGTACTGGATGGAGATACACATCCAAGTCCTTGAACACGTGTGGAACTTGCTGTTTAGCTCTGGAGCTAGTTCTGTAGATGCGACTGTCCTTGCCGGCTAGGCTAGAACGCATGGTCCCGGCGAAGTGACGTGTGGCCCTTCTGCTGGACCCGAGGTCAGTGGTTCTGAAACACTGCGTCCTTCTCGCCTCCTCTTTCCGGGAGAATTTTAAGCCACGTGACTCCTTGTTCCGCACAGTCCGGGCCCAGCAGCAGCGCCAGTGCTGTTTCCTGACAGCCTCCCGGAGCCACAGACTCGCCTTTCCCCGGCCCTGGGAGCTGCCCCTCCCAGTGCGAGGATGGCTCGGTAGCCAGGCTGAGTTCCAGTACCCCCAGAAATGGTTTCCTCTGGTTCTGTGAATACACACTTATGGGCAGTTTTTAATCTAGCACATTTGTTTTCATGACTGATACGTTGTTTGGTTCTAAAAGGGAACAACTTTTCTAAGGGTGCTCGGTCTGAGTGTGGAGGGAGAGGCTGGGACGTTCTATGGCGTTCTCCAAAGTTTTTTGACCTCATTTGTAGGCCATGAAGTCAGTTCAGCACGTTTTAAAAAAGTAGAATAGAAAATAATCTTAGTCCATAGCATCCAGTAAGGATAAATGGTGCTGCGCGAAGTGTGTCAGTAGTACATGTGCAGGAGTGAACGTGCGGGGTCATGGTGTGACTTCGTAGCCGTGAGCGATAATTCAGAGCTTGAAAGCCACCATCAAACACATGGGAAAGGAGTGACATGATAAGAGGTAGCTGTTGCTAAATTGTATGTGCTTTCCGAGATAAACGAACAACTTTGATAACTAGGAGTCTTTTCTGAATTAGCTTCTAAGCTGCTTCAGCAGTCTCACTCATCCCGCTTGTAAACTTCTTCCGCTCCTGTCCTCCTGCTCGGTATAGGGTTGACCCTTGAACAGCTTGGATTTGAACTGCCCGATTCCCTTGTGCATTTTTTGTTTGTTTTGAAGATCTGGCAGGAAAAGCAACAAGGCGTTTACAGGTGCCTGCCCCAGGCTCCGCAGGGCTAAACTGAAGGTGACTATCGCAGAGGTCATGCCTGCTGTCCTCCGAGTACCCAGGGAAGCCTGCTCGCTGCTGCCAGCGCCGGGGCCCCCAGGACCAGGAGGGCTGCAGGTCACCCCATGGACTGTTGGGGACTGTTGGAGTGAGGCCCAGGGCTGGGACCTGAGGAGAGGACTGAAGAGGAGGAACACATCCAGGAGGCAAGGAGGGTCCTGTGCGTGGAACCCCATACTCCCAGCTCTCGAGTCGCCCCCAGCCCCCACTGTGTCTTCTGGTGCCAGGGCCAGGGGTGGCCTGGGGTCTCGGCTCCCTACTGCTGGCCACAAAGTACTCCCCTTGCGGACACCCTGGTTCTGGGGCCTCCCACAGCTGCCAAAAGCCGTGGGCCCGTGGTACACCTCCAGGCAGATGGGCCAGCTGTACTACACGCACAGGCTCCCTCTCACTGCTGCCCCTAAAGAGCGGAGGCCACCAGGCTGCCGAGTGTCGCCACTGCGGGGGGCCAGGGCCGTCCCTACTGCCCCGTCTAACCCAGTCCGCCTATGTGAAAAGGTGAAGGAGGGTCAGTAGTGCATCCTCCAGACTGAGCAGGCCCTTGAGTACCAACAAAGTGAAGCAAGCCGCTCCGTACCATCAGGGATAGCGTCTGATTCCGCGGAATTCACTCATGGGGGATTGGGCAGTTGGACAGAGGGATAACCCAGGACGCGAGGCAGCTGTTGGCTGTCCCTGTTCTCTACTCCTATTTGGACTTTAGTCCCCAAGTTTTATGGAGCAAGGGGCTTGGCGGTGAGGTGGCAGCGTAGTTATCTTGGAGCGGTGCCGCCTGTGCGACAGGGAGAAGAGACGCGAGGCCGGAGAGGGAGTCGGCGTTCTCAGCACTCCTGCGGCCTTTGAGCAGGTCTCTCTCAGCAAACACAGGTGTCGTGCTGCGTTTCCTTACGACTTTTAAAATAACTTTTCTCTAGCTTACTCTCTTACAGGAATACACTCCTCCGTACATATATACAAAATGTGTGTTGGCCGCTTATGTTATTAGGAAAGTTTTCAGCCAACAGTAGGTTATTAGAAGTGAAGTTTCACAGGAAGGAAAAACTGTTCCTCTACCCTGTGAGGTCTTCCAGCTGGACTAGGAATTAAATTTACATGAGGCAGTAACGGGAGAAAAAAATGAAAGCTATATATGGCATGGGTACCTAGTAACGACATCGAGACCCAAGTAAATGACCGCAAGAGGTGATTTTATCTTCCTTAGACAGAGACAGTAAGTTTCTGAGGAACTGACATGGTAAGGAAAACAGATATTTGGGAGCTTTAATTAGTAAGGCATTCGAAGGGGAATTTGGGCTGAGGTAGTAAATTAGAAAAACAGAAACAAGGTTTTCTTTTTAAATTAGAAAAAAAACAAGCTTTGTGGATTCTAAAGTCTTTATCTCTGGTGATAAGGAGGTCTTCTTAGTACAGGGAGGGTGTCCTCCATATGGAAGATTTATTTTATGTTCTGGAGTGGGGGTTCTGCATGTCCTGACAGTGGCCTTTTCCCAAGTGGCTTAAATTCCAAATAATCGGTATCCACTGTGACACATTTTGGACAGCCTATTCTTGGCTCCTATAGGAGTCAGAAGTTATACGCGGTTTTTGGATTGAGCACGGTTGGGTGTCCTAACCCCCAAGTTGTTTAAGAGTCAACTCCACACTTTGACACTTTGATGATATCAGTTAATATTATATCTTAACAATGACCCTTTGGAGTCCTATAATGGTGAAATATGCAAGCAGCAGCCATTTAAAAATTTCATTGTTTACAACTGGAGAAACCAGAAATACAGGACTGTTTTAGATACAGAAGAGGTGATTGGTATATAATGTCCTCAGGGTTTTAAAAATACATTTGTCTGAGAAAGCAAAGTTTCTTGGGATGATTTCTTGAGTTACTGTTCTGGGGCAGACGATCCAGAGTACTGGTTTTCAAGATGCATTCCTGAAAAGCTGTTAGTTACATAACACAGAGTTCTGTAACCAGCAACAATACCCTTCTGAGTAGGGAGGCGAAATAAGACATTTCCAGCTGGAGGTCTGACGTCTGCTAGATCTCTGAATATGTAATACCACCTCCTTACTGTTACACTGCAGTTTCTTCTCTTTTAGGTATGCTTTTCTATTCTGTGAACTGATTTTTGTTCCGAGAAATCTGATATTGACTCTGTAACTCCTTTTTCTTGATCTCGTACAAACTTTTTTTTTTTTTTTTTTAAATCGAGGTCTAGTTGGCTCACAATGTTTCATCAGTTTCAGGTGTACAACCTAGTGATTTAAGAAATCTGTGCATTATGCTCTGTCACCACACATTTAGCTCCCGTCTGTCACTGTGCAGCACCATGGTACTAGCTTTGGCTGTATTCCCTATGCTGCACGTTGTGTCCTTTTTTATGACTTAGTTACTTCATAACCGGAAGCCGCTATCTCCCGCTCCCTTTCCCCGTTCGTTCGGCCTCCTTCCCACCCTTTCCCCTCTGGCAACCCTCAGTTCTCAGTACTTACTCAGGTCCGTTTCTGCTTTTTTTTTTTTTCATTTGGCTTTTAGGTTTTAGATAAAGGTGAAGTCATGTGGTATTTGTCTTTCTCTGACTTACTTCACTTAGCATTAGACCCTCTAGGTCCATCTGTGTCATCAGAAATTGTAAGTGTCTCTCTCTCTCTCTTTTGTGATTGGGTGATATTCCATTCCAGTGTGTGTGTGTGTGTGTGTGTGTGTGTGTGTGTGTGTGCATCTCACATCTTCATTCATCTGTTGGTAGACACTTGAATTGCTTCTATATCTTGACTATTGTCAGTAATTCTGCAGTAAACATAAGGGTGCATATATCTTTTCAGGTTAGTGTTCTCATTTTCTTTTGGTAAATACCCATTAGTGTAATTATATGGTATTTCTATTTTTAATTTTTTGAGGAACCTCTACACTGTTTCCCACAGTGGCTGCCTCATTTTACATTCCAACCAACAGTGCACAAATGGTCCTTTCTCTTCACCTCCTCACCAACACTTGTTATTTTTGGTCTTTCTGATTCTAGCCCCTCTAACAGGCGAAAGGTGGTATCTCATTAATTAGATTATTTGGGGTTGGTGTTGAGTTGCATAAGTTCTTCATGTATTTTGGTTATTATCCTCTTATTGAATCATTTGCAAATATCTTCTCCCACTCAGCAGGTTCCTTTTCATTTTGTTGATCGTTTCCTTTGCTGTGCAAAAGCTTTTTATTTTAGTGTCGTCTCAATAGTTCATTTTTGCTTTTGTTTCTCTTGCCTGATGAGACTTATCTAGAAAAACTTTGCTAAGGATGATATCAAAGATACTACTACCTACACTTTCTTCTAGGAGTTTTGTGGTTTCATGACTCACATTTAGGTCTTGCATCTGGTTGGGGTGTTGGTGTGCAGCGTCAGAATGTGGTCCAGTTTCATCTTTCACGTGTGGCCATCCAGTTTTCCCAGCAGCATTTGTTGAAGAGACGGTCTTTCCCCCATTGTATGTACTTGCCTCATTTGTCATAGATTAATTGACCGCATAATCGTGGGTCTATTTCTGGGCTCTCATTCCATTCAGTTGATCTATGTGTCTGTTTTTCTGCTGATACCACACTGTTCTAATGACTACAGCTTTGTAGTGTAGCTTGAAATCTGGGCTCGTGGTACCTCTACCTTTGTTCCTCTTTCTCAAGATTACTTTGGCTCTTGTAATACATGTTAAGTGCAATCACCAGAAACACATGAGCAGTGCTGCAGTAACCATCAGAGCCCTTCAACCACTCTAGAATGATTCCTGTTCTTTCTAGGATGGAGGCCCAATGAATTTCCCATTGCTCGTACTATCTGATTTCTTAGCACTATCTGCTTTTGTGGTCAGATGAGCCCTGTGGAAAGACTTCCTTTCTCACTGTCTTCTACCTATGTTGCCCTTTTGGTTGACCCAGAACTCCTGATGTTTTTCTTGATTGAATGCTTTTGTGTCTGGAAATGAGTATTGATTTTTAGCATCAGACCTTTGTTTGAGTCCCAGCTCTGGCCCTGACTGGGTGTTTGATCTGTGTAATCCCTGGATAATTAACCTTAGTCCCTCTGAACCCATTGTCCATTGGTGGAAATGGGAGGGGGAACGTCCAAGACAGGTATGGGGTGAGAGTCAACTGAAATTAGGTTCTAAATGTGCCAGACATACAGTTAGCTTATCTCACCTCCCTGAATGAAGCAGTATTTGGTTCTAACTGGTCTGAGAGGGTGATCTCACTGAATGAAGCAGTATTTGGTTCTAACTGGTCTGAGAGGTAAATAAGATTTGTAAAGGTTAATTGAAATAATAGCAGTTTAGAGAACACTGAACCAGTCATAAGTATAAGCAATCAAATGTGAACAATGGACCCTACTGTGTGCGCTAATGGTAGTTGGGTACCCTAAAAAAAAAATGGCACTGCCTGCCTTCTTTCCTTTTTTGTTTCCTTTCTTCCTTTTCTTTTTAAACATTCTATATGTTTAGTACTTAAAGGTGATGAAATTTTTGTCAGTATATGCTGAGTTTACACGTTAACATATTGGTTGCTACTAAGTGTAATATTTGATATGACCTTAAATATTAACTAGAGAATGTAAATACTGTTCTTTTTTCCAAATATCTTTAGTTTCTGTGCTGAGTGAAAGTACAGGGTTGATTTAAAAAAAAATTTATTTATTTGACAAAGAGAGAGAGATCACAAGTAGGCAGAGAGGCAGGCAGAGGGGGAGGAGGAAGCAGGCTCCCGTTCTGAGCAGAGAGCCCGATGTGGGGCTCGATCCCAGGACACTGAGATCACAACCCGAGCCGAAGGTAGAGGCTTTAAGCCACTGAATTTTTTCAGATCTACAATTGGCAACAGTAATTTCATGTTGATTAGTGTAATTTATGATTTTTTCCAATGGTGCCCTTCCTTTGAGATGTTTGAATTTTAATACTCAGGATTAATGGGTAACAGATGATGTTACAAATTTTAAAAAGAAAACTGCTTAGTTTTTTATTGGTGAAAACTTGAAGCGCTCTAAAAAGCAAGATTTTGTATGCTTATACCAATTTATTAACATGATCTTAACCACAAAAATTGCTTGTTATTGCAGAAATAACCATATACCTCCAGTAGCTTTTCTTTTCATAATGTATAATTTCAGTCACATTTCTATTTTTCTGTCCTTCACAAATTCTTTTTTCCTTCACACTGATTTTCCTACAAGGGTCTTTAAAAAAAAAAAAACCTTACAATTTACTGGGATCAGCTGTGGCTGAGGCCGTGGTGTCACAAATCAGGAGAGGCTGCTCCTCGTATCAGTGCAGGAGATAAGCAGCTCTGAAGTCACAGAGGGCCCTGCCAGCCACCGTCACTGCTGTGAAGACTTCGGCAACAGAAATCCCAAGTGCTTTATGCACACTAAGGCATTTAATCCCCACATCTGGCCTAGGAGGAAAGTTTGTTACTTTTCTCATTTTATAGGTACAGAAGTCAGAGCTTAGAGAGGTTGGTATCTTGTCCGAGGTCACAAAGCCCAGGTCTGTCAGACTCTAGAGCCCATGCCCTTACCCATTCTGACGTAGTCCCTGACCGATCCTGAAGAAAACCCCATGTAGTTTCCTGGGTCTTCCCTGCTTGCAGGGGCCATGCCAGCTGCCACCAGTGCATGGTAGCGACCCCGGCAGCAGCAGGAGCAGACTCCGTTGGGCGTAGGCATTGTACTCCACAGCCTGGTAGTGCCAAGTGCAAGCAGGGTATATGGTTGGTGCTGTTGGTCATCAGGAGGGCAGTGGCTCTTTCTGACCAGTACTGCTGAAGTGCATGAGGCCAAGGCACAGTTCTGCTTAGTGGCATAAGCTTAATAAACTTACTCTTGAACGAAGGGACAGTTTTACTTAAGCGCATGTGCCTGGAAAACATTGTTAGTTTCACATGATCCTCATGTGGCTTGGCCTTCCCTTAAGCAGTGACCGAGAGAGGTATGGTGTGATTTGATTTTCCGAGGGCCTGGTTGCCCTTCAAATAGCATTTCACGTGGAATTTCAACACTCTGGGTGAAATTTCCTTAAAATCAGCATTTTTTTCTTACAAATTGTGTGAAATTTTATGAATTTTATATTCTGTTCAGTAATATATATGCATTTGTTATAATGCAAAAAATGTTCACTTGACTTACCATTGAGTCAGACCGATGCTCTAGGAAGACTCTGTCAGTACCTAAAGATGATTGAGGAGCACTCTCTCTACCCATCTCTGCCTCAAAATGAACGCACAGAGAATTTACATGCTTCACAAACATTAATTCAAAATGGATTGCAGACCTAAATGTGGAATGCAAAACCGTAAAGGGCCACCAGAAGCACAGAGAAGCACAGTGGTGAGTGCCGTCACCCGGGGCGGGCTCGTGGACGAGAATTGTTGCGCGTCATCCAAGTGACACATCAGGGAGTCGAAGTGGTAAGGAGGGAAGTGAGGGAAAGAGAGGCTGGTGGGTTGGGAATGTGGGGAAGGGCCATTGGGCTGGAAAGAGGGAGACGCTGGACAAACCAACCAGGACGGGGGGTGTGGCAGGGGACAGACTGCTCGAAGCACTGGACTGGGGGTGGAACATGTTCAGGTGACACAAGGGCCCGCATGTGGCACACTCATCTGTATTCTGTCCTTTCTTCCAGCGTTATCCGAGCTCCATCATTGCCGTGTTCATAACCAATATACACGTGGTTTTTAAATTCACCCATTTTACAAAAGAACATTATTATTTCTGTTAATTGTTGCCTATTTTTTTAAATTTATTTTTTGTCTTTTTATTATTTTTAAAAAAATATTTATTTATTTGACAGAGAGAGACACAGCAAGAGAGGGAACACAAGCAGGGAGTGGGAGAGGGAGAAGCCTACTCTCCGCTGAGCAGGGAGCCCGATGCAGGGTTGGATCCCAGGATCCTGGGATCATGAACTCAGCTTCAGGCTCAGCTTCAGGCTCAGCTGAAGGACTAAGCCACCCAGGCGCCCCTCACCCTTTTTTTTTTTTTTTTTAAACAAAAGAAGGAAAAAGATTTTCAAAATGAATAGAAGAAACTTGCCTACGTAATTAGCATGTGCATGGTTTAATCTGACTATTTTTAAAAAATGACTGCAGTGGGGAGTGACTCATACCGGATTGCATTTGAATAGATGCAGTTTTCATATGTTACATTTTAAAATGACATTTTCCTTTTTTAGGTGTAGCAAAATAAGTGTGGAAAAACAACCTGAGGTTTTTCTACATTTGAAAAAGCATACCATCAAAGGGAAATCAAAAATAAAAATTGTTAAGCACTGTACAGCACGTTCTGATGGATAGTCAGATAAACAGTGTAGAATGGATTTTAAGTAAAAAATTAAAGGACTTATCTTAACTGAGTCAGCTGTGACGTAGAACAACAATAAATTCAGAGCCACGAGTTCTAAGTTCCTGGAAGTTGCTCCATCGGCTGTGAGACTGTAAGGGTCGTGCAGACAAGGCTGATGTTTGTTTCTAATCGCCAGTGTCGTATCTTGACGTGTCTGAGGACCTGGCATAGGATGTAGGACATGGCAGGTGCTCAGTGCCGAGGAGATGAACTGATGGGCGGGAGTCAGATGATGTGCGAAGTCGGCTGGCCTTGCCTTAGGCTTTTCAGTAGGCGAAGAGTGAGGCCTATACCAAAATTTGGGATATTTCCTTCACATTCACGTTATACCCTGTGCTTGCTTGTTTTGCTTATAGTTTGTTTCTTTGTCTTCCTATTCTGATTTTCTAGTTTGGTTAATAGAAAAGAACTCCAGAGGTTCTAGGTGATGTGTGATACGAAGGGCCTACTGACAATAATGGCTTTGTTGGGTGTTCAGTTAAACTTTTCCACAGTTAAAGAGGAAAAAAAAAACCAGCTTCAGTTTTTCAGTATAATTTAAAATTAAACTATAAAGAAAACTACAAATTAGAAAGCAACTTAACCCCTCTTGGCATTGAACAATAAAAAATACAAGCATCAAACAGGGTAAAACAGTTCAGAAACGTGTACATTGAGAAGTGGCCTCCCCACCCCCACCCTGCCTCCCCACCTCCACCCCCACCTCCCCACCTGCGTCCCCGCCCCCAACCCTCCACACACTCCCCAGGGGCAGCTACTTCTGACATATTCTTGAGTGTCCTTCTGGAAAATTGTTCCCTACCCGTAGTAGGATTTTAAATTGAGAATTAAAGATTTGGGTCATCACCACCCAAGTTCCTCGGCAATGACAATGCTCATTATGTTGTTCAGTGCTGATCTTCTCGGAACAGACTCACTCTTTGTTCGGGTTGATACTCCGAGTACAGTTTCCCCACTGGCGTCACGTGCAGCTGCTGTTCACACTCATCCACGCGCCGTTTCTTACTGTTTGCGGTCTCGCAGCCCACTGTGCTTCCTGCCGCTTAACCTCTGTGTGGCAGTTCACTTCTTCTACCCCTCCCGGCTCCATGCAGCATATGAAAGCTTCTATTCCCTTTTTTTTTTTTTTTTAATTTTATTTATTTATTTGACAGACAGATCACAAGTAAGCAGAGAGGCAGAGAGAGGGGGAAGCAGGCTTCCCGCTGAGCAGAGACCCCCCCCCAATGTGGGGCTCGATCCCAGGACCCTGAGACCATGACCTGAGCCGAAGGTGGAGGCTTACCCCACTGAGCCATGCAGGCGCCCTGATTCCCTTTTATTGGCTTTCTTCTTTGCTTTTTGGCTATAGTGTGTGTTGGGGAGGCTGTAGTGTGTGTAGGGGAGGACCCTCTGAGGGTCCCTGGCTCTGTCTGAAACTGACAAAGACTACTAGGAGCAAAGCATATCGATTTGTTTAGTTTCATGTGACATGGGGGCTCTCATAAAGAAATGAGGACCTTAAGAAACAGACCTGGTATTTCTTGCGAGGTGTAATGGAGCAGGGACAGTACGGAGGAGGGTGGCGGGTTAAGGAGTAGGAGGCAAATGAGGGAAACTGGAGGAAACTCAGCGAGGCCTGTTTGTTGGGATTTTTTTTCCCCCGTTTTCCTTTGTCCTGAGAGATAAGGATGCTCCTTTCTTCTGGGAAGGTACCTCTCCTACAAGAGTTTTATAACCTATTTCAGAGAAGAGGCTTGGGAGAGGGTCAAAGTGACCTTCCTGCTTCTGCTGTTTTCGCAGACTCCTTCAGCTTAAAATATTCTGTATACGTAGGTGCCAGACTTCAGGAGTAGTGTGCCCTGAACCACATCGTGTCAATAGCTGCTTACAGTATTAAAAAAAAAAAGTAGGTGCGCATTAGTGCTTAGTTACGAAATTGGAACAAATCGTGCTTGAGTGTGAGGGACCCTCTACCTCACTGTGTATAAATTATATTTAAACTGTTCCGAGGAAGGAAAACGATTTGGCTACTTTAAGAAAAAGTCTCTTTGTGCTTCAGTGTGGTCTTTGTTCCACATAAGCCTGTATCTGATGGAAGCTGAGACCTTCACTGTTCCTGTGACCATGGCCATGACATTCTCGTCAGATCTGCAGCCAGAACACCGATGTGTCCCTTCGTCTTGCTTCAGTGTTAGGTTCTCCCTCTCCAGCCAGCCCTGGAAGCGTGGTATTATGGAGATAGCAGAGTCATAGCCCGGGTAGTTTCCTGACTTTGTGGCAGTCACAGATGCTCACTAGGCCACAGTTTCCTACTCTGTAAAATGAAGGCTCAAACACAGTGATTTCCAGGTTTGACATCATTATCATTTCAATGAATCACATTAATCTGATGAATCCCATCCTTTGCTAGTCTTTGCCCAATTTAGCTGAAAAATAATTTTTTTAAAAAATTTCAAAGGTGACTTTGGTCCAGGAGGGCTGTGGTACGGCCATGTGTGTATTAGACAGCAAGGCCATGCCTAGACTGGACGGGACGTTCCCAGGGAGCACGGTTGGTGCCAAGTCCAGAAGTGCCATCGCTACCCGCTAGGCATTATTTGACTTTAGGAGGGAACCAGGGTTTCTACTGTAAAGATAAATCAGAAAGTTAAGTTTAAATCACATTTAAATACAGTTTGTACTTGGCATAGTGGGCCTTTTCTCAGAGAGGAAACTTATTTTTACGTAGTTTTAAACAATCTCGTTGAGAGAAATCAGTTATAAATGAAGGAATGCGTAAACTTTTCAAGAGAATATGAAGGATTTTTCTTCTTTGTATGCAGATGTTGTTGTGAATGAAGCTCTCAGTTAGAATCCGAAAGATCCAGTCGAGGAGCTTAGACGTTGTTGGAATCTTGTGGACAAGTTTCTGTGCATGTGCCGCTTACTTACCAGAGACAGTGGAGTGGCGTGGTCTGGCCAGTTCTCCTTTCAGTATCTCGTTAGGTGGTCGTTCTGAGGAAGTTTGTAAAGATAACACAACTCTTTATTCCTTTCCCATCGTAGTGTAACCTTTCGTATCTGTTGACATTTTCCCCCTTTACCTTAGACAAGAACTTCTTTTCCTGTTTTAATTTACAGTTCATGACTACGGTAGAATAACTAATGCTCACAGTGAAAATTGATTTTAAAGCAGCAACTTACGGGCAGCACAGAATGTGATTTCTGTGATTTCCCACATGACATCTGCTTTGTAACATTTTGTGATATTTTACACACTGATGGTATCTTAGAAGGACACACTTCACTGTTGATTTTTTTAGGATTTTGGAATTGGGATGTAATTGAAAAGTAGTATTTGTTAAATATGTTTGATGTCACAGGGAGTAAGATTCTTTCATTGCATTTCATAATAATCCATTTCTCTTCTCCTAGATGGTTGTTACAGGCCACAGAACTTGACCCTGTTTAGAATTACTTAGTTTTACATGGGAGAGTGGTTAAATAACTCCATTTATCATTGGATTTGACCCGCTGAATGGATACTTTCTGTAATAGTGACTTCTGCATCATTTGGACTTCAGTCCTTCGCAGTCTGAAGGACTGAGATTTGAGTTCTGACTTACTTCTTTGGTGTGTAACTTCGGACCAGTGTTCAAATTTTTTGAGCTTTACTGTCTTTGTCCATGATAGGGATAGTACCTACATTGTTGCGAGGATAAAGTGAGATCATGTCAAGAGCCTGCTACTTGGTACTCTAAGAAATTAATGACAACCATTAATCACGACAATAACAATAATTTTTAGAGTCTGAATGTCATTGATTAAATATTCTGATACTGCTTTTCCATTATCTGAGGAGTAGGACAGGCAGTTCATTCTAGCAGAATAGATGGTGAGAAGCCGAGCAGAATATCCCTGATTTGTTTATCTACTATTTTAGGAGAGATTCTTGTTCACTAATATTCATTGGAATTTGAGAACAGATTGAGCAACTGATGTAGGAGATATTTTCTTTGCTTCACATAATTTGAAGAACACTGTCTACCTTTTATATCCTTTATATTCTTTTTGACATGCATCCAAATTCAACATATTTTATATCCCACAAGATATTGTTGTTTATTTATTATTCATTAATAAGACATTGTTATTTTGCATGCCAATTATTTACTTAGATTTACCCAGATAACCGTTATTTTTCAGCCCTGTCTTTAACTCCTTGAGTTATCTGGTATCATTTTCCTTTTTTCTATGGAACTGCCTTTAGAATTTCTTTGAATGCAGGTACCCTGGTAATACATTTTCTCTTTTTGCTTATCTAGAAATGTCTTTATTTCACCTTTATCTTTTGGAGGAAAATCTTTGCTAGTTAGAGAATGGTAAGTTAGAGTTATTTTTTGTTCCTGCATTTCCAGTTAAAGAAATAGATGCCCACACTCTGTGAGATTCTTCATCTTGATTTTTTTTATGCCATCCGTATTATTTCGAAGCCTTCGTCAGGATATAAGGAGGCTACTCGTGATCTCTGTTGTCTGTGTCTTCTCTTGGTTCTCTTTCTTGGATCTGGTCGTCTGTTCCTGCGGTTGAGGACGCAGTGGAGAGGCAGGGAGCCAGGATGGGGCGATGTCCCCGCGGTACGGTCAAGGACTGACCCCAAACTTGAGAACTTCGTGAGGGTCAGTTGACCCTCGGGTTTGGCCGCGCCGGGGCCCTGTGGTGCTCCAGGAATGACCGCGGAAGGTCGCAGCGTTTACCAGAGCGTCGTGCTCAGTGGGTCGTTTCTCTTCCCCGGCTCCGCGAGGCCGCTGAGGGCCGTGGGACGAGCGCAGATCCGAACCCGCTCCGCCCCAGGATCTTTGTCCCTCAGACCTGGGCTGCTTCGGCGGCCCCCAGTCCGGGCTCGTCTTCTCGTCCCTGCGACGTCGTGGCAAGCTGCGCTCGCTTCTCTGCGTCGGGGCCTCTGGCGGCTGCGGCCGCTCCTCAGTCTCCTGAGCGCGCTGGCGAGACGCCGCGCATGCGCTCGGCCCGCGTGGCGCGCAGGGCCTGGGGCCGCCCGGGAGGCTCCTGCCTTCCCGCCGGCCGCGGCCGGAGACGCTCTCCGCGGCCTCGGACAGACGGTTCCTCACGTCTCAGTTTTCTGGTTGTTCTCGCCCCGTTCGCCAGCAGCTGCCTCGTCAGTCAGAAACGAAGCTGCCCCGTTATTTCCTCCGCAGAGCGGACGGTGCTGCGTCCCGCTGCCCGCGGCCGAGCGAAGCGGCGGCTGCTGCGCGGCGCGGAGAAGCGGAAGCGCGAGCCCCGCGGGTTTCCCTTCCGGCCCGCTCGTGCCCTGGACCTTCGGCCGCGTGGTGCCTTCCGCGTCGTGGTCGTGGTTGCTTCGGTCAGTGAGGCCGCGTTCCAGGGCGTCTCTGAGGACAGGCGTGTTTTCCTACGGAGAGTGAAAGTCCAGGAAGCGACGGATGTTTCCGTTTTGTGTAAAAGCGGACCATAATGCTAGAACGCACAGTGGCGCCTGAGCCTTGAGAAGCTGTCGTTGTAATGGGGAAAGCGTGTGAAGAAAGGCCTTCACGGATGTCGTACCGCACCTTTATTTCCCCTGAACTAATAAGCATTATTGAAATGTGTATTTTTGGATGATTAGGGGAAAAATAGTGTCCTAAGCTATCTACAGTACAGTTCATGAGTCTAATCACCAAGTGTAGACAGCTTCTACCGTGGGAATTTGTAAGGGAATTATTGACATAGACGGATCCTACCCGTGGATCTGAACCAAAGAATCAGGTGTTTGATTTAGAATTAGGAACAGAACTCCTCATCCTTTCTTCCTTAGAAGTCCTTGGTGTCCCCCTTTGCTTATTGTAATGAAGGACCTTGGGGCCGAGGGACTTTTAACAACACGTACGATCGGAAGTCCTGCCGGATAATCCAGGAAGGAAGATCGGTCTCTGACTTGTTTCATTTGATCTTGCGCAGGAGGCGTCGACCTCCGGCTAGAGGGGGCTGCCGCAGCCGGGGCCCTCCGGTGCTCCAAGTCCGCCCTGGCGTTCGCCCCCGAGACCCGCTTCCCAAGGCTGCTCCTAGCCAGCCCCGAGGGGCGCGGGGAGGCTGGAGCAGGCCGGTCCCTGGAAGTCACCTCTCGAGGGCTCGTTGGCTCCAGCCCTGCCCGCTGGTCCTGCTGATCCTCCGTAGGTCACACAGCAGTCCCGGTGAAGCCTTTCTCCCTCTCTCCTTCCCTCTGGTTCGTCTTACGGTCCGTATCCCTCCCCACTTCCTCTCATAGGACCCGCCCGGACAGGAGTAGGATTCCGGAGGTTTAATGCTGTCGTGGTGTCTGCTTCTCGGAGGACCTCGGCCAGCACACGGAGAGTAGCATCTCAGTTTTGTTCTCCTGGCGAGTCTGTTGTCAGTTTACATGTAAATTTGCTTTCAGAAGCCTGAATTATTACAGGAGACAGACCAGGGGTTCATGTTCTAAAAAACTGTTAATTTACTCAGGGTGATTGGTGGTTGTGAAGTATTAGGCAGTTCATCAGGCATCATTGAGAAAACTAAGGATATTTACGGAAAGTAGAAGGAAATATTTCTGGGGGTCTGCTGATAAGTAATATATTGTTGAAAGCAGCATAGTAAATAAGTAGTAACAGATTTATTTTATTACATATATTTGGTAGGCCTTGCTTTCAACTTACATGATTTATACAAGAGAGCTTATATTTTATGTTAATGGTAAAATTCTTCTTTCTTTGCAGAATCATGATGAAAGATTCGTTTTCATTGCAGAGTGGTATGATCCAAATGCTTCACTTTTTCGACGTTATGAACTTTTATTTTACCCAGGGGATGGGTCTGTTGAAATGGTAAATAAACCTTTTTTTCCCTTTAAAGTTAGCAAAGGGAGTGAAGTGGGACTAGGAAGAAGAGTAGGACTGACTTCTGTGTACTTGCCCTTGAGAATATGTATATATGTTTCTTCTTCTTTTTTTTAATGAGAATTCTTTTTTTGCTATTGTAATTCCAATACAAGAAGGTAACTTCGTGCCTTTATCTTTAATGTCAAGTAGTAATTAATACTTTTGATTGGAAAACTGAAGTGGGATTATTCATGTTTTAGATTAAGCAATAGTCAATAAGTGAATGTCATAGATAAAGATTATCATGGTCCTAAATATGTTGCCATTATTGAAAGCTGTTAACTCTACAGCAAGTCAAATTGAAGATCAGGTTAAGAGAGTTCCACTTGTCTCTTTTTGCCTCTTAATTGGCAACCATTTTACAGGTAGATCTCTTTGGTATTGGCATTCTGTGTAGGGAAGAAAGCAGAAATTTGGAATTTTTTGGGATTTCGTAAGCACTAATTTGCTGAAACATTTGGCAATATATCCATGGTTTTTTAAAGTATTAAATTTGTAATAAGTTTTTGTGTTATTACTAGATTGGACTAGGAAATACAGAAGTTATAAAGGAAATTATGATTTGTAACAAAAATGAAACCATGTAAGCTATGTTTAATAAAGTAGAATTAAGAATCATTTCTAATTTATAGTAAAAGTAACACTGTCTGTTGATACTTATGTGTCTTACTGTGTTGTTTTTGTTCCAGCATGATGTGAAGAATCACCGCACCTTTTTAAAGCGGACCAAATACGATGATCTTCATTTGGAGGATTTATTTATAGGCAACAAAGTGAATGTCTTTTCTCGACAGCTGGTGTTGATTGACTATGGGGATCAATACACAGCTCGCCAACTGGGCAGCAGGAAAGAAAAGTGAGAAAATCCTTTCTTCATTCTTTTTTTTTTTTTAAGATTTTATTTATTTATTTGACCAAGAGTCAGAGCACAAGCAGCAGGCAGAGGGAGAGGGAGAAGCAGGCTCCGTGCAGATCAGGGAGCACATGCGGGACTTGATCTCAGGACCCAGGGATCATGACCTGAGCCAAAGTCAGACGCTTACCGACTGAGCCACTCAGGCGCCCCTGTTTTCTTCATTCTTAAAACATTGTATGTCTTAATGCAGAAGACTAATTTCTTGTTTCTATCTTGTGTTTTTATAGTATCGGTACTTTTCCAATTCAGTGTGAGGACGTTGTTAGGATTTTGAGGAGTAGATTCAGCGATTGGCTCTTCACTCAGATGACAAAGCGAGAGTCTTAGGTGATGATTATTTTCTGGAGCAAAAAATATGGACTTTTTATATGTTCTCATCTTTCTTTGTAAGATGCATTTAACTGGGAACTGAGAATGTTGGAACATAGATAGTATTGGTGTATAAGATAAACCTGGCTTATGGGGAAAAAAATAGTGAGTGGCAGAGCAGGGAAAGCCCTGTGAAGGTGTTTGAGATGGATCCTGAAAGATGAATTGGATTTTTTAAAAACTATTTTTATTAACATATAATGTATTATTAGCCCCAGGGATACAGGTCTGTGAATCATCAGGTTAACACACTTCACAGCACTCACCATAGCACATACCCTCCCCAGTGTACATCACTCAGCCACCCTCATCCCTCCCCTGACCTACCAGCAACCCTCAGTTTGTTTCATGAGATTAAGAGTCTCTTATGTCTGTCTCCCTCCTGATCCCATCTTGTTTCATTTTTCCTTTCCCTACCTCCCTATGGCCCCCCTATTCTGCCTCTCAAATTCCTTGTATCAGGGAGATCATATGATAATTGTCTTTCTCTGATTGACTTATTTCGCTCAGCATAATACTCTCTAGTTCCATTCACGTTGTTGCAAATGGCAAGATTTCGTTTCTTCTAATGGCTGCATAGTATCCCATTGTGTATGTACACCACATCTTCTTTCTCCGTTCATCTGCTGATGGACATCTAGGCTCTTTCCCTGGTTTGACTGTTGTGGACATTGCTGCTATAAACAATGAATTGTTTTTTTAACCGGTTAGATCAAGAGTAGGAATGCTAGTCACAGGAATACGTATAAGCCGGGGTTCGAAGGCAGAAAGTTGTATGTCATGTACTGGGAAGAGCCCATTGTTCTGTGACTGGCTTGGTGGTTAAATTTTTAAAAAAAACTTTGATTAGTATAATAGCCTGAATTAGGATGGTAGCAGTAGGTATGAAGAGGAAGAAATGTGCAAGATTGACAGAAGCAGAGGAACAGCAGGCATGGTCAGCACTCAGTGATGACTATTACTACATCAGGCATGGTGTTCAAGAGATCTGTATGGGTTATTTGAGTGCCATGACAACCTAATAAAAAGGTACTGTTATGATTAGCTCCGCTTTGCAGATGAGAGAGTTGAGGCTTGGAGGAGATGTTAACTAGCTTGCTTAAGGGCAAGAGGAAGGGCAAGAAAAAGCCCACAGCCCAGTGTGAGGTGAAAATGGGAGGATTCAGTCATAGGAGAAAGGAAGGGACCTGGAAAATGGTTGCCCTCTTCCTGCCTCAATCCATTTGCATGTCTTCGGGCACCCAGCACGTCTCCTTACACGTTACAAGTGCTGTATCTGTGTTGGTCTAGTGAATCAGTGGATAGCGATTTATTTATTTATTTATTTATTAAATATTTTTTACTTATTTGTCAGAGAGAGTGAGCACAGGCAGACAGAATGGCAGGCAGAGGCAGAGGGAGAAGCAGGCTCCCCGCTGAGCAAGGAGCCTGATGTGGGACTCGATCCCAGGACCCCGGGATCATGACCTGAGCCAAAGGCAGCTGCTTAACCAACTGAGCCATCCAGGCGTCCCAGTGGATAACAATTTAAAACTCATTGTCTACTCTTGCCTTTTTAAAAAATTTCCTCCCTGTTTACAGATGATGACCTTTGATCTAGTTGACCAAGGTGTTTTTGTGTAGATTGTAACGAATGTTGTCCATCCTTGAGCTTTATACACAGACATAACATGTGCCTGATAAATATTGCCCAAATGAAGAGAGAATGACTGCTACAAAAACAATAAAAAAGTTATATAGTTATGATACACAGAAACAAACTTGTCTTGTTCACAACTGTGTCCCTAAAGACTGTAATCGTGATGCCTCAAACAATCAGTTATTCACAGGGAATGCCCTGCAAAAAAGTGCTAAATGAATGAGTGAATTGGTTTACATCACTGAAAATAGTTCTGCCTGGAGGAAGAGGTGGAGGCTGGCTGGCCTCCCCAGCTTCCCACTCCGCTCCCACGGCACGTGGCCCGTCCCGTGATGCAGAGACACCATAGCCCAGTGCCTCCCCATGGCCGTGTCTCTAGTCTTTTCCCCGTATCGTCAGGACTGTGTTTGTCATCCTGACTCCACCTGAGTTCTGGTTTAGAAGAGACACAGAGAATGTGGGAGACACAGCAGAAAATCAGGCTATACTGACAACAGTTACTTTTTACTAATGTTTTTCTCTGAATATCAATTTTCAGTATTACTAAGGTGGCATTTTAATTTTCAATCTCTGCATTTATTAGTTTGCAATCTTCTGAGGCTAGAATGACTGTATTTGAATGAAAATTTACTTCCATTGTCATCTTTTTCGGCTTCAGTTTCTGTGGCTTATATATTGTCTTGTCTTGGGAGATTCCCTGCATTGTGGAGTGATTGTTATGTAAGTAAAAGTAGGGACCACTGGTGGAAGGTAAGGCTCTCTGTTTATAAAGCTCCAATTACCATTTAATTTGATTGGAAAAAAAAAACAAACAAACCACCTGTCCAACTGTCTTTTGAGGTCTACGACCAAAATAAGGAGCTGACTGTGTGATATCTGAGTAATTCCAGTAGTAATACTCTTCCTGTGACTTCTTTACAAGCCCCTCATAGCCCTTTCTACAAGTCCTTTAGAATTCTTAAGGTGGCTTTGTGCTTGTTGTGGATATTAGTACACAGGTGGTGGTGGATTGGGACGTGGTGAATGCCTCATTAAAAAAAATACTCCCAGAATAACTTGGAAATAGGGAAAAAATTTGAATGTTAGATAAGTAGAACTCTTCCATTGTTATGAGATCTAATGGTGAAAGTCTACGGGATTAAGGAAACACCATAATTCCTTTATTTGCAAGTAATAAATATAGCTTCAATTTTTTTGATCACATGCTGTATGCGGAGGGCTGTGATAGGCACTTTTCATATGAGTCTCAGTTCAAGACTACGTTAAATTTTCATTTAAACTAATAAAAGTAAATGAATTTGAGAGGTAGGGCTAATAGTATGACCCAATCAAAATAAAATAATAATGCCTGTAGGAATTACAATTTGTGCGTGTGTATATACTTTATTTTTTTACTTATTTAGGGAGGGTGGTGGAGCAGAGGCCCAGGGAGAGAGAGAATTTCAATTTCTCTCCAGCAGACTCCACACTGAGTGTAGAGCCTGACCTCATCACCCTGAGATGATGACCTGAACCGAGTCAAGAGTCGGATCCTTAACTGACGGAGCCCTGCAGGCACCCCAAGATATTAATTCTGTCTGTCTAAAGTGAATGTCTCTGATTCTGTTATATAGAACAGTTAAGTAACTTGGCCACAACCACAGAGCTAGAAAGTCAAGGGAACCAGTAAGCCTTGTTGCATTTGGCTCACACGCGTTCTCTATTAAGCCTTTAATACGCTGGTAGATATTGTTGAACGGGACTGATTTCAAAAGAGGGGGAACTAAAGAATGTGAAGACAGATTTTAAATATTTGGGCTTTATAAATATAATGAATAAATATGATATATAATAAACTAATGAACACATATTCAGTATTCCATTTTTACTAACTTAAACTGTTCCACCATTTTTTTTCCACCATTTTCTCTTTTGATTCTCCATTTTCTCTTTTGATTCTTTGATTCTTTACTAGCCCTGCATGTGGGCTAGTAAATCCAGCAACCATTTGGCTGATTTAAATAAACTTCAGAATTCAAGTTTTAAAAATCTAGTTTCATTTCAATGACCAAAAAAGTAGGCATATGGGGAAATAAATACATGTATGTCTCTCATAGTCCTATAGAAATAACCTGTATATAATAATTATAACCTAGTCTTGTTCTCAGTGTGTACAGTATCAAGGGTAATTTATGAAATCAAGACATTCCTGTTCTGGTCCTCATACTCCACTCCTTTCTTTATATCGAGAGAAATCGTAGGAGAGAAAAGTAAAGCCGATCTCTTTGGGCCCATCAGCTCATTTTGAGGCAGTTATGCTGATCACTCAGTATAATTCGATTCAGCTCTCAGACCAGCCTTGGTTGTCCAGTTCCCCTAGATTATCAATGTATAACATTTGACTCACATTTCTACTTTTTAAAAATCTCTTTTTTGAGTTATAATTGACATTAAAAAGTTGCAGCTATTCAGGGCGCCTGGGTGGCTCGGTTGGTTGAGCATCTGCCTTCGGCTCAGGTCATGATCCCGGAGTCCTGGGACCGAGCCCCACATCGGGCTCCCTGCTCCGTGGGGAGTCTGCTTCTCCTTCAGACCCGCTCGGCTCTCATGCTCTCTCTCTCAAATAAATAAATAAAATCTTAAAAAAAACCACACCGTATTAAAAAAAAAAAGTTGCAGCTGTTCAATGCATATGGCTCAATGACTTTGCAGATAAGTCTACACTGTAGAACTCTTACCACAAGGAAGGATATAAGTCAGTCTGTCACCTCCGAAAATTTTCTCCTGTTCTCTTTATTAATTTTTTATATCGGTTTTTTTTTGTGTGTGTGTGTGGTAACATCCCTTAATATACAATTTACTCTTTTAGCTAATTTTAAATCTTTTCTCTCTTGTTAAAGCTCCTCAGATCAGGGACGCCTGGCTGGCTCAGTCAGTTAAGTGTCTGCCATGGACTTGGGTCATGAACCTGGGGTCCTTGGATCAAGTCCTGCATCAGGCTCCCTGCTAAGTGGGGGGGTCTGCTTCTCCTTCTGCCTAATGTTGCACATTTTTTCAGTTGTTTTTGTGAAGCCAGTGACTCATTATTATTGTTCTATATAATCAGTTAACAATTAGACTTCACCACTTTTGGCCTTTTAGTAGTAGTGTTTTTTATTTTAGACGTTCTGTTTGGATTTATTTTACTTTTTTTAAAAGATTTTATTTATTTGACACAGAGAGAGAGAGATCACAGGTAGGCAGAGAGAAAGGAAGGGAAGCAGGCTCCCTGCTGAGCAGAGAGCCCGATGCGGGACTCCATCCCAGGACCCTGAGACCATGACCTGAGCTGAAGGCAGAGGCTTTAACCCACTGAGCCACCCAGGTGCCCCAGAATTGTTTTATTTTTGCTTAAATTAAAATTTCCCTTAGGGTTGTTCACTGGTAGAGAGCTCTCTCAGCTGAAAATGTCCTTATTTCACTTACATTCTTGAAACTACCCCCGTATGTATGTCATATTTTTTTGTTTCTCTGTGCTTTATTCTGAATTTGTTCAGAATTCTTCTATCAGTTGCATCTAGTCTTCTGTCAGACCATTTGGTGCTTATTTTCATTTTTGTATTTTTATCCCTCGCTATTCTAACAGATTCTTTTTCGAATCTGAGTACCCATTGTTGATAGCTTAGACTTCCCAGTTGCCTAATACTTGCAGCTTCCTTCTCAGTCCTGCCTTCAGCCATGGTCCGCGTGGCCATTGTACGGTCCACGTTGGAGTGCCAGTAGCTGAGCTGCGTGTGGGGCTTTCTGTTTTGTGCTGTGTCTTCTGGTTCTTCCTCATGTTGGTCTTTCTCACGTGTGTGTGCGGATTGTCATGTGTCTGTGTGTACGTGGACATGTATATGGGTGTGATACGTGTGTGTTTGCGTTTGCATATGTGTATGAATAACTTCGTGAAGGATGAAGTGATCTTCTGGGATGGAATTGTGTTTGCGTCTGAGTGTTGCCTGGCGACAGCGATCTGGTTGACGTTACCTGAGCGAAAACTGGGAAGTTCCCAGGCTACCTTAGTGATGTGACCTTGGGCTGTCAGGCCAGGGAAGGCCTGCCGCTTTCTGATTCACCCTTAGGAGGTAGCCTTTGATCCTAAGTAAATAATAGGGAGAATCCTGTTGGGTTTTCTTCCCCTTTCCCAGTGATGTGGTACAGATTAAAGTTCGGATTAGCCAGACAGAGGCAGTGCTGGCAAGGTTGACACAACTTCCCTTCTCATTTGTCTGGGTCTTGATTTTTTGTTCACTTTCATACTCATAATTGTTTAGTGTCTCGTCAATTTATTTTTGCTGTAAAAATATCTTACCTACTGTTTTTCGTCTTCAGTGGAAGGAGTGCTCTGAACCACTGTGCCATTGTTGCCAGTCGGGAGCTCTGGCGCAATGAGGTTTCCTCCAAGCCACAGGTGCCCATCTGAGGCTATTCTCCAGATTTCCAGGGGGCAAACACATGCTTTATGCTTGTAAAGAAAACCTAAAAGAAACTACAAATTTGGCATTGGGTTGATGTTTTAAAATGAGTTTTTATATGCTTAAGGCCAATATGTATAACTTTTGAAATCTTTACATCAATTAATATAGATTGAAGTTTACAAATCTATTCGTTCAGGCGGGTAATGTTCAGAGTCTCCAGCGCTGTGCCGTCTAGGCTGTTTGTGACGCAGCGTCTTTAACCTGGACACATCTGCTGCGGTTTTTGCCCGGAGCCTGTTGGCGGAGGGAGAGCGTGTTTTCGCGTGTGAAAACCTTGTTTTGCAGAATCCTCTGTTCTGAGTTGGCAAAGGGTGGCAAAACTATTTTCTCACTCTCCTTTGCTAAGAAGCTGTAATGTAAAAGAATGGTTTTATGTATATATATTTATATATATATATTTTCTTTTGAGAGCATCTCCTGTGGACCCCCTCCACTGGGCGCTCCGTGGCAGGTGAGACGATTGCTATGTGGCAGGTCCTCACAGCGGGGGCTCCCAGTGACTCCCACCTCCTGGGATCCACGCCCTGTCCAGTCCCTTCTCAATTCCACTCTGGACTTGACAGTGTGCCTTGCATTGGCCAGAGGGATGTCAGCAGATGTGTCTCAAGGGGATGCTTGATAAGTGTTCGCACGTCAGACTCAATGTGGCTGCCCCTGAGGAAGCCTGGTGTGACCTCCTAAGGGTGAGAGCCCACAAGGAGAAAAGAAGGCAACTGTCCCAGCTGCCACGCCAGCCACACGCAGCTGTGTGTCATCCCCAGTGAAACTGCTGCCCGGCCACCTCAGAACCTTAAGAAATTGCTGTTTTAGGCCACTCCATTTTGGGGTGGTTTTTTTCCTGGACAGAGAACATGTTCTCAACTCAAGTTTGGCAGCTCGTCAATCAAAAATCAATGCTTCCGGGAGGAGTATGTTGGGAAAGGAAAGGTTGCTTTGTGTAGGGCGCTGGCAACCTGGGAAGATAGTAGACGAATGTCTCAGAGCCCATCTTCCCTGTCCAGCGAAGGCGTGGAAATGGTGGGGGTGACGTGTGGGAGAAGCAGGTGCCCAAGCAGTTAGTTGTGTGTCGACGTGAGACATGACCCTGAACAGACTTGCTGGCATCAGTGGCAGCTGTTTTCAAATGTGGTCAGTCCTTATCTGCTGGGAAAGTCTGGTCCTTCACTTCTCAAGGCCATTGGTCTGCAAATCTCTGGGAAAGTAGGTTAGTCCTGCTGCAGCCCGAGGGACTTGGGTCCCCACACGGGAGCAGGAGGCATGGAGCACGTGAACCCTTCCATAGGCCGCAGTGTTGTAGCTTGTTATGCTGCAGCAGAGGACACTGGTGCTTTTGTTTCTTTATGTGCTGTCTTCTCTTTTAAATGACACACGTGATTTCGCAAGCCCGTCTTCCTTTCTGTACAGAATATACTTTAATTATTATTTACTGAACAGTTAAGCAGTGAGGCGATGATAGGCAGATTTATTTAATGACTCCCAGTTATCAGCCCTTTGCCTCCTGTAAGGCATGTAAAGAGAAAATGAAATTGCACTTTAAATTAAGCTTTGTCGGTTTTGTATTTTCCATGTTGGTTCTTGTTCATAGAAATTGGTGACTGCTGATGTGTTGTATATTTTCTTTAAGAGCTGTAGTTCGCAAAGGTTCTTCCAGAGTTTAGCATAAGCAATACGTGGGTCAGTTTGGTTTATGGGTATAACGTGTCATAATGTGAGTTAAAAAGTGACGAGTTTTCGTTGTATATGCGGGTGATATGAGTATATTGTGTTATAATGTGAGCTAAAAAGTGAAGAGTTTTCTCTCTTTGATGAAGCCATATAATATGAATATTAACAGTGTGTCATTTGCTTCAAAATAAAGGAAAGGATTGCTGGCACGGCTTGTAATAAGTTGAGATGAACTTATATTATTATATGTTCTAAAAACCAGCCATGAGTTAACGTGAATTATTATAGCTTTGCCGTATCCTTAGGCTTGCCTCGTGGGTGAAGAAGCCAGCTGTGAGAAGGCCAGTGCACTTCTTAGCCGGAGCCCTTGACCTCATGCCTGTGTGTCAGAACGACAGAAAACGAAGGAGGGAAAGTGGTGGCAGTTCTTTATCATAATTTTGCATGTCCTATACACTGAGTTACTCGAACTCATCTGATTTTTATCTGATATTTGCAAATACTACACTTGAGGGTTTTGTAATTACGATACTCGGAGCGATGTTATTTGTGGTATGGGAAGAGTGCAGACCTAGGAGTCTGTGAGCTGGGCATTCTGTCCTGAAGGTGCCTCTGACTGGCTGTGTGACCCTGGTGTCACTCTTTGGGCCTGGTTACCTCATCAGTAAAGTGAGGCCATTCATGTGATCTCCATCTCCAAAAACCTTTTGGGGCTTCAGAGTGGGAAGAGTGCTTGGCTCTGATGAGTCCTCTTAGAGGAAAGTGTGATTTGAAAAGTTAGCATGCTGCTTTCTCTCCAGCTAAGTTGCTGGGTAAGAAGACATTTGGGTCTTTGTGCGACCCTTGTGTGATGCTTGGGTGTTAAAGGAAGAATTTCTTTCCAGATCAGTGATGAACTGACTGCTTCGCTTGTATTTGTTAAAGTCTAAGAGACCAAAAATCAAGTTCATAATATATTAAATGCAGTTTTTAAAAAAGATTTGTCCTTTTATATAAACTGTGTTCTAAGAAATAGAAATTTTAAATGTTTTATAATGTGGAGGCCAAGAGCAGCATGGCCCAAAATGTGCCACTTTGACATACCAATTATTTAAAATAAAAGTCACTTTAAAAACAGTGCAAGGACACTCAGACTCTCTTCTGTCCCCCTGACGCAGGAAATAAACCTCCCATAGGGAAGGTGTTCTCCCTGTTCTAAGTAGTCAAAAAGACATCCTTATTTCCAGAGATAGAAACTTTAAAGCCAACCAAACTTTAGAAGCAAACCTCGTTACTTTCTTTCTAATCTACTACCTCCGTTAAATTCTGTTTAGAATTATTTACTAATTAAAGCTTCCTATCATTTCTTTTTTTAAAATATTTTATTTTTCACTGATCTCTGTACCCAATATGGGACTCACGCTCACAATTCTGAGATTGTGAGGTCTCATGCTCTACTGACTGAACCAGTCAGGGTCCCCACATCTGTTTCCTTTATCCTGTCAATCCCTCACAAATTTATTGTCTCTTTGTCTAGGAAGTATACAGACTGTCAGTTTTGGGGGCTCCTGGGTGGCTCAGTTGTTAGGTGTCTGCCTTCGACTCAGGTCATGGTCTCAGGGTCCTGGGATCGAGCCCCGCATCGGGCTCTCTGCTCAGCAGGGAGCCTGCTTCCTCCTCTCTCTCTCTGCCTGCCTCTCTGCCTACCTGTGATCTCTCTCTCTGTGTCAAATAAATAAATACAATCTTTAAACAAACAAACAAAAAACCAAAGAAAACCTTGCCAGTTTTGGTCATTTATTTGGGGCTCAGTTTCATTTTGGGCCTCCATGCCACATAATAAAACTTTGGCTTTTTCTCCTATTAATCTGTCTCGTGTGAATTTAATTCTTCGTCCACTCGGAACTGCTTGAAGGATACAGGAAGAATTTTTCCTTCCCGACATTAATTAGGACATATTAAATATGACAGTTTTAACTTTTTTCCCCTTAAGCTTTTATTATTATTTTTAGATTGGTACCTAATTTTTATTTCCCTGGGAAAAATAGTAAGCTTACTTTAAGTTTTTCAGAGACCTTTTATATACTTTTTAAAATAATTTATTTTGATGTTTGATGATCTAGAATGATTGTTAAGGAAACTACCACTGCTTGGGAATTATAAGTAAAAACTGAACTATTTTTATTTTCAAACTTATTCTTTGTTCTTTATTTCCATACAGAACGTTGGCTCTGATTAAACCCGATGCAGTATCGAAAGCTGGAGAAATAATTGAAATGATAAACAAAGCTGGGTTTACTATAACCAAACTCAAAATGATGATGCTTTCAAGGTAATTTTTTGATCATTTTCAGTTATGTAAAGTCTAGTCCTTGGTTTTTTTCTTTTTCTTTTTTTTTAAATTATCTTTTATCTTTCGTCACGTTGTTTAAAATAAAAAACCTGTCACTGACGAAGAACATAATAGTAAACTTACTAGAACGAGAGAGTAGTAAGACACCGGGTAATTAGATCCATCGATGATGGCTGACTCCAAGCAGGTAACCAATAAACCATTATGTACTGTCTTCTGTAACCCCACTGGCTTCTATAGCACCGATGCCTGGTAATTGTAATGTTTTCTTACTGTCGAACACACTGTATAAAAGTGGTAGGAAAGGGAACGGAGGTTGGAGTATTTCTCTTTGACGAGGGAGTGTTACGGTTGAGATGTCGAAGAGTGATGCATCTGGAAAAGGCCGCGTGGAGCTCCTCCCGTGTATGTCATGGGAGACGAGGCTGTTGACTGCTCTGAAAAGCGATCCGTCCCCTGGGAGTGGGTCCTCCTGGGTTATTCAGGGACTCACTATAGGAGCGGCATTGGTGGAGCATCCGGAGAGCTGCTGCCGCGCCGTGCTTCTGTTGCTCCACAGGGGGTTTCTGTTGATTTGGGGCCGGGGAGCTTCTCCGGCTCCCCGGGTGTGTGAGGCTCTGTGGGGCCGTTGCAGGTACGGCTCTGAGGGCAGGGCTGGTGCTGGTGGGTATCCAGCACGGCTTTCCTGAGCCCGATCCCTCGAAACCTTAACAGAATACCTCCCATTTTACCCCACGCACACATATATTTGAGTTTTTGCCTGTGTCAAGTCTTCAGTTTGCATTATTTTCCAGAAAGGCGGGGGCTCGCGTTTCCGAGCCGGAGCGCATGTGATCGCACCTTCTGGGCGTGGGGCTCGGGCTGCCTTACTCCGTACTTCGTTTTCTTCATCTGCGAGATGGAGAGTGTCACGGCCCGTGTCGTGAAGCTGCCGTGGGGTTCAGTGAGTCTAATGTATGCAAAGTAGTTGAAAAACCGCAGCATCTAGTAAGTGTACGTTTATGTTAGCTGTTGTTAGTAGCGGTAATACTGGAGATATTATTTAGTGAAACCGAGGTCATGACCCTTTGTAAACAGTTAAATTGGTCTTATTTCTGAGTATATCAAGAAAGCTTGCTCTCATAGCAGCATGGGACTGGATTCTGGAGAAATGACTTCGAATGGTTCTCGTGAGATTGGAAATGGTTTGTCTCTGCACTGCTGGTGCTTGATGGATTTGGCGTCAAACTCCCCAAGACGAAGATGCCCAAGAAAACTTCCCTGGCTCCTTGATGTTTTTACAGCACCTCATATGCCTCTGTTAGTTTTACGGTCAGGTGTTGGGTTCTGCCCGCTGTGAAAGCTACTCAGTCAGCCTTCTCCTCTTGCGTGGACGCCAGGCAGAAGATGCGGAGCCCTTGAGCCGGAGACAGGGACTTTATCTGGGGGCAGCAAGCGCCAGGTAAAGCACATCATGCTTAGGTCGGTTCTCCCTGCCTGCGCGTCCTGTGGGAGTGACGTGCTGTGGGTCCGGGTGCATGTTGTGTGCAGAGCTGGTCGCATCCCAGCGAGGGGCTTGAGCTCGGACTGTCCGCTGCTTCATCAGCGAGCGGTACACGGGGCTGCTCTCTGTGCTGAAAGACACACGACCTCATCCCTCAACAGCTGCTCATTGTAAACATAACTCCCGGGAAAAGGTAGGAGAAAGGACAGTCGGGGCCTTAGATTCTTGGCATAGCCAGTGAGACATGCCAGGAGTACCAGAGGCCTGGGAGGGGTGTCTCCCAGCGTCTAAGTCTTTGCGGAACTTGTTTGCCCCAATGTCAGTTCCTCCGTCACGACGGTGTCCGAAGGGCAGCGGCGGAGTCCCCACTGACTCCGTAGTCCCAGAGCTGGGCTTAGCGCCTGACTCCGAGGGGCACTAAGGAAACATTTCATGAAAGCATTAATGGATAAATCTTTGTGAGAGGATGGTTTCTTTATAAAAACAAAGCAAGACATAACAATGACAAAAACCTCCTTTAAGTGGTGATGCACTTGTTACATCTCAGCTTTTTAAGGGAAGAATTAGGTAAGGATGATGGGAGGAATTCATGATTCATTCTTGGTTTCCATTTTGGATGTTGCATAGAGAGAACTATTGGGTCAGTGACATGTAAGAAGGAAGCAAACACTTTTAATAATTGAGAACTTTCTTTTCATCAGTATTAAAGATTATGATTTTTTTTTTCTTTTTTAGTAGCCCAGTTGTGTTGAAAAGTTTAGAACTGGTTGTTTCAGTTGTCTTACCCCTAACTCTTAGAAAGCTCCCACATGAATTTTTCAGACATTTGGTTTTACCTCATTTTAGACTATAATATAATATATCCTTTTTTCTTTCTTTTCTTTTCTTTTTTTTTTTTTTTTTTTTTTTTTTTTTTGGTGAATTCTCTTCTTGGCCCTCTGTAGTTGGCAACAGAAAGGACAAAAACAGTCAGAGATTTGCAACCAGAGATTTGGGTTGAAATCCTCCTGTCCAAGTTATGTGATCATGCTGAACTTTATTATTTTCATAGGTACAATGTAGGCAATCATAACCTATTTTACATATTATTGTGAGAATAAGTAATTTAGTGCTGGCAGAATAGGTCCTAGAAAGATGAGTTTTCGTCTACTCTCATTTCTAGGGACAAATTTTATTTATCATATTTGCATAGTATACTTTCATAATCCTTTCATCACCAAAGAAAATACTTCAGTACATTTGGTTTGAATAAGCGTGTGTCCTGTTACAGTTTATTACGTGAATTCATTTTGTAGTGGGCCCAGATTTTAAAACATTGCATACTAAATTACCACGCTTGGAAGGATAATCCTTTGCTAGAGGACATGTTAACTTCTCTGATGTTTTCAAAAGTAGTTGATGTTGACATATTTGTCACATACTGTGAACTCAATTTAAAGCCTTTAAAACTGCCCCAGTTTGAGAGAGACCTGATTTGATTAAAAAGCTGTTTGGACTTTTCAGCTAATCAATTTAAAGTCCATTATCCTTTCAGTGGCTGTAGATATTCTTTAGTGAAAAATATAGATTCGTGAGGTAAATCCCTGTTGCCCTTCAAATTCTGAATATCTCTATATTACCCCTTTTTTTGATGATGTCAGTTCAAGCATTGGTTTTTAATACATTAGTAACCAATAAGAATACAGTGATATGCTTAATTTGTCAAGCAGATTTTAAAACATAAGCTCTAAGAGAGAAAACTGTAACTATTAAATTAAAATTCTAACCTGCCCTTTCAAGTTTAAAACCTGAAGAAGAAAGTGATAAATTTTAAATTTGAAGATGGCTTTGCATTCTTTTATGTAACTTATTTATCTGTAAAGAACAAGTAATTCTTATTGGTCAAATGTTAAACTATGTTTCAAGAATGTGAAAGATGCCGGTGCAAAGGAAGGCGGTAGACACGAGCATGAGCAGAAGAGTCGCGCCCTCTACGCTCACTGTAATTTTACATCTTAATAGATCTTCAGGGAGCAAAAAACTTGAACAGTGGGAGGATTTGAGCAGAATACTTGGTGAAAAGTCACTAGTCAGTTACATGTAGATCAAATAGAGTGTTTCATCTTTATTCTATTAATGCAAGCTACAAGATTTTAGTCAAGTAATTTTTTAAATGTAATTTTTAACTGTTGTCATTTTGGTTATTTTATAGGAAAGAAGCAATGGATTTTCATGTAGACCATCAATCAAGGCCCTTTTTAAAGTAGGTGCTGAATTTGGGGCTAGGGATTTACAATGGAGGATATCCTAAAAACTAAAGAATTGTACTTCTGTACTTCAGAAACTTGTGACATGGAAGGCATCTGTCAAAAAGATCATAGCAACATCTTATAACAGTAGAGAACTATTTTCTGTGAATTGTTTTTTCTGTCCTTTTATTAGATCCGTTTTTATTTTTTAAGATTGTATTTATCCATTTGAGAAAGAATCGGAGAGGCAGCATGAGCGGGGGGAAGGTCAGAGGGAGAAGCAGACTCCCCGCTGTTCAAGGAGGCTGATGCAGGACTCAATCCCAGGACCCTGGGATCATGACCCAAGCCGAAGGCAGATGCCTAACGGATGCCTAATGGACTGAGCCACCTGGGCACCCCTAGATTAGAATTTTTATTTTATTATTAGATGTCTTAAATTTTAATCAGAAGTAAATAGGATGATTTGTTTAAATTATAAAAGGTATAGCATTCTTTTTAGATTTCAGTAGATTAAAATAGAGTGATAATTATTTTTAAAGGGTTTTAAAAAAATTTAATTTAATTTTTCTTTTCAGTGTTCCAAAATTCATTGTTTATGCACCACGCCCAGTGCTCCATGCAATACGTGCCCTCCACAATACCCACCACCAGGCTCACCCAACCCCCCACCCGGCTCCCCTCCAAAACCCTCAGCTTATTTCTCAGAGTCCACAGTCTCTTACGGTTGTCCCCCCTGATTACCCACAACTGAATTTTCCTTGAGTAATCTGTGCACCCAATATGGGGCTCAAACTCAAAGCTCTTCCGACTGAGCCAGCCCCATGTTCCTGGGTTGGGAGTTTTACTTGTGCTCTTGACATTCTTGTATACATAAAACAGTGTTCACAGAACCCTTATTTTTTTTTAAAAGATTTTATTTATTTATTTGAGAGAGAGAGAATGAGAAAGAACACGAGAGGGGAGAGGTCAGCAGGAGAAGCAGACTCCCTGCTGAGCAGGGACCACCCCCCCCCCCCCGCCCCAACCATGTGGGACTCCATCCAGGGACTCCAGGATCCTGACCTGAGCCAAAGGCAGTTGCTTAACCAACGGGCCACCCAGGTGCCCCCACAGAGCCCTTATCAACTAATACTTTTGTTCCTTGAAGTAGAGCAACTAATATGTGTTAAAAATTGAACTTATGTTCTAAATATTTGGGATATATTTAAATTTAAGTGAATATTGTGAAGTATATATTACTGTTGACAAAGAAGTGCTTACATTTCTATAAAGAATATTAGGCAGCTATACTAAACATGCTATTTGGTATTCTTCATATGATAATGTTTCTTTTAACATGTGTGTGAGAAAATTATTATGTTAGATTCCTTTAAATCAGGAAGTATAAAATATTCCCAAGCCTTGTTAGAGTATCTAATTTTCTTTCTTTCTTTTTAAAATTATACATATTTAATTAAGATGGAATAGGCATAAACCATAATAAAGAAAAAAATCAGGCTAAAGTGTCACTTCCATTTTATAGGGAGGGATCAGGAAGTGGAACAAATTACCTGGGAAACATCCTCCAACCACTCCTAAGTAGTGAGGGTGCAGAATGCTAAAGACAAAATTAGGTAATATTCCACGTAATCTACACATGAATAAAGGGAGTCGGAAGTTTATCCTATTTGGTATAAGATCTCTTACATTTAATATGTAGTGAGTCATTTCTCAGAAAGTAATTCCAGTAAGTTTTAGAAGAAAGGAATTTCCATTGCACAATTGGCGAGAGACTCTCAGACACAGCTGGGCTGTAGCTGTGTGTGCCGTTACATCGTTTAACACAGAGCTGCAGTTTGGGTTTTAGAAATCAGCAATAGTTGTGTTTTGGCTTTTATTCTAGATGCTTATTACAGTTAAGGTGACAGTTGAAGCATATTAAGTAAAGGTAATTACAATTAAATGATGACCAACACCAGCTCTAGCAACCTACGTACACTGTATCATGCTTACACGGGATGCAAGCAGTGCACTTAATTGGTGTCTTACACGCACACGCATGTGTGAGAGCACACATACACCCAGAGAACTAAAAACCCATCAAAATCAGTCATTGTCCGTGTACTATGGTTACACATTAAAATTGCAGTTATGCCATAGAACTAAAGTATTATGAACAGCACGACTTGATATGTAAGATAACGGTGACTGGTTCTAACACAGAACTACGCCTTTATCAGTCATTCTACTCATAATGGCTTGTAAAAGCATTGGGTTTCCAGTAGAGAAGCTACTCTATGAAAATCAGTAAATCTGTCCAAGGTTTCCCATCTGTAAAACCAGAATGAGGCTGCAATGATCTTGAAGTGTGAACAAGATATCCAATCAAGACAGTAAGATTCCCAGCCGTAATGTAAGGTAGAAACGTCTTCATGCAGCATATGCTCTCCAGCTTCTAGAAAGCTTCACGTGCATAATATAAAGTCCAACTGCCCAAGAAGTAGACTGGAGTTCAGTGAGGCTTCCATTGTACCATGACTTTAACCTCAGGACATGTGTGATCTGTCAGGCTTTTCATAGAGCTTGGTGCCATCCGTTTAATATGTTCAGAAATAAAAGCAGGCATGAGTCATCGTAACTGCCGTCTCAGATGTTGACGGTGCGTCTGCCACTTGAGCACCCTCCAGCCCAGTGACATTCTGCCCGTTGACTTCACAGATGTGACATTCTGTGAGAAGACCGTTTCTGGCCGCAGAACTTTCACTGTGGAGGTGATCTTCCCATCTTTTAAAGATAAAGCCAGCATGTCCAGTCCCATCATAATGCATGGTGACTCTCCGACAAAGGGCCTGTCATGAACAGTCCTAGTAATCTGCTCTCCAAAAGCTCGTTTGGGCACCTCGTGTGCTTTACCAGCGCTCCAGCCTGCACACTTTCCCCACCGATCTGGAGTACTTGGTCCCCAATCTCAGACCAACCAGTGAGGCTGGAGAATTTGCCTGGACCGGCTGAACAAATATGCCATTATCTACTGATTTAAGCCCGAGCCCAATTTTTCCATCTTGATCCTTACACAAAATGACTTCACGGGTCCCTTGCTTCATTTCTGCTCTACGAGTTCCAACATCGTTACCAGTCACGGGGCCACCATAGGGTTCATACCAGAAGGTCTCGCCGCCAGCTGCCCCTGACCTGGTGCTCCAGGGCCCAGGGCCATAGGTGCACGGATTTGTTCTTCACTTAAACTCAGGCCTGTGTACTGGGAGAGCTCCAGGGACAGTCTAGGATAGAGATTTCTGTCTCGAGAGATGGGAGCAGAAGCTTCAGACAGAATTGCTGGGTTGCCAGGGTTTGCAGAAAAGGCAGTTTGAGCCTGAATGACTTTGTCTACCTTCAGGTCTTCAAGAGATGGGCACAGAGACATTTTTGCAAGTTTATTGTAGGCCACAAGGAACCCACTCACTGCTGCTGCCGCCCCGCCGCCTCTAGTAACTGACACGGACTTCCCAAAATACCTAATTTTCTTGGAAATGATTCTTTATCATAGTCCTGCTTTGTGTTGGTAGCATATATTATAGCACCTAGTTTAATGTCTTATATGTGACTAGTGTGCAGTAAATTATTAAATGGATGAATTAACTAGTTTTCTGGTGTTAGGAAAGATGCAATGGAAGATGTAGCTCTAGGGTTGGGAATAGTCTCATGAAGCATTCCCAGGATTTTTTATAGTTGGGCACAGTATTCACTGCATTATTACATGCCACACTCATAGGCCTATTCTGTGTGTCTGAGAATTCTGTATTAACAGGACATTACCAGTTTCTGGAAGCAAGGATATTGTTGAGTATTTTGATTTCTAATCAGTAAGTGCTTATTGAATGGATAAACATGAGTTTGTTCCCTTGATTTTGGTTCCTTAAATCTATTTTTTTTTCCTGCTATAGCCTAGCAGAGTATGTATGAAGAGGTCATTTAGGCCTGTTAGGATGGAGAGTATGAATACTTCTTTGTACATACTACTTTTTTAGAAATCCTCTTCAAAATGAATTGACATGATTTAAAAAGTGAGTCAGTGAAGGAAGGAAGGATGTGTTTTTCTCCAGGACGGTCCTGTCCTCTCCTAGTCTGGATGAGAGAGAAACACAGGCTTTAGAAAGGATTCTGTCCCTGCCTAACACAGTGGGAGGAATGGCGTTCCTTTCCTCACCGCTGGACTTGTCACTGCGCTTTGTGCACATAAAACGTGGCAAAGGAAACGAGCAGCTGCTTTCCATGGCTTGGGCTACTGTGACTCCAAGCTGGATTTTTAATCAAGAACCTGTGTGTATTCTCTAATAACTTGAGATAAGAATATCTCAAGAGTAGCTTTTATAGTAATAAGAGCATGTTTTTTCAAGGCCTGTTAATTTCTGTATTTTCTTTATCACTAGACCGACTCCATGTTTACTGACTGAAAGTCTCCCTCCGTTCTTTGAATTTTAATCTACACAAAAATACATTCTTACTGTAAATATAAGACCACTCTCATAATTTTCTATATTATGAAATCTTATTTGACTGCCATGGTAAACCACATGAAAATAAAAAGGAAGATCCTTTCTTTACCTTTCAGAACAACAGAAGAAGCAATAATCAGTTGACCAGTAATATGCATTTTAAGTCAATGAAGTCGTCTTAAATTCAATGAAACACTGATTTATTTTTTATTTTTTATTTTTATTTTTTGCTAACAGTAAATGATTTGACAGCTCTAGTGTTTTATAGTAACTCAGGCTACCACAAGACACTCAATTTATGAAAACTTTATCTTGCTCAGGCAGAATTCACTGTATCCAATAGTTTGAGAGACAGGTTGACAGAAAAATGAAGCCAATCAAGATTTTACCCGTTTTGTAGTGAGCTGATCCAGTTTATTACAAGTGGTCCTGTCATCGCCGTGGAGGTTTTGAGAGAGGATGCTGTATGTGAATGGAAAAGACTGCTTGGACCCGCGAACTCCGGGATGGCTCGTACGGATGCTCCTGAAAGCCTGAGAGCTCTCTTTGGAACCGATGGCATAAGAAATGCAGTTCATGGCCCTGATTCTTTTGCTTCAGCTGCCAGGGTAAGGTGTTTTAAGAATCTTTTAATTCTGTTTTTTTGTTTGTTTGTTTTGTTTTGTTTTTTGGGTTTTTTGTTGTTGTTGTTTTGGTTAAATGTTTTATGTCAGAGTAAAGTCTCTTCTGTCGTTGCTGTCCTCGGGCAGGTTTTACAGCTGATCTAAGAGTCTAAAGTTTTCTCTAAAACCTTTGACCCTTTGCCTAGGATTAAATAGTGGTTCAGTAATGTCTCTTTTGTGAACTGGTAACCTGGTCATGGCCAAGGTAAGTCTTCTCCAGTTAAAATACTCATGATGCCAGTTTACGTTCAAAGCCACTTAAATTTTTCAGGCTCATCAGTGTTTGAATTACTGACTTCATATGAGACCAGTTGATGGATAGTCAATATTCAGAAAGAAACATCATTTCGTATGTTTTAACTCAGACCTAACACCATCTTCAAGTTTAACATCCTTTTCTTTTCCTATAGAGAGTTAGTGTTTATGAAACAGTCTTTGTTCTTGCTACAGTTACTTATTTTAAATGCATAAAGGGGCGCCTGGGTGGCGCAGTCATTTAGACGACTGTTCTCAAAGCAGTAAGCCAGTGCAACCCTTTTAAATGCTGAGTCAAACATGTCAGTCCTCTACTTCGAACCCTGCAGAGTTACCTACCATCATCCTTTCTCCTGAAGAAATGTCTCAGACATATTTGTCATATTTGTTTCTATTTTGGACACTTAAATTTTTTAGCTCTTTCTGACATTGGTCCCTGAAATATCCCATTGTTATGAAGCCTTAGGGATACCTTCTCTTGACTCTCGTCTTGGGAAGAGTGAGTGTTGGGGATGTCATGTTAGTGACTAGCTATCAGAGACGAACACTCCGGCTGGAGCTCACAGCATGCGCAAGGAAACTAGGGCAGTGCATGGAAAAGAAAAGTTGAAGAACATCACACAAGCATCCTCAAATAGTCTCTCCTGATCTTCAATTCCTATTTGTTACTGTTTAATCCTTTTTCTTCCATATCGAGACTGTATTCACAATTTTCTCTTCCTCAGTTGCCTTTGACTACTCATGGAGAACAGTCACTACAATCTGGCTTCCTCCTTTCATTCCACTAGAATCATTTTGGCTAAGATAATAAATGTCTCTCAATTACAGAATCCAAGGAAAATTGTTCATTTCTTTTGTATCTTTCCAGTAAAAATCCTAGCAGAGTTTTTCATGAAACTTAATGAAATTCTTGCATAGAAGAGTCAAAAGAGCAAAGGGAATTTTAAAGGGGAAGAAGTGGTGGTGATAGGATGACTAATTTATACAACCGGAAGCTTTAGTAGGAAAAGCAGTGTGAGATGACATGGGAGTAGACAAGTGTGTCAGTGTCATAGCCCAAGTGCTCGGGAAATTACCCACAAGTAATGAGACCTTGGGGGGTTATAAGTCAGTGGGCAAGTGATAGACTGATTAATCAGAAATTGTACTAGATAATTTTATGTGGAAAAAATTAACGAATTAGTTAATTCTGTGTGTAGGGTTTCCCTTAGAGTTTCAGACTCAGACTCAAACAGTGCATCCCAAACTGAACTATTTATAACTTACCAAACTATTCCTTTTGTGTTCTGCATATCATTAGCAAAGAAACTTGAGACCAGTAAATCTACTTCTCCTCTCTCTCTTTTTTTTTTTTTTTAAGATTTTATTTATTTGACAGAGAGAGAGTGAGCGCCAGCACAAGTATGGGGAGTGGGAGGGAGAGGGAGAAGTAGGTTTCCTGCTGGGCAGGGAGCCTGATATGGGGCTCCATCCCAGGACCCTGGGATCATGACCTGAACCAAAGGCAGATGCTTAACTGACTGAGCTACCCAGGCGCCCTGCTTCTGCCTCCTTTTCCCCCTACATCTAATGAGTAAAAAGTTGTATAGATTTACCGTCTAAGCATTTTCTTCAATTCTCTCCTTTTCCTTCATTCCAGCTCTCACTGTTCTAGCTGTGACCTGGGCTGCTGCAACCGCTCTGGCTCAGACTTTCTCCCTCAAATTCCTCGTCCACATAGGTTTCAGAGCAAGCTGTCTAAAGAATCTGATCTGTCCATGTCACAGCTCTACTAGAAATGTCCCAGAGGACTGCATTCCCCCCAGAATCAAGTTCCAGCTCCTTAACATGTTTTATGAAAATGCTCTGAATGCTAGCCTCTTCTCCAGTCCATATCCTGCCTCTTCCTCTTCAGACTGGTTTTCTCGCTTTCTTGGTTTTACTCTTTCTACCCTCTGCTTTGGCATGTCCTCTCTCCCTTTACCCAGGTAGTTTTATTGGCCCTTTAAAACTTTGCTCAGAATTCTTTATATATTACGGATACAGATTTTTTACATGGAAATATGATTGGCAAATATTTTCTCACAGTGTGTTGTTTGCATTTTTATTCTCTTTACTGATGTCCTTAGATGAGAAGTTTTCAGTTTTGATGAAGGTCAGTTTATCAATTCATTCTTCCATTGTGGTTTCTCATCTGACAAATTGCGACCTCTTCCAAGGTCACAAAATTTTCCCTTTTGTTTTCTTCTAGAAATTTTATAGTTTTTGTTTTTATATTTAGCTTCATGATCCATTGCGAGTTAATTTTTTTTTTAAAGATTTTATTTATTTATTTGACAGACAGAGATCACAAGCAGGCAGAGAGGCAGGCAGAGAGAGAGGAGGAAGTAGGCTCCCCACTGAGCAGAGAGCCTGATGTGGGGCTCGATCCCAAGACCCTAGGATCATGACCTGAGCCGAAGGCAGAGGCTCCAACCCACTGAGCCACCCAGGTGCCCCAGCAAGTTAATTTTTATATGTTATGCTATATAACCCAAATTTATTGTTTTGCATATAGACATCTGATTGTTCCAGCACCACTAGTTGAAATCAAAAATTTTTTCCCACTTAATTACCTTTGCACATTTGTCATTTTTGTTGACTATATATATCTGTGAGTGTATTTCTGTATTCTTTCTGCTTTATTGATCTATTTGTCTTTTGATAAGTCTGGCCAGGAGTTTATCAGTCTGACTGATTCTTTCAAAGAACCAGCTCCTAGTTTTGTTGATTTCTTCTACTGTTTTTTTGGTTTCTATTTCATTGATTTCTGCTCTGATCCTTATGATTTCTCTTCTCCTGCTGGGTTTAGTCTTTCTTTGCTGTTCTTTCTCCAGCTCCTTTAGGTGTAGGGTTAGGTTGTATACTTGAGACCTTTCTTGTTTCTTGAGAAATGCTTTTATGGCTATGTATTTTCCTCTCAGGACCACCTTTTCTGTGTCCCATAGATTTTGAACTGTTGTGTTTTCATTATCATTTTCAATGAATTTTTTCAGTTCTTTAATTTCCTGATTGATCCATTTTTTTTAAGATTTTATTTTTATTTATTTGACAGAGAGATCACAAGTAGGCAGAGAGGCAGGCAGAGAGAGAGGGGAAGCAGGCTCCCTGCTGAGCAGAGAGCCCAATGCAGGGCTCGATCTCAGGACCCTGGGATCATGACCTGAGCTGAAGGCAGAGGCTTAACCCATTGAGCCACCCAGGCGCCTGCCATTCATTCTTTAGTTGGATACTCTTTAGCCTCCATGTATTTGGGTTCTTTCCAACTTTCCTCTTGTGATTGAGTTGTAGCTTCAGAGTATTGTGGTCTGAAAATATGCAGGGAATGATCCCGGTCATTTGATACTGATTGAGACCTGATTTGTGACCCAGGATGTGATCTGTTCTGGAGAATGTTCCATGTGCTCTAGAGAAGAATGTGTATTCTGTTGCTTTGGGATGGAATGTTCTGAATACATCTGTGATGTTCATCTGGTCCAATGTGTCATTTAAGACCTTTATTTTCTTATTGATCTTTTGCTTGGATGATCTGTCCATTTCAGTGAGGGGGGTGTTAAAGTCCCCTACTATTACTGTATTATTGTTGATATGCTGCTTTGATTTTGTTGTGAATTGGATTATATATTTGGCTGCTCCCATGTTAGGGGCATAGATATTTAAAATTGTTAGATCTTCTTGTTGGACATACCCTTTGAGTATGATATAGGGTCCTTCCTCATTTTTTATTATAGTCTTTGGCTTAAAATTGAATTTATCTGATTTAAGGATTGCCACCCCAGCTTTCTTTTGATGTCCAATGGCATGGTAAATTGTTTTCCACCCCATCACTTTAAATCTGGAGGTGTCTTTGTGTGTAAAATGAGTTTCTTGTAGACAGCGTATTGATGGGTTTTTTTCTTTAACCATTCTGATTCCCTGTGTCTTTTGATTGGGCATTTAGCCCATTTACATTCAGGATAACTATTGAGAGGTATGAATTTAGTGCCATTGTATTGCCTGTAAGGTAACTACTACTGTATATTATATCTATTCCTTTTTGGTCTACTACTTCTAGACTCTCTCTTTGCTTAGAGGACCCCTTTCAATATTTCCTGTAGAGCTGGTTTGGTGTTTACAATTTTTTTTTAGTTTTTGTTTGTCTTGGAAGCTTTTTATCTCTCCTTCTATTTTCAAGGATACCCTAGTTGGATATAGTATTCTTGGCTGCATGTTTTTCTCATTTAGTGCTCTGAATATATCATGCCAGTTCTTTCTGGCCTACCAGGTCTCTGTGGATAAGTCTGCTGCCAATCTAATATTTTTACCATTGTATTTTACAGACTTCTTGTCCCCGGCTGCTTTCAGTATTTTGTCTTTGTCACTAAGACATGTCAGTTTTACTATTAAATGATGGGGTGTGGACCTATTTTTATTGATTTTGAGGGGGGTTCTGTGTGTCTTCTGGATTTTGATGCTTGTTCCCTTTGTCATATTAGGGAAATTCTCTACAATAATTTGCTCTAATATACCTTCTGCCCTGCCCCCCGCCTTTCTTCTTCTTCTGGAATCCCAATTATTCTAATGTTGATTCATCTTATGGTATCACTTATCTCTCCAATTCTCCTCTTGTGGTCCGTTAGTTGTTTGTCTCTCTTTTGCTCAGCTTCTTTATTCTCCATCATTTCGTCTTCTATATCACTAATTCTCTCTTCTGCCTCATTTATCCTAGCACTAAGACCCTCCTTTTTTAATTGCAACTCATTAATAGCTTTTTTGATTTCAGCTTGGTTAGATTTTAGTTGTTTTATTTCTCCAAAAAGGGCTTTTATTTCTCCAGACAAGGTTTCTCTAATATCTTCCATGCCTTTTTCGAGACCAGCTAGCACCTTGAGAATCATCATTCTGAACTCTAGGTCTGACATATTACCAGCTTCTATATTGATTAAGTCCCTAGCTTTTGGTACCGCCTCTTGTTTTTTTTTTTTTTTTTTGTGGTGAGTTTTTCTGCCTTGTCATTTTATCCAGATAAGAACATATGAACGAGAGACTGAAATACTAAAAGGGTGGCAAAGACCCCAGAAAAATATATGCTAACCAAATCAGAAGATACCCCAAATTGGGGGGAGAAGAAAGGGAGCAAAAAGAAGTTTGGGGCACCTGGGTGGCTCAGTGGGTTAAGCCTGTGCCTTCAGCTCAGGTCATGATCCTCAAGGTCCTGGGATTGAGCCCCACATCAGGCTTTCTGCTCAGCAAGAAGCCTGCTTCCCCCTCTCTCTCTGCCTGCCTCTCTGCCTACCTGTGATCCTCTCTGTGTTAAATAAATAAATAAAGTCTTTAAAAAAAAGAAGTTTAAAAATTTTTTTTAAAAATTAGAAAAAATATATATATATTAGACTGGTGAATAGAACAGAGCCACCCACTTGATTTTGGTTGTATTTTTGTCTCTTAGAAGAAACTACCTCCCATAATTTTAAAGAAAGAAAAACATATATATATAAAAATAAGGGTAAACACAATGAAGGGATGGAGTATGACTGTAAAGATAAAAATTTAAAAAAAAATTCTAAAGAAGGAATTGATAAGAATAGTTGGTTGGGAAAAGAAAGAAAAAGAAAGTAGAGAGTATTTGCTCAGGCTGGAGATCAGAACAAAGCCCTGTGCTGGATTTAGGGTATATTTTTATCTATTAAAAGAAATTGTATCCCAAAATTTTTTAGAAGAAAAAACCCTATATGTATACAAAAAAGAAAGGTAGATACAATGAAGGGTAAAATATGACTATAATAATGAAGGTTTTAAAAGATTTTTTTAAGAAAGCTATTGTTAAGATAAACTAGTTTAAAAACATTAAAAGAGGAAAGAGGAACAGTTAAAAAAATTAGAATAAAAAAGATAAAATTAAAAATATTTAATTAACTTTGTAAGACTAAAGAATCATGGGGAGGAAGCCATGAATTCCATGTTTTGCTTTCCCCTCCTCTGGAATTCTGCTGTTCTCCTTGACCAGTGAGCTTGGTCTTGGCTGGATATTCTTGCCGATCCTCTGCAGGAGGGGCCTCTTGCCATGATTCTCAAATGTCTTTGCTTGAGGCGGAACTGCACCGCCTTTGCTGGGGGCTGGGCTAAGCAATCTGCTTGGGTTCATGCTGGGAGCTTTTGTTTCCTGAGTGCTTTCCGTACTGCTTTGGAGGACGGGAATGAAGATGGCGGCTGCCCGGTCTCTGCCTGGTAGGAGCCAAGAGCTCGGGCCCCACTCCTTACTGCACCTTCAGAGAAAACCAGTCAATCCCTCCCATCTTCCTGGTTTCCAGCTGTGCTCCCCTGGCCTGTGGCTGTTTCTCTCTCTGGCACATGGCCCCCTTTGGAGTCTCCAAACCCAGCAGATTCTTGTGGCTCTGCTCTTCCAGGGGGGTCTCCCCAGATCTGCCACTTGTGGGGTACCTGCTCAAAGAGCAGTAGCCTCACTGTTCCAGGGATCACAGTTTAAGGTAACTCCGAGCTCGGAGCTCACTCCTTGGCTCCATCTCTGTAGGTGGCTTCCCTGCCCTAATACCTGCGAGTTCTCTGTACACTCAGACATCCCTGATCCTTCCATGACCCCACGGGACCTGAGACCATGCTGTCCCTGCGAGGGCTCCACCCCTGCTTAGCCTCTGGAGTAATGTCCCTCAGTGGAGCAGACTTTTAAAAGTTCAAATTTTGTGCTCTCTTGCTCCACTTGCCAGGAGCCCCCCCCCCCAGTCTTCCCATTGCTTCGGATTCACTTCTCCGCATGTCCTACCTTTCAGAAAGTGGTCAATTTTCTGTTTCTAGAATTGCTGCTCTTCTTCTCTTCAATCTTGTGTTGAGTTTGTAGGTGTTCCGAATGGTTTGATAACTGTGTAGCTGAACTCCTGCGACCTGATGTCATCTCAGTCTGCCAGTCCTCTGCCATCTTGACTCTAATCTATTTGTCTTTATGCTGATTTCACACCTAAGAAATTAAACATCCCAATTAAAAATGAGCAAAAAAATTGAACAGGCACTTAACTAAAGATGACACATGAATGCCTATATAAGTGCACATTAAAAATATACAGCATCATTAGATATTTTGGAAGTACTAATTAAAACCACAGTGAGATGCACTACACACCTTTTAGAATGACTAAGGCTTAAAAAAACTTGACCGTTTCAAGTGGCATTTGTGAGGGGAAACTAGAACTGTCTTATGCTGCTGAGAATTTAAAGGGTACGGTCACTTCGGAGAACAGTTTGGCAGTTATCTAAAAAGCTAAACATATACCTACCCTATGGTCCAAGCATTCTTCTTTTAAATATTTTCCCAGGAGAAATGAAAGGAAATATCAATGCAAAGACTTGTACATAACAGTTTTGTTCATAGGAGCCTTATTTGTATATCCAAAAACTAGAAATAACCCAAATGTTGAAAAGATGAATGGATAAACAAACCATGATATTAACACAAGGAATAGTATTTGGCTATAAAAAGGAATGAAATACTGATATACAGTACAGTCGATGAATCTCAAAGTAATCTTGCTAAGTGAAAGCTAGACAAGAGTACATACTATATAATTTAAGTACAGCTGTTAAAAATTAAACTAATTCATAATGGTGGGAAACAGGTCATTGATTACAGGGCCAACTTATTAATGGTAAGGGAGGTAATGGTAATAGTTAGTGATAGGGAGGCAGGGAGAGGCAGAAGAAAGGTATTACCCAAAGGAAGGAGGGTGACTGATATATTTATTATCTTGATTGTGGTGATGTTTTCACATGAATAATCAAGTGTCAAAACATCAGATTGTATCCTTTAAATATACTCATTTTAAAGCATGTTAATTTGACCTCAACAAAACTTAAAAACCAGTAACAGTAACTCTGATCAACTATTATCTGTTTCTTAGTTCTCTGTAAGGTACCCTTCCTTTATGCTTGCTTCATACCTACTGCATAGCTCTATTGCTTACCATATTTTAAAAGCATTTGTGTTTGTTTACCCTCCTGATAGACTGAATTCTTTGAGGATGTCCAATTTATTGTCATACCTCCAGGATCTAGGTCACTGGTGTTCACAAAATTTTGGAATTCAAAGCAACAACAATAAACCTTATGTTTATTAAGTGCTCACTATGTGACAGGCACTGTTTCAGATACTTTAGTATCTCATTTAATTCTCACAGTCTCCCATGCATTTGCTTATATCGTCCCAATTTAGCAGGAACTGAGACTCAGTGAGTTTAAACACCTTGGCCTCATGAAGCCTTGAGCCCAGGCATCTCTGGCTCCACAGCTCTGAGCTTGACCACCAGCTTCCACTATGTGCGCTGAAGTGGTGGCCTACCTGGTTTTAAACATTACAGTTTTTTATTTCATTTTGTGTTGTGTTGTGTTTTCTGTTTTGTATTTTGTTTTCTATATTTTGTTATATATTTTGTTTCATTTTATATTTTATTTTTTAGTGATAGTGAGAGAGAGCACAGAGAGGGCAGGGAGAGGGAGAAGCAGACTCAGACTCCCCACTGAGCAGGGAGCCTGTGTGGGGCTCAATCCCAGCACTCGGGGATCATGACCTGAGCTGAAGGCAAATGCTTAACTTAGCCACCCAGGTACTCCCTTTATAGTCTTTTAAAACACAGAAGTAACAGAAACACTCTGGAGAATTTGGACATTGAGAACGGAAGTTTGGCAATAGTCATCCTGCCAGTGATGTTTACAGCTGTTTATGGCATATTTCTTCCTGCTCGTTCCCTTGATTATTTATATATTTTACAAACTAAACACCACATACATGATTTTAATTTAATTTGATTCCTTTTTTCACTTAATACAACATTTTACACGTTACCAGATTACTGTTATAAGAGTAAACTTCAGTGGGTGCAGAATATTTGTGGTATGAATTTAACATTTATTTAAACATCCCCTTACTTTTGTACATTTTGTTATGTTCTTAATTGTTTTTATTTGTACATAAGGCTGCATCATGGAGCTAAATATGAAACTAAGTCATGTGACTTCCTATTTTATTTCTTAGTTTTTTAGATTTTCTGAGAACAGATTTCTTATTTGATATTAGAGTATGTAAAGAGAAAGTTCAATATTTTAATATTTTAGGGCATTTACAAAAAGGATATTTATTTAAAATTATAAAAGTTTTGGAGAAACATTTAACTGGCAGCCATTTCATGATACTTTTATTATGGTAATTAAAGATATGAATGTAGAGTAGTCAGATGTTTTAGTGAGATTACCGTGAGCTCTTAGGTGAAATTTATGTAGTGCAACTGTATACTTTACAATTTGTTAAATATAGTAAAAAAAAAAAAATTTGAAGATTCCATGAGTCTATTCTGTTTTTTGAGAAAGTTCCATAACTCTGTCTTTTGCTGTGAGGCAGTTTAGGAGCATATAAAAGGCTACAAGTAATAGCAAGGACCCTTGGAAGGAGAGGAGCTTTATGCCATGGGTTTAAGCAGCGCATATCACAAAGGGGAATTTTTTTGTGTGACTTTACATTTGTATGAAGTCTCTGATTGAGTTGCCGTGACAATGGCCTGGTAGAAGCGCTTTTGCAAATGTTAGCTGGGATTGGTGATTGGGACAGATAGGCCCAGTTATGTAGGGAGAAAGAGAAAGGAAAGCCATGGAATCGAGTTACTCCCTGTCACTCAGAATGTGTATTTAAATAAAACCTTTATATTCCTTGCCTTAAATACATATTCATTCAGCATATGTAAATGAGTACTTGGAAAGTTGGCATTTTCATTTTCTTAAAGTTGAGGAAGAAAAGAAATGCAAGTTGAGACCAAAACAATTGAAATAATTGGCCCAATAATTGTTTAAAACTGAAGTGGAACAATTGAGCACAGCTTCTTTACTTTTTTTTTTTTATTTTTTTTTAAAGATTTTATTTGTTTACTTGACAGATCACAAGTAGGCAGAGAGGCAGGCAGAGAGAGGAGGAAGCAGGCTCCCCGCTGAGCAGAGAGCCCGATGCGGGGCTCCATCCCAGGACCCTGAGATCATGACCTGAACTGAAGGCAGAGGCCTAACCCATTGAGCCACCCAGGCGCCCCAGCTTCTTTTTTTTGAAAGGCAGACGTGGAAAAGGCTCAGGGCTTTGGAACCAGTGTGACCTGGATTTAAATATTGGCTTTGCTACTTGTGAACCCATAAGGGCTTGTTACTCAGGCTTTCAGGGTGTCATTTCTCTCATTTCGGCAATGTGGATAGATAGATTCTATTTAGCATGTGCAGAATTTATTAGTTTCTGAATTTCAGTCAGTTCAAAATATGGGAAGTCACTAGTGAACCAGACCAGGTCCTGACTCTCTTGAAGCGTCCATCCATTGCGATGGTTGGGTGCTGCTGGATAGTAAGTAAACAGGCATAAAACGTGTCGGACGGTCAGTGCTCTGAGAAGAACAGAGAAGGAGGAGAAGGGGTAGAAAAAGACCGGGCTGGGGGAAGGGTTGTGTGTCGAGTAGAGGCGAGGAATGCTACCAAGGGTGGGTCAGGAATCGTCACGTTATGTTTTAGCAGAGATCAGAAGGAGGTGAGGGGGAAAACCAAGCAAATGTCCCGGAGAAAGAGTGTTCCGGGAGAAAGGGAACAACGCACGGAGGAAACACGTTGGCTACTTTCAGGTAAACGGTGAGTGCATGAGGCCAGCGAGGCCGGGTGGGAAGTCTGAGTGTTTTCACGGGACGAGGGGACTGGCTCAGGGAATTGCTGGGGGCCAGACCGCGTTCGGCCTTCCAGACCTCTAGAGCTTCAGCGTTCTTTCCGAAGGCGTGAAAGACCCCTGGAGAGTCTGCGCAGAGGAGGGACGTGATGTTTTACAGGTTTCCTGCTGCTGCCCTGCTGAGAATCAATCGATCAGGCCAGGTGGGCGTGGGTGTGTGGGGACGAAGCGGGCATGGGAGGTCACTAGGTTAGAGCAGCGTCAAAGGGCGCTCTGGTGCTGGGCCTGGACCAGGGTGACATGTGGAAGTGGCTGGATTCTGGAAGCATTCCGAACGGTTTCCTGAGAGACTGAGTGGATGGCTAAGAAAAGGACAGGAGTGTTTTTCTTTCAGTTGGCCTGTGCAGTCGGAGGGGCAGGAACAACAGGGAGGGAGTGCACAGACTTGCGGGGTCGGCGGAAATCAGGACATTTTCAATAGGAATTATCTCCAAGTGGGGGTGGCGCAGGTGTAGGGGTGGAGTTTAGGAAGGAGGCTGGACTGGAGGCAGGCGCATGGGAGCCGACAGATGGTGGGAGGTGGTTTATTACTCTTTGTACTACTACTCAGGGAGAGTAATAAAGGCAGCAGTATGGTGAAAAAGTCCTTGCTGTCCAAGGAGTAGAGCATTTTCATTCTGAAAAGTCTTCGTGCCAGGAGTGCACAGGCATATCATTACTCTTCGGACAATTCCTCATCTTCTCTGTGGTTCTTAAAATTGTACATCGATGTGGCACATTAACACAGTCTGTGATCTTCCCATTCTTAAATTCATCGAAAAATGCGATTTACTTTGAGCCATTTGTCTTAGGTGTTAAAGGACCTACAGTGCTATGCAGGTTAGTTACTGGCTTCACACTTAACATTTGTGATGGGCAATTACCCCCCAAACCACAATTTTATAAAAGTACAGGGGACTCACTGGGAGCATCACCAGCTTAAGTTGGTGGAACTCTTTGGAGCCGGAGAGAGAGGGTTCTCTAGGGAATAGTAGAAACAACAGTAACAAAAGCTTAAAGGCAGGAAAGATCTGTCTAAATACTTAGTGTGACTGTGTTTGTGGCTAGTACAAGTTGCTGAGTTGTCATCTCTGAACCGTGTGCAAAGCAAATCACATAGCTTGAATCTGGTTATAAAATACAGTTTATATGATCTAATTGTATGCTAGAACTGTAGTAAGTTCATTAGTTTTTTCTTTTCAAGATTTTATTTTTGAGTAATCTCTACACCCAACATAGGGCTTGAACTTACAACCCCATGATCAAGAGTTTCATGCTCTACTGACTGAACCAGCCAGGTGCCCCAGGTCATTAGTTTTAACTAGTTAAAACTAATTTTGTGGTTTTGATTCTTAAATATGAATCTGCTTCTATAAAGAATTCCTACTTTTTAATTTTACATATTTTAATAGAAAGTTTAAAATTGGACCTGTGTCTATGAACTAATGCTTTGGGGGAAATGAGAACTTTGTATTCATTACTGTCCATATTCAAAGTATGTTAAGATGTTATTAGTTTTAATCCTGGGGCAGAATGATACATATTCTCATTACTCTAATTAATACTTTTTATATGATCTTTTGATTATAAGACTTAAAACAGGGTTCTGTAAGTCAGTTAGCCTTTGTAAAAATCATTTTTAGAAAACTTGAAGCGAATAATTTATATTACGAACTTCAAAAGTAATTGCGTAGTTTTTCCCCCTCTCACATAAATATCCCAGAAGTTCGAGCTAAGGGATTACATAGGTCAAATTTATTTCTCTCTGTCTTTAGGAAATGGAGTTATTTTTTCCTTCAAGCGGAGTTTGTGGACCAGCAAACACTGCTAAATTTACAAATTGTACCTGTTGCATTATTAAGCCCCATGCCATCAGTGAAGGTAAGTGCTATCTTGAATACAATATACCCAAATGCATTTTGTTAATAAGAGCTTATTTTGTTAGTTTACCTTCTTGATCTATTTTATATGCAGAAATTAAAATATAATTTTAATATTTTAATTTTTTTCTTTAAAGTCACATGAATGAAGGTGACATGAGATAAAAAATCTGTCTCCATCTATATTTATACTCTTAAAAAGGTTTTTCTTGAGTTGCTGATCATGGTCATGCTTATCCTGTTTCAGGTCTTGATTCCTTGACTTTTAATCTGCCTTGCTTTTCCAATCACATAACCGATTCACTCAATTCACTGAAATAATTCTCCTAATGTACAATTTAAAACAATGTCTACCACATCTGTGGTTTGCCCTTTCTGAGAAAGCTGGGGAAACTTCCTTCTGAAACAAAGTTCTTTGAATAAATAAATAAATACACACACACACACGTATGTACATGCGTAGATAGGTAGATTGTATATATGGCTGTATACTGAGAGTTTGCAGGCGTTTTTATCTTATTTGTCATCTTCTATTTATTTAGTCTTGTATGTAGTTTTGTCAACTATTCCAAATCCTTTTGGAAATGAGATGGGTATAATTTTTTTAAGTATTTATTTTATTTTAATTAGTTTTTAATTTTTTTTATTAACATATAATGTACTATTTGCCCCAGAGGTACAGGTTTGTGAATCGTGAGGTTTACACACTTCACAGCACTCACCTTAGCACATACCCTTCCCCAATGTCCATAATTCCACCACCCTCTCTCAATCCCCCTCCCCCCAGAAACCCTCAGTTTGTTTTGTGAGATTAAGAGTTTCTTATGATTTGTCTCCCTCCTGATCCCATCTTTGTTTCATTTATTCCTTTCCTACCCCTCAAGTCCCCCACATTGCCTCTCAACTTCCTCATATGATAATTATCTTTTGCTGATTGACTTATTTCACTCAGCATAATACTCTGTAGTTCCATCCACGTCGTCACAAATGGCAAGATTTCATTTCTTTTGATGGCTACATAGTATTCCATTGTATGTATATATACCACATCTTCTTTAGCCATTCATCTGTTGATGGACATCTAGGTTCTTTCCATGGTTTGGCTATTGTAGACATTGCTCCTATAAACATTTGGGTGCGCGTGCCCCTTTGGATCACTACATTTGTATCTTTGGGGTAAATACCCCGTAGTGTGATTTCTGGGTCATAGGATAGCTCTATTTTCAACTTTTTTTTTTTTTTTTTTAAGATTTTATATATTTATTTGACAGAGAGATCACAAGTTGGCAGAGAGGCAGGCAGAGAGAGGGGGAAGCAGGCTCCCTGCTGAGCAGAGTCTGATATGGGGCTTGATCCCAGGACCCTGAGACCATGACCTGAGCTGAAGGCAGAGGCTTAACCCACTGCGCCACCCAGGCGCCCCTATTTTCAACTTTTTGAGGAACCTCCATGCTGATTTCCAGAGTGGCTGCACCAGCTTGCATTCCCACCAACAGTGTAGGAGGGTTCCCCTTTCTCCGCATCCTCGCCAGCATCTGTCATTTCCTAACTTGTTAATTTTAGCCATTCTGACTGGTGTGAGGTGGTATCTCATTGTGGTTGTGATTTGTATTTCCCTGATGCCGAGTGATGTGGAGCACTTTTTCACATGTCTTTTGGCCATCTGGATGTCTTTGCAGAAATGTCTGTTCATGTCCTCTGCCCATTTCTTGATTGGATAATTTGTTCTTTGAGTGTTGAGTTTGATAAGTTCTTTGTAGATGTTGGATACTAGTCCTTTATCTGATACATCATTTGCAAATATCTTCTCCCATTCTGTCAGTTGTCTTTTGGTTTTGGTGACTGTTTCCTTTGCTGTGCAAAAGCTTTTAATCTTGATGAAGTCCCAATAGTTCATTTTTGCCCTTGCTTCCCTTGCCTTTGGTGATGTTCCTAGGTAGAAGTTGCTGTGGCTGAGGTCGAAGAGCTTCCTGCCTGTGTTCTCCTCAAGGATTTTGATGGATTCCTGTCTCACATTGAGGTCCTTCATCCATTTTGAGTCTATTTTCATGTGTGATGTAAGGAAATGGTCCAGTTTCATTTTTCTGCATGTGGCTGTCCAATTTTCCCAACACCATTTGTTGAAGTGAGTGTTTTTTTTCCTTTGGACATTCTTTCCTGCTTTATCAAAGATTAGTTGACCACAGAATTGAGGGTCTATTTCTGGGCTCTCTATTCTGTTCCATTGATCTATGTGTCTGTTTCTGTGCCAGTAACATACTGTCCTGATGATGACAGCTTTGTAATAGAGCTTGAAGTCTGCAATTGTGATGCCACCAACTTTGGCTTTCTTTTTCAATATTCCTCTAGCTATTCGAGGTCTTTTCTGGTTCCATATAAATTTTAGGATCCTTTGTTCCTTTTCTTTGGAAAAAATGGATGGGATTTTGATAGGGATTGCATTAAATGTATAGATTGCTTTAGGTAGCATTGACATTTTCACAATATTTGTTCTTCCAATCCATGATCATGGAACATTTTCCCATTTCTTTGTGTCTTCTTCAATTTCTTTCATGAGTACTTTATAGTTTTCTGAGTACAGATTCTTTGCCTCTTTGGTTAGGTTTATGTCTAGGTATCTTATGGTTTTGGGTGCAATTGTAATAATTTCTCTTTCCTTTGTCTTGCTGTTGGTGTATAGAAATGCAAGTGATTTCTGTGTATTGATTTTATATCCTGACACTTGACTGAATTCCTGTACAAGTTCTAGCAGATTTGGAGTGGAGTCTTTTGCATTTTCTGCATAAAGTATCCTATCATCTCCAAAGAGTGTAGTTTGACTACTTCTTTGTTTATTTGAATGCCTTTTATTTCTTTTTGTTGTCTGATTACTGAGGCTAGGACTTCTAGTACTATGTTGAATAGCAGTGGTTATAATGGACATCCCTGCCACGTTACTGACCTTATGGGAAAAGCTCTCAGTTTTTCTCCATTGAGAATGATATTCGCTGTGGGTTTTTCATAGATGGCTTTAATGATATTGAGTATGTACCCCTCTGTACCTCCCTACACTGTGAAGAGTTTTGAACAAGAAAGGATGCTGTATTTGTCAAATGCTTTTTCAGCATCTATTGAGAGTATCATACGGTTCTTGTTCTTTCTTTTATTAATGTATTGCATCACATTGATTAATTTGTGGATGTTGAATCAACCTTGTGGCCCTGGAATAAATCCCACTTGGTTGTGGTGAATAATCCTTTTAATGTACCATTGGATCCTACTGGCTAGTATTTTGGTGAGAATTTTCGCATCTGTGTTCATCAAGGATGTTGGTCTGTAATTCTCTTTTTTGATGGGATCTTTGTCTGGTTTTGTGATCAAGATAATGCTGGCCTCATAAAATGAGTTTGGAAGTTTTTCTTCCATTTCTATTTTTTGGAACAGTTTCAGGAGAATAGGAATTAGTTCTTCTTTAAATGCTTGATAGAATTCCTCTGGGAAGCCGTCTGGCCCTGGGCTCTTGTTTTTTGGGAGACTTTTGATGACTGCTTCAATCTCTTTACTGGTTATGGGTCTGTTCAGGTTTTCTATTTCTTCCTGGCTCAGTTTTGGTAGTTTATATGTCTCTAGGAATGCATCCATTTCTTCCAGATTGTCAAATTTGCTGGTGTATAGTTGCTCAGAATATGTTCTTATAATTGTTTGTATTTCTTTAGTGTTGGTTGTGATCTCTCCTCTTCCATTCATGATTTTATTTATTTGGGTCCTTTCTGTTTTCTTTTTGATACGTGTGGCCAGGGGTTTATCAATCTTATTAATTCTTTCAAAGAACCAGCTCTTAGTTTCATTGATTTGTTCTACTGTTCTTTTGGTATCTATTTCATTGATTTCTGCTCTGATCTTTATTATTTCTCTTTTCCTGCTGGGTTTAGGTGAGAAACTATTTCCCAATATTTTAAAGAATGAAATATATATATATGTATATGTATGTGTATACACATGCACACAAGGGTAAACACAGTGAAGGGATAGCATATGTTTGTAAAGATGAAAATTAAAAAAAAAATTCTAAGAAAGGAGCTAATAAGATAAATTGGGAAAAGAAAGAAAAACAGTGGAGAGAATTTGCTCAGGCTGGAGACTAGAACCAAGCTCTGTGATAGATTTAGGGTATATTTTGATCTATTAGAAGTTGTATCCCAAAATTTTTTAGAAGAAAAAACCCTATGTGTGTACAAAAGATAAAGTTAGATACAATGAAGGATAAAATATGACTATAATAATGAAGGTTCAAAAAGATTTATTTCAAGAAAGGAATTTTTAAGATCAACTAGTTAAGAAAACATTAAATGAGAAAAGAGTAGAACTAAAAAAAATTAGAATAAGAAAAAAAATTTTTAAATCTTAATTACCTTTGCAAGACTAAAGAATCATGGGGAGAAAGCCATGAATTCCATGCTTTGCTTTCCCCTCTTCTGGAATTGTGCTCGTCTCCTTGATCAGTAAACTCGGTCTTGGCTGGATGTTCTTGCCGATCTTCTGGGGGAGGGACCTTTTTCCCCGATTCTCAATTGTCTTTGCCTCAACTGTCTTTGCGGCACCGCCTTTATGGGGCGTGGGGGTGGGGCTAAGCTATCTGCTCAGGTTCTTGCTCGGAGCTTTTGTTCCCGGAGCACTTTCTGAACTGCTCTGGGGGACGGGAATGAAGATGTCGGCCGCCCAGTCTCGGGCCAGAGGAGCCAAGAACTTGGGGCCCCACTCCTCAGTGCGATCTTGAGAAAAGAGAAAACCCTCCCATGTCCCTGGTCTCCAGCCGCGCTCCGAGCTCCCCTGGCCTGGGACGAGTATTTTTGTCTCTGGTGCGCGGCCCCGTTTGGAGTCTCCAAACCCAGCAGATTCCTGCCGCGCCCCTGTGCCGCTCCTTCCTGGGGAGGAAGGTAGTTCTCTCCGGGTCTGCCACTTGCGGGGTCCCTGCGGGAACAGCAGTGGTCGGACTGTGCCTCCGATCACAATCTATGGCAACCCCGAGCTGAGTGCTCCCTCCTGGGCTCCGTCTCTGCAGCCGGCTTCCCCGCTCTGACACCCGGGAGCTCTGCCGCACTCAGACGCCCCGTCTTTCTGTGACCCTGAGGGTCCTGAGACCACCCTGTCCCCAGGAGGTCTCCACCTCCGCTTACCCTCTGGAGCAACGTCCCTCATGGAACAGACTTCTAAAAGTTTGGATTTTGTGCTCCGCTGCTCTGCCCCTTGCTGGGAGCCGCCCCCCCTGCCACCCCAATTTCCTGTTGATTTGGAGTCACTTCTCTGCATGTTCTACCTCAGAAAGTGGTCGATTTTCTGTTCCTAGAATTGCTGCTGTTCTTCTCTTCGATCTCCTGTTGGGCTTGTAGGTGTTCCCAGTGGTTTGATAACTGTCTAGCTGATCTCCTGTGACCTGATGTCATCTCAGTGTGCTACTCCTCTGCCATCTTGTCCCCTCCAAGAACGGTATAATTTAAAAGATTATCTTTTAAAAAGCTAGAAGATTCTAAATAATAAACATAATTCAACAGGGTTTTTAGTTTTATTTTTTCTAAATATCAAAGTAATTCAGGTATAGAGTAGAAAATTTGGGGAAAAAGGTAAAATAAATAGTAAAAGTTACCTGTTTTCTCATGATCTTGATAGTTGTTAATATTTTTTTCATTGTTAATATTTTTATATTTCCTCTAAATCCATGTGTGTATGTGTGTATGTGTGTAAACTGACATGTAATTGTTAACATGGTTGAGATGTATGTCCATAGGCTACCATTTTAATTTGATTTAAGGAGCATTTTGGGGATGCTCTGAATTCCTCATGAATATTTCAACATTTGTACACTATACAGTCCTATAGATGTAGTATAAAATTCGGGTACTTAGGTTGTTTCCAGGTTTTTGATGTTAAAAATAAGTTTTAAAGAATATTTGTACATAAATATTTGATAATATCTCTAATCATTTCCTCTGGCTAGTTTCCTAGAAATAGAATTATCGGTTGAAAGGATCTGAACTTAAAAGATCTTATTGAATAATGAATGAATACTTCTTTAATTATTGAGGAAGTACTTTAATATCTTGTAGATCCTTAGGACCACAATTACAGGGAACTATCATGCATGATGGTTAGTGAACATTTATGGAGACCTTGACACCTTACACTGGGTTGTAAACTGAGTACCTTATGCATTATCTCCTTTAATATTCACAGCAATTATGCCAAGTTCTTGGATGTATCATAATAAGTGAGCTGAGGCTGTCTGATAATAGGTTATTTCTGCCAGATTAGAGTAGGGAATCCAAGAGGCCTGCCTGGTCTCTCTTAACCTCTGTGTTCTTCACTCGACATACACAGCTCTGTAGCAAGATGGTGGGAGGAACATGGTTAGCAGCACCGCCCAGGGGGTAATGATAATATTTGGTGTTGATAAGCTTTGGAAAATGAAATTGGGATTACCTTGGGCTGAATACACACACACTTACACCCACATACATACAGACAAACACTCATACACACATATACACATAGATACGTACGTAATGTACACACATATTTCAGTGTGGTGAGACAAATTCTTGCTTAATGGGCTCAACTTCATTAAAAAACTTATCTTTGGCCTCTTCATACATTTCAATCTTTTTTCTCTCTTTTTTTTCCTTTTTCTCCCTCTATTGGGTTTTTAACTCGTTTAATTTTTTCAGCAAAATGTGATGCTTGGAGAGACAGGAATAAAATAGAATTATAGTAAATACCAGTTAATACTTTAATAATTGCATAGGTAAATATATCTGAAATCTAATAACAATGATTAAATGAAAAGGCAATGTCAGAATGACTGATTTTATATTTATACTGGTTTAAATAGTTTTTAGTCAGAGCTAGTCTTTGAAGATTAGTTGTATTTCATGTGTTTATCTTTGGTTCATAATAGAAACATGAGTTGATCAAAGGAAATTTTTGTAAAATCTAATCAGATGGCAGAATAATGTGAATTTTGGCACTTCAAGGCTTTTTTTAATTTCCTTTCTAAATCTCAATTTTAGGGATCCTGGTAGACCATTTTTAAATGTACAAATAATCCAATTCAGCTTAGTTTAAATTGTGGTTACCAGGAAATAGAGTTTGAAGTCCTGTGTTGAATTAATTGTTAGATTTATGCAGACTCTTTCATTGCTGGTTTATGTTTATCTTTTTCTATAATGATCTCACTTCCTGGCATATTTAATTTCACCTATGGTCTAGCATAGGGAGAAGAGATTTTTTTAAAAAAGGTATTGTTGATAGGAGAGCATTTGAAATCAAATGGGTTAATTTCCTTCTGTTGACTCTCAGCTCACCCAGAGAAGGCCAGAATAGCTTTAATCAAGCAGAACTGTGGCTTACTACAAGGAGAGCACAACTTGGCAGTGTTGATTGAGTTTGGGGTTTGACCTTGAGAGATTTAAGGCGGGTCTTCCAGTGCAGTGATCTGATTGAAACTGTTTAAGTTCCTGATACAGTAGTTTAGGGTTAGTGGAAACAGTGAGACAAGGATCTTAACCAAGTCTTGTAAGTACACAGTTGTTGGATAAGTGAGTTGTTTGTCCATTTGGGGGAATGGTGTGAAAAGGGGACGGTTTGAGTAGTCTATTGTTGGAGTAAATGGACTTTTGGGAACTTCTTGAAGTCAACAATGAAGTTATTTACTGATTTACAGCCTTATCTTTCAGTAAGAATTTCTTGGCACAAATAATAAAGTCATGTGGCTGTAGGCCCCCTCAGTTCTGAGTCCTGTAGTTAATGTATATGGATGTGGAGTTTACTTCCAAGAGAGCTAGAAAAGAGACCTTAATTTGCAGAGTAGATGGTGGGAAAAAATAATGAGGTGCACTTGAAGCATTTGCAAGTCTCTTCATGTTTGTAGATTGAAGTACATTTTGTCTTTTGGGGACTCAGGTTTTAAAGGGAAGAAAAGCAAGGTGAATGTTCTTGTTTTCTTTTTAATTTAAAAACTAGGCAATGTATTTGTTTTGATGTCCTCAGTATTTCATTAGTTAGTTTAATTTCATCAATGAAATGAATTATTTTTACTCTGGAATCAGGCTGTGTGGGCTCAGATTTTGGCTCTGCTACTTAACTAGCCATGGGACATTGAATACATTACTTAACCTCCTTGTTGATAAAATAAGAATAATACAGTACACCTTCTTTAATGGGTAACTGTAAGGATTAAATGCTTTGAGCGTAATGCTTCAATGACTAAATGATTAATTAAATGATTGAATGTGAGGATGAATGTGTGAAGCATCATGTCCCACACAGAGCTGTATGTGTTAGTGTTGCTGTTGTGATTACTACTGTGTCACTGCTACCACTGCTGCTAAGATCATTCGTTGCCTTTTAATTTTTAAGTGAAGTTAATGACTCCTTAGTAATAAAGCAGTGGATTAAAATGCTAACAAATTTCAACCTCTACATCCATCGTCCACAGGGAAAAACACCCCTGTCATTGTTAAGGACCAAAGTGGTTAAGTTCTGGATCTAGTCTAAATCCATGAACTAGGATTACCGCTTCCATCCGGTTGACTTGGCAGCTGTCAGCTGTTACCTGTTCTTGTCTACCATGGGGGGCCTGGGCAGAATGTAGGGGGAGCCACTTGTAGTGCTCCCCAAGTTTAGTCTTTCAAAATGTTAGAATCCTGAAGTTTTGTTGGAAATTGTCCTTTCTTATAATAGATTTATGCATTAAGCAGTTTTACTGCATTGTTATAACACTGTCCTTCCTAAAATTTAGTTTCTTCCTCAGTAAAATGAGTCAAGATGGTTTGTAAGTTTCCTCTCAGCTTTTTAACCCAGTATTCTCTATCCTTGTGTTGTGTTTTGGCTGGAAAATTAATGCTATTTTCATGGAGACTGTTTCAAAGCAATTTTAGATCGTCAGTGTTTTCAAAAAGGCATATACAGACAGGGTTGGGGTCTGTTTGCTCTTAATTAGGAAGCAAATCTATGAGAATATTGGCCAGTTTGTAAATTTACCCCAGAATTGGCTCCAGTATGCTCCTGGAAACAGGACTGATAACAGCAAGATCGTTTTTACCAAGTTCTTCCCTTTTCAAATCGGGATATTCTTGCTCAGAGCTTTTGCAGAATTTTAATTTCTACCGCGTGGTAGTTTTGATGCGAGGTTGGCCCAGCACCTGAGAGACACATTCCACTGATGGCAGCCCCATGATTTGGGGCTGACTGAGTTGGTTAAATTCTCAGCTTTTTTTGTATTAGATTTCCTTCAAGTAATTCAGCTTCTGGGACATTGTCAAAGAGACGTGAAATTTTTTGGTGCAAAGAGATTGGATGTGAACATCGTAAATCTATCTCTGTTTCAATGAAAATTCTTGGAGTAGGCCCAGTTTTGCTGAGAATGTCACAATTTTAGAGTTCTGTGAATGTTTTCTATTCTATCTGAAACAGTAAACAAAACAGTTGGAGGGAATTTACAGCAGATGCACCAAGTACATTGAACAACACGTAAGAAAAACCCTGCCTTTGAATGCACAAAGTTATAAGCAGTGAAAATACCTAGTGAATTTGTAAGTTATAAGAACTTTAGATGAGTTTAGTGATTTAGAAGGAGTTTCAAGATTTTTGCTGGTTTAGTGGTCCTGTAGAAGTAGGTATATATTAGGCTGTTGGAAAGTTTGTTATTTAGAAACAGTGAAATTTTGGTTGCTAACATGTTTCAACATCTAAAAACCTTTAAAGTAAACTCTGAGTCCCTAGGATTATCAGTTGTGATGACTTGACTAAGGGCGGAGGGGAAGAATCCAGCCTTGTTGGTGAAGCACTTAGGGCTTCTCTTAACTGTAGAGCAACAGAACCAGTTTTAATACTAACACCAGTTATATTTATGGAGTGCTAAGTATTTTACGTGGATTATTTTATTCTCCAAACTATAGCATAGGTAGTGTGTGAAGGCCATGTCACGCTGAGGAAACCCAAGCTGTAAGGGGTTGAGTAACTTACCCAAAGTCACACAGCTCTTAGGTGGTCGGGTCAGGCTTTCTACCAAGTTTGCCATCATCATATTACTTTGTACCTTTCTGCTCTATATGGATTGTCACTTAAACCCTGTACATTCCCATCATCAGGTGTGGTTGCTAAGCTCATTTTACAGGTGTGGAATCAAAGAATTGGGAGGGAGTTAACTCGCTGAACTCCAGAGAGCTATTTGACTTCATAGCTGGAACGAATTACACTATTCCATGAACAGCGGGTCAGTTGATTGCTTGTGGGAAGCCATTCCGGGCAGAAGGTTTTATAATCAGTAGTATAAAGGATGATTCTAATACCTAACATCCTAACTGGGTGGAATAAAAGTACTTACAGTTTAAGATAGGAGATAGAGAAATTACTGCCATTCTGGCCAACAGTGGCAGTTAAGAGACAAATAATGAACAAGTTCTTGAAAATTGTAAACTTAGAATACCTTCTGAAAACTTTCCCACTTACATGGGAATAATGTTTTGTGTGTGTGTTTAATTACTGCTTTTTTTTTTTTTAAGAAAGGGTGAGAGAGGTTGGGGAGGGGCAGAAGGGAGTGGGGAGAGAATCTCAAGCAGATTCCGTGCTGAGCCTCGGCCCTCAATCTCCTGACCCTGTGATCACAACCCCAGTGGAATCAAGAGTCTGGGACACGTAACGGATGGAGCTGTCCAGGTGCCCCGTTCTTTGTATTCTCTTTTTCTTTCTTTCTTTCAAGATTTTATTTGTCAGAGAGAGAACTAACACTAAACATAGCTAGGCATGATCTAGACACAAGGCAAACATATCAAAAAGTTTGTAGGAGGGGCGCCTGGCTGGCTCAGTGGGTTAAAGCCTCTGCCTTCGGCTCAGGTCATGATCTCAGGGTCTTGGGATCGAGCCCCGCATCCACTTCTCTGCTCAGCAGGGAGCCTGTTTCCCCCTCTCTCTCTGCCTGCCTCTCTGCCTACTTGTGATCTCTGTCTGTCAAATAAATAAATAAAATTAAAAAAAAATTGTAGGAAAGATAGCGTGTTCCCACTCCTGCCTTGGAGGAACCCTTGGTAGTGGTTTCTATGTCTTCTCCTAACCTCAGCCTCTGCAGAAACGCCTGTGTACTTGCGCGATGACTGAAGGTAGACAGAGTGTCTTCTGCCCAGGTTAGGGTCCTCTGAGCTGCCTTTGAGCTTCCTCCTTCCTCCAACTCAGGAACTGGGCTCTCCCTGTGGAGGAAGGGTCCCGGGGGTCTGGACACATGATATAACTTTTTTTTTTCTTTAAAAGATTTTATTTATTTATTTGACACAGAGAGAGAGAGAGAGAGATCACAAGTAGGCAGAGAGGCAGGCAGAGAGAGAGGGAAGCAGGCTCCGCGCTGAGCAGAGAGCCCGATGCGGGACTTGATCCCAGGACCCTGAAATCATGACCTGAGCCCAAGGCAGAGGCTTAACCAGCTGAGCCATCCACGTGCCCCCACATGATGTAACTTTATCACAAAATGTTTTAAAAATGAAAAGCCAAGGTAACATGACCTCATGTTGTAAGACTTAAAAGATGATTCAAGTTAAGTGGCAGATTATAAATGCTGAGCGCCTGACAATATAATTATAATTGATTCTTGTAAAGCAGAAAAAAGGCATACACCTAAAGCAAAGGTAGAAGCTCACAGAAAGGTCTTCGGACAGCTTGGGTTTGCAAGTGGCAAAGTTTGGAGATGGAGCAGTTGGCACTGAGGAAGAGTGCCGCGGGGAGGAGGTTGCTATACCTGCTTTGGAGGGGACTGTTAGTAGTGGCGCTCCTCTGCTCTGCATAGTCACACGTCTTCCTGCAGGACACCTGTGGCTCAGGCTGTCACTTACTTTGGCCGTTAGTTCACTCATCACTATCACCAGCTTGGATCTCCTACACTCTCATGTTACCTGTGGCTTGTGTGTCTGCAGACAGCGAATGGGTTCCCAACCCTCGGTACTTCTCCGCAGCTGTTTTCGTGGCAGTCGTTTCTGAGTAGTTTTCAAAGGCGTGGTCTGCGGGGTCTCTTCGGGGTAATCGTAATGATCTGCATTTCAGCAAATTGGAGAGAGCTCACAGGTCTCTGGTGTTTTTGGAATCAGTCTTGAAATTTTGGCTAGATTTATGCTGCAGACTCTCTATTCTGTTTTTCCTATTCTTTTAAATTTTTTAAAAGATATTTTATTTATTTATTTATTTGACAGAGAGAGATCACAAGTAGGCAGAGAGACAGAGAGAGGGGGGAAGCAGGTTCCCCGCTGAGCAGAGAGCCCCAGGCGGGGCTCCATCCCAGGACCCTCAGACCATGACCTGAGCCGAAGGCAGAGGCTTAACCCACTGAGCCACGCAGGCGCCCCTGTTTTTCCTATTCTTTAGAATGTCTTGGATTTGAAGTTAAGAAAGTTTCAAGCCAAATCTTTTTCTTTGTTTCCCCTCCAAGTTTTTATTTACATCCCGGTGGTTTAACATTCAACGTAGTATTTGTTTTAAGTGTAGAATTTAGTGATTCATCCCTGACATACCACACCCAGCGCTCATCACAAGTGTCCTTCATTCCCATCACCTGTTTAATGCCCTTGCCCACTTCCCTCCAGTGACCATCAGTTTGTTCTCCACAGGTGAGAGTCTGTTTCTCGGCTTGCCTCTTCTCCCCTGTGTTCATTTGTTTTGTTTCTTAAATTCCACATATGAGTAAAACCATATGGTATTTATCTTTCTCTGACTGACTGACTTTGCTTAGTGTAATACTCTATAGCTTCGTCCATGTTGTTGCAAGTGGCAAGATTTCTTTCTTTTCTGATGGCTGAGGAAGATTCCATTATAAACACACACACAAACACACACACACACCCCCACATCATCTTTAGCCATTCATCACTCTGTGGACAGTTGAGCCCTTTCCATAATTTGGCTATTGTTGATAATGTTGCTATAAACATTGGGGTGCATGTATCCTTTTGGATCTGCATTTTTGTATCCTTTGGGTAAATACCTACCAGTGCAATTGCTGGGACATAGGGTAGCTGTATTTTTAACTTTTTGGGGAACCTCCATACTTTTTACCACAGTGGCTGCACCAGTTTGCTTTCTCACCAACAGTTTAAGAGGATTCTCCTTTCTCTGCATCTTTGCCAGCACCATGGTTTTTCCTATGTTGTTAATTTTAACCATTCTGACAGGTGTGAGGTAACATCTTACTATAGTTTAGATATGCATTTCCCTGGTGATGAGTGATACTGAGCATCTTTTCTTGTATCTGTTGGCCATCTGTGTCTTCTTTGGAAAAAATGTCTGTTCATATCTTCTGCCCATTTTTTAACTGAATTGTTTTTTGGGTATTGAGTTTGATAAGTTCTTTATATATTTTGGATAATAACCCTTTATCAGATACGCCATTTCCAAATATCTTCTTCCATCCTGTAGGTTGCCTTTGAGTTTTGTTGATAATTTCCTTTGCTGTGCAGAAACTTTTTATTTTTATAAAGTCCCAATGGTTTGTTTTTGCTTATGTTTCCTTTGCCCTAGGAGACGTAGCTAGTAAGAACTTGCTGTAGAGGCCAACACTTACTTAAGAAGCACTAGGCTGAGTCAGAAGATGAAATTTCCATTGTCAGGTTGTATAGCATTTGGCTTCGTATTAATGATCATTTTCACTTAATCTGATCACTGTTAATGTGATTCAATGCACATACCTCAAATCCTTCACAAGAATGGTGTGAGGATAAATTATGCCCTATATTCCTATAGATAGATGTTTATGTCTGTATATATGTATCTCCAATTTGAGATCTTGAGGAAAAGTCATCACTCTAAGAAAATCATCTTACATTGATTCATAATTCAATAATGTTGAACATTTTCTTTAGGAACTGTGTTCTTTATTGTTGAAATTACCAGATGTTCCTTTTAGGGAATACACCAGAGAGATAGACAGGTGTGTAATGCTAAGTTTTAGCTGGGCATTTATCTTAATAGCTTTTATCGGAATTTTTCTTGTATTAATAATTAGTAATCTACATTATGGAAAGCTTAGAAATACAGACAAATGTTTGTCTTAAAAATCACTTACTCCCACTATTTAGAGATTGTTTGCAACGTGGCGTGTTCTTCCTTCCCTGTCAAACAGAGCCAGATAGTCAACCTGTACACATTTCATAATCGTGAAGTTGAGCAGAATAATCAAGAATTAAGGATATATGCCATGTGAGTCTGTTCCTAAGAAGTTCGGATACAGGCAGGAGTCACTTGCGTTTTCCAAGAACGCATATGTATGTAGTGAGGAAGAAAGAAGTGCATGGGAAAGGCTATTGTGGTCAGGGATTTGCAGAGAGGAGAAAGGGCAGTGGGGAGGCACATATGGAGGGCTTCTGTGGGGCTGGCGGTATTCTGGTTTCCTTATCTTGGTGGTAGTTACCATAGATGTTCACTTTAAAATTGTTTATGAGGGGCGCCTGGGTGGCTTTGTGGGTTAAGCCTCTGCCTTCAGCTCAGGTCATGATCCCAGAGTCCTGGGATCGAGCCCCGCACCGGGCTTTCTGCCCTGCAGGGAGCCTGCTTCTCCCACCTTCTCTGTCTGCTACTCTGCCTACTTGTGATCTATCTCTGTATGTCAAAAAAAAAAAAAAAAAAAAAAATATATATATATATATATATATCTTAAATTGTTTATGGAACTGAACTTACCTATTATATTTTACCACAAAATACATAAATTTTGTATTTTTACAGTAAATACACAGAAATTGAGTGAGGCATAGAATAGATGGTGATAGTATGTATTTCAGTAAAACAAAGATCCTGTCTGTATATTTGTGTACAGATTGAGTATTTCTAGAGGAATATATAAGAAGTTCCTAGCAGTGACTGCCTTTGAGAAGAAGCACTGAGATGCTGTGATGGGAGGGAGACACTTGGACTTTACACCTTTGTATTTCCGTTTTGCATGTTTTCGGAGGAAGAATGGTCTTAAAAATGAGTGATACAGGGTAAAGAAAACTAGGACAAAAAAGTACAAAATTTAAGAATTTAACATTTTCTGACTTCCTTGTTAAGACCTTAAGGTTTAGCTTAGTGTGATTAAGGAATAATGTGACTGAAAGTTAAAATCATGGGTTTTTTGGGTCACAATACCCTTTCTCGTGGTCAGGAGAATGGTTATTGCGATGCTCTGCTGTCCTCAGAGATCTGGCTCACGGTCCTGGTTTTCAAATGTATGTGTCCAGGTCACCTGGGGGTCTCACTGAAATAAAGGTGCCTGGGCTATACCTCCTGAGTGTCCAATTAAGCAGGTCTTCATATCTGACAAGTCCCAAAGTCATGGTGCTGCTACTACTGCTTTTGCAGGGACCACATTTTAAGAGCCACTAGACAGGAGAGTGGCTCCTATGTAAGGACTGTACAGAGAAATCGGACGAAACTGGAGACTGGCACCAGGGCAAGATGGTAATGTGCTTCCCGCAGGCAGGGAGCAGGCGTTACATCATTTGTGGCCCATATTGTTGGCATTATATCTGTTTCTAAGCCTATTTACAAACAACAATATAGGTCCTGTCGGCTGAGGAAATCAGAGCTGCTTCAAATCCTCAGAAGAAACAATGCTCTTGAAGTAGGTGTCTGAGTTTGTGGATTTGCTTAACCATGACTTTGGGTGGCTGGAGTAAACACAGATCAGTGCACCGTTTTGGAAAAACCATACAAAAGACTGGCTTAGGGAACAGGCCCAATGTGGAGCTCAAGGTGGGGCTTAAATTCACGACCCTGAGATCACGATCTGAGCTGAGATCAAGAGTCGGACGCTTAATTGACTGGACCACCCAGGTAGCCCAAGAATCTCTTTTATGTCTTTTAAAAAGACAAAGAACTGAGGGGCTCCCGAGGGGCTCAGTCGGTTAAGGGTCTGCCTTGGGCTCAGGTCATGATCTCTGCTCCTGGGATCCAGGTCCAGAGCCCGGCCTAGGGCTCCCTTCTCAGTGGGGAATCTGCTTGCCCCTGCCCCCACTCATGCTCTCTCACTACCTAGCTCTCTCAAGTAAACACAATCTTAAAAAAAAAAAAGAAAAGATGTATTTGCTTTTGTTTATTCATGTCGTAACTAATGCATCCATGGTTTGAGTTGCTTTTTAGTTTTTCATTATGTTTACCTAGAAGATGAACAGATTTCCGTCAGTGAGTTATAACACGTGTAGCACTTGGACAATTCATGAAAACTTCCTAAATCTGCTTCTAATGGGATCGTGCTTATTCTGCCCTCCACGAGAGGGACTGCCTCTTTCAAAAGTGGGCGCTCACCCTGTGTTGAAGCCGGCAGCATCCTGCGGTGGAGACACTTGGTACAGCTCCGTGGCTGTGTGACTGTTAGCTGTCGTGACCTGGCAGTGACCTGGACTTCTGATGACCTGTTTGCCTAATCGTAAAAATTTTCAGTTTCTGATCTGTCTACCTGGTATTCCTTGTGTTTCTCTTGGACTGTCCTTGTTTCGGACTTGTGATCCCGTTTCAGCCGCGATAGCTGTTCTTGGCTGCTTTTGCTGTGCTGGTCCTGTCCTTCTCCGCAAGGAGGGCTTCTGGACTGTCTTGTCTTGGAGGTCTTGGGTCCTGCGCATCTCTTCTGTTGTTTCTAGGTTGGTGTGGGGCCTGCTTTTACTCCTTCCTACTCACTTAATTACATTATGAATTTTAAATACACTGAGTTACCGTATGGCAGGAACATCTGTAAAGCTACATTGGTTTTTCTTTTTATCGCCGTCTACGAGCTCACAGATTACAGTTCTTGGGACATGGGTAAGGATAGATGTGTATTTTGGATCTGGGTGTGTGGTGTAAGTGGAGAATCAGAAATGCTATTGGATGAACTAGGTCTGTTTCTTATTAAGCCTGCTTGCTACTAGAATAGATTTTCTGATCAGCTAATGGAACAATTTGAGATCCTGTAAGACCTAAAAGCCTCACTCGTTCTCGCTTTAACAGTTCTGCTAAACACACTGTCATCTGTGGTTGATTTAAAGAGATAATACGGTGTTTTCCCTATTAGAAGGCAGAAAATCATAACACATTTGCAGTCAAGCTAATTTCAGGTGTATCTTCTCTTCTGATTAAAAGTTACAGAAAGATTATTAGTGAAGTGGTATTGCCCGGAAACATAGTGCTGGCTAGGACCTGGTCTTTATGACCCAGGACATTTGTTATGCATGTCTGCTGGGAACTTAGTATTAAGTTCCTTCTGTTGGATTGAGTAATGCTTGTGATTTCTTTTGTATTTCAGCATAGAAAATTAATCTAAACTCTTATAATATATAGCTCTGATTTGGCTTTTGCTAATTGCATTTTAAAGGCAAACCAGCCCTATTTTTCAATTAAAATACTTTTTAATTTTATTTCACTTTATTTAAATTGTAAAAAAAATAAAATTCCTCCACCCTGATTTAAGCTGGTTATTAATATGCAATGTCGTCTACTTATGTATCAGTTTTGTTGGTGTATGTGCTCTTGGCTATAGGAATGATTAAAACTTTTCTTCCGCCAGTTCTTACCCAAATAAAATGTGAAACTTCTTCGTTGGCATTTTTCTGTCCCTCAGTCTCATTTCTCACCACCTGTCTTTGGTTTGTGCTGCAGAGTGCGGCATCTGCACTGTGGTGATGTCTCGTACCAGCCTGGCTGCTTCTTCGTGGGGTAGTTTTGTATGTGGTTCTGATCATCAGAGTGTCCTTTTCATGGGCTCTTGTGTCTGTGAGTAACGTTTTGTTTCCTTTTATTTATATCTTATCATTGCATGGAGTAAACCTAACATCCGTGGTTACGGGGTTTTTCAAGTCACACCGCAGTCCGGGGCATTTCCTGGCTGCTGGGCAGCGCTGCGGTGAGTGGGCTCCTCCAGACCGCGGCGTGACGGTAGCAAGGGGGAATGTGCAGATTCCAGGAAAGACCTTAATATCCGAAGGGTGATTTCCGCAGGAAATGTTTACTGATGCGGAGACTTGTAGCAAATTGGAACTACTAGATTATTAACTACGAAAATCACTTTTCTCATACTTTTGAAGAATACTTACTGTTCATCTACCTTGCTAACAACTTTTCTCTGAATGATTTTCTCTCTATAAAAGTTCTCCAGCACTACTCATAAATAGTAAAGTGATCATTTTTCTCTTTCTTCAAATTTTGATAAGCCTCAGAATGACTAGGAGGAAGGAAACCTTCAGTTCTGAATAACCAGCAAACTGGGTGAGGACCCTGGAAATGTTTCAGAATTTACAGACTCATATTTATATTGCTCCGTTCCTGGTTTTGTGGTATATATCCAGAAGAGCAAAATGATAAGTCGTGCACATGTAAATATATATTTTTGCATATTGTAGGGGGTGTAAACTTTCACCTTTACCCTCTTCGAGTGTTCTGGGGGTGAGCCTGGGAATTGAAAGGGCACGAGATAGCTCAACAGCAGATGGGCATATGGATTTACTCATACGAGTTCTACCTGACATGGGAGCCTTCGTAAGGGATGACGGCCGAAGAGAGAGAGTAAACCTACCGGCTTTTATATTAGGTCGAGCAAAGAGCGGCAGTTATGCCGGCTGTGGAGGTGACTGAGCCTGTGGGGTGGCAGAAGGAAGAGAAGACTGATTCCCACAAGGTCTGTTTGTATAGAATTCTCAGCTTCAGCGTCTCATCCTTAATGATAAAAATCCTAAATTGTTTATTTAAGATTGTTTATTTTATTTTTTGTATATTTTGTTTATTTTTTGTTTATTTGTTAATTGTTCATTTGAGACTAATTGTTTATTATCTTGGTATAGGGAGGATATTTTTCCCGTGGGAATTTTATCTCCTGCTTCTAAGAAGAGGAAGGTCAGAGGGTTTTTCTTGTATTTGCTGAGACACTTGATCTCTTTAACTCAAAATAGTCAATACACCAGTGCAATGTACTTTAGGGTGGCGTATTCTGGGCTTCTTCAGTATTCATCAGTTATTTAATTGAATGATGTGTACAAGCCAATTAAATATTTCAGTTATTTTATGGTAGTATTTTATTGTAGTGTGACAATCAGGGCTAGCAGAACTGGGTTTAAATTCAGTTTTGTCTCTTACCAGCTATTATTCTAGAGGATTGTTTAATCCCTTGACTATAGATGATAAAAATCTATAAAGTGAATCTATAGTCCTGCCTCATAGGCTGTTGTAAGGATTATGTGGAATAATATGAGTAGCACATGCGATGCGCATGAGAAAGACTGTCTTCTCCCAAATTTGTGTTATCTTTCCGCAGTGTAGACTTGCTTCTGATAAGTGATTGTCTTCTCCTAGACTGTATTTTCTAATGTTCCTTGTATAGTCAGTCACGGGGTTTGTTGAAACGGCTGTCTTTCCTCCACTGAATTGCTTTTATGTCTTTGTCAACAGTCGTGTATGTGTGGACCCATTACTGGGCTTTCAGTTCTGGTCCACTGGTGTGTATGTCTGTGGCTCTGCCTGGCCTGCGGTGCTGTGCTAGCCAGTGCTTGTGCAATGCACTGGACCGATTTCTTCGACTTTTTCTTGAAACTGTTCTGGCTATTCTAGTTCCTCTACTTCTTCATATAATTCTGGAATACTCTGTATCTACAAAATACCTTGTTGGGAGTCTGGTAGGAATTGTACTAAATCTGTTTATCAGTTTGAGGAGAATTGACTCTACTCTTAAGTCTTCTGAGTTTCTATCATTTGCACTACAAGCGTCTCATTAGACCACCTTCCTTACCTAAGAGAGGATGTACGGCAGCTTGAGGAGGAAAGGTTGTGATCGGAAGGATGGAAAAAGGAGAGACCGTGGGAGAGGGAGCACGTGTCAGCTGCCACGGGAGGGCCTCGTCCTTCCCTCTTTTCTTGCTTGGATCTGCCGCTGGCACGGATCGCGGCGCTTGGCAGGTGCTGCGGGCTTCTGCGATGGTGGCTTTTCTTCCCTTGAGAATCAGTGTGTCTGTCGGGCTGCAGTCCGTGTGTCTATCGGGCTGTAGTCAGTCAGTGTGTGTGTTGGGCTGCAGTCAGTGTGTCTGTGGGGCTGCAGTCAGTGTGTCTGTCGGGCTGCAGTCCGTGTGTCTGTCTGGCTGTAGTCAGTCAGTGTGTGTGTTGGGCTGCAGTTGGTATATCTGTCGGGCTGCAGTCGGTGAGTCTGTGGGGCTGCAGTCGGTGTATCTGTCGGCCTGCAGTCAATGTGTCTGTCGGGCTGCAGTCAGTGTGTCTGTCGGGCTGTAGTCGCTGAGACACTGCTTGCTTGTTTCTCGTCCGGTCCGTGTCCAGGTGACCGGGACACCTGCAACAGCCTCCTTGGGAGGTCTTGGCAGCGCAGCGTTCCCTCGTGAGATGGGCGATGTACGGCTCCCCCTTACCAGAGCTGCTGAGGTCAGATGCTGCTTACTTGGCAGCAGAGCCGCAAGTTCAGGCAGGTGTGCGCGGACTCACCTGGGACCGTTACCACCTGCGGCTGCCGACCTTGGCCGCCTGTGCTCCTGCGGCCGCCGGCTGGCCTGGGAGTTCCACGTGAAACACACATTGAATCCTTGTAACATCCCTCTGAGGGAGGAGCGACACTTTCTACAAATGAGGAAAGAAACTGAGACCATATAGAGGTTAAATCAAGATGGGCCAAGGACAGAGCTTTTCAGACGGTGCCATTTGCCCAGAGGTCAACGTCCGGGGCCCGAAGAGCAAAGTGTTCCTTCGCCCGTGGCTGACAGCTTCCGTGTGGGGTTGAGAGACCCCTCTTCTGTGCCCTGCTGTGGGGGGGGTCTCACCCTCCTCAGCCACTGTGAGGAGAGAGAGGACAACTCACTTTTTTTTTTAATTTATTTTTTTCAGCATAACAGTATTCATTATTTTTGCACCACACCCAGTGCTCCATGCAATCCGTGCCCTCTCCAATACCCACCACCTGGTACCCCAACCTCCTACCTCCCGCCCCTTCAAAACCCTCAGATTGTTTTTCAGTCCATAGTCTCTAATGGTTCACCTCCCCTTCCGATTTCCCTCAACTCCCTTCTCCTCTCCATCTCCCCGTGTCCTCCATGTTACTTGTTATGCTCCACAAATTAGTGAAACCATATGATAATGGACTCTCTCTGCTTGACTTACTTCACTCAGCATAATCTCTTCCAGTCCCGTCCATGTTGCTACAAGAGTTGGGTATTCGTCCTTTCTGATGGAGGCATAATACTCCATAGTGTATATGGACCACATTTTCCTTATCCATTCGTCCGTTGAAGGGCATCTTGGTTCTTTGCACAGTTTAGCGACTGTGGCCATTGCTGGTACATTGGGGTACAGATGGCCCTTCTTTTCATTACATCTGTATCTTTGGGGTAAATACCCAGTAGTGCAATTGCAGGGTCATAGGGAAGCTCTATTTTTAATTTCTTGAGGAATCTGCACACTGTTTTCCAAAGTGGCTACACCAACTTGCATTCCCACCAACAGTGGAAGAGGGTTCCCCTTTCTCCACATCCTCTCCAACACATGTTGTTTCCTGTCTTGTTAATTTTGGCCATTCTAACTGGTGTAAGGTGGTATCTCAATGTGGTTTTAATTTGAATCTCCCTGATGGCTAGTGATGATGAACATTTTTTCATGTGTCTGATAGCCATTTGTATGTCTTCATTGGAGAAGTGTCTGTACAGAAATCAGTGGCTTTCTTATACACTAACAATGAAAATACAGAAAGGAAAATTAGAGAATCGATTCCATTTACTACAGCACCAAGAACCATAAGATAACTGGGAATAAACCTAACCAAAGAGGTAAAGGATCTATACTCGAGGAACTATAGAACACTCATGAAAGAAATTGAAGGCACAAAAAGATGGAAGACCATTCCACGCTCTTGGATCGGAAGAATAAACATTGTTAAAATGTCTGTACTGCCTAGAGCAATCTATACTTTTAATGCCATTCCGATCAAAATTCCACCGGTATTCTTCAAAGAGCTGGAGCAAATAATCCTAAAATTTGTATGGAATCAGAAGAGACCCCAAATCTCTAAGGAAATGTTGAAAAACAAAAATAAAACTGGCGGCATCACGTTACCTGATTTCAAGCTTTACTACAAAGCTGTGATCACCAAGACAGCATGGTACTGGCATAAAAACAGACACATAGACCCGTGAAACAGAGTAGAGAGCCCAGATATGGACCTCAGCTCTATGGTCAAATAATCTTCGACAAAGCAGGGAAGAATATACAGTGGAAAAAAGACCGTCTCTTCAATAAATGGTGCTGGGAAAATTGGACAGCTATATATAGAAGAATGAAACTCAACCATTCTCTTACACTGTACACAAAGATAAACTCAAAATGGATAAAAGACCTCAACATGAGACAGGAATCCATCAGAGTCCTAGAGGAGAACATAGGCAGTAATCTCTTCGATATCAGCCACAGCAACTTCTTTCAAGATATGTCTCCAAAGGCAAAGGAAACAAAAGCAAAGATGAACTTTTGGGACTTCATCAAGATCAAAAGCTTCTGCATAGCCAAGGAAACAGTCAAGAAAACAAAGAGGCAACTCACGGAATGGGAGAAGATATTTGCAAATGACAGTACAGACAAAAGGTTGAAATCCAGGATCTATAAAGAACTCCTCAAACTCAACACACACAAAACAGACAATCATATCAAAAAAGGACAACTCACTTTTAACTCTGGGCTGTTTTGAGCAGTAGAATCCTGAGTCTGCTCTTAAGGGGGGCCTTTCTCAGTGCCCGTCCTTGTGGGGTGATGCTGGTGGGGAGCAGAGCCAGAGCAGGGCAGACCTGCCAGCGCTCATTTGTCAGCCTGATCAGATACCAGGTGGGAGGGAGAAACCACAGAGTCTCAGAAATAGATACAACTTTCACATTTATTTAAAACTGAAAAAAAAATCCTGTCTATTTTTGTTTCTACTTTATATTCAAGCTGGATTTCCACAGTAATTCCTGGGAGAGGCTTGTCCCAGTTCCCAAGACTCTTATAGCGCTGCTGCTCCCACACCCAAGGATGTCTTGGACATCGCGTCCGCACTTTCGTGTCTCCGTAACCCTCCGTACCTGCTTCGGAGGCCTTGGATACCTGCTCTGGCAGGTCCTCCATCCTGGCTCATGTGAGCCTGGTGCCAGGCGGTTTTCTTCCAACGGTAGCCTCGAGTCTTATGATTTAATGTGGAAGTTTAGTGTGAAAAGTTTTGCTCTGCCTTTTTGCTTATTGATGCCAATTGGTGTTAAAGTGCCCGTTTTCTTCAGTTGCCTTGCATTTTTCTTTCTATATTTGGTAAAAGCCAGTTTTAATTTAAATGGTTAAGTCTACTGTTTCTGTAAAATACCATTTGAACTTCAAGTGTACCTGAACATTTTATTATTTCTCTTTCACTCTCCAGCCATGATCGTTTTATGAACTTTGTGGACAAAGGGAGGGACCATCTTCTAATCCCACATACTGATCATTTGGCCATGCCTGGGATTTTTTCCAGGGTATTTGTTGTTGTCTGTAAATCCTGTTCTATCACACATTGGAATACCATGTCTTTTTTTTTTTTTTTTTTTTTTTTAACTGTTTCTTCTTTTTCCACCCTTCCTACTGCAACCTTTCTCAGGCTGCGGTACATCCTCTCTTACGTAAGTGAGGTGGTCTAATGAGGATACTGTTAGCACAGCTGAGGGAATCCTAGCCTGAATCCCCTGATTCTCTCTCATTTAACTGTTCTGGAAGAAGGGCAGAGACTGCACTAGGCTAGGGAGGAATCCAAACAAAGATTTGGTCAACATCTCTCTTCTCTCTGGATTTTATATTTGCTCTTCTTGACTGTTGACCTCATGCCCTTAGATACGCTTTGCCCAGCACGTTGGGAGAGGGACCGTTGCCAGCAGTGCAGAGCTCACATACTTATGAATGTAGCAGAGAGTGCTTTTTTCCCTGGTTCTAGCTTTAAAAAAAAAAAAAAAAATCCATCCATCCCAGGGAAGGACTCGATTGGCTTTTGCCAAGGAAAGGTTCATCTCTGTGTGCATTACTCTGGCCCTAGCGGAGTGCTGCTAGGTCTGCCACCGCCTCTTGTCTGCATAGTACGGGAGATGGCAGGCAGTTCCCTTTCCAGTCAAATGGTTGGTGAGATCAGTTTTTCAAAAAGAGGATGGGAACTTCTAATTCCAGAAGAAGCAAGAGTTTTTAGAAAAACAAAGCAATAGATTTCTAGTATTGGTGCTTGGATGGACTGTGGCTACTTATTCAGAGGCTCATGCCCAATCCTAGTGAAGGACAGGGATCTGGAACTAAGGCACTGGGAGTGGGGACGGAGATGGGATTTGACATTCAGAAAATTCGAGAGCGTTCCTGGAGTTATAAGCAAACCATTAAAAAGCAAATTAGCTATGCAAACACAAGCCACGTGAAAAAAGCAGTCTGCTTTGTTTGACCCTTTTGAACTTGTCTGCTTCATAGCATGCAATTTTACTTCTTGTTCTTTTTGCTACTAAATTTACATAGTTATTGTTATTTGTTCAGTCATCTGAACATTTTCCATCTAGAACAAAGTGAAGGACATATGGTTATTGACAATTTGTTGTTTCAAGCTGTTAAACACAGAGCAGGTTTCTTAAATGCCTCTCTAGCCCACCTCCACACATAACCAACTGAATATAAAAAAAGCAATATCCTTGACTCACATCCGACTCCTCTTGGCAGAGTGGCGTGTTACTTGAAGTATCTTTCTTATTGGTTTATCTTTTTTTTTTTTTTTGAAGATTTTATTTATTTGAGAGAGAGTGAGAGAGAGCATGAGCGAGGAGAAGGTCAGAGAGAGAAGCAGACTCCCCGTGGAGCTGGGAACCCGATGTGGGACTCGATCCTGGAACTCCAGGATAATGACCTGAGCCGAAGGCAGTCGTCCAACCAACTGGGCCACCCAGGCGTCCCTCTTATTGGTTTATCTTTGAATAGAATTATTCTGTTCAAGTGGTATATTTCACGGGGCATGGTTTAATGTGATTATAGATTTATAATAGATGAGGATTGTGGGTTTCTCTTCATATCAGTTAATGCATGGGGCTTAATACTGCTTCCATATTTAGATCAAGATTCTTGTGTAATCATGTAAAGCATTTTCTTTATTATAACAAGGAAGATCCTTTGAGGTACCCAGAACACCAAGTCTATTTTCATAAAAATAATCAGGTCATTTACCTTTTAAAATGTGGTAACATTTGTACTAATGGAGCAAAACCAATGGTAGATAAAACTGCCGGTGCCTTAGCAAAATGAAGATAGTGGTAGCAAACCGTACTAGGTACTAGTAGTCACTGTATTTTTAACTACCATGTGCTTGCAGGAAAAAAGCCACTTTCGCTTAAGAATGTCCTTAATGAAGCAGTGAAAATGATTAATTTTATTAAATTCTTGGCCTTCAAGTATATGTCTTTTTAATACTGTGTGTGAAGAAATGGGAAGTATATATAAAACACTTTTGCTCATAGTGAAATGTAAGTGATCTTTAGGGAAAGTACTTGTCTAGTTGTTTGAGTTGTGAGTTCAACTAGATAGATGGCTTTTCCATGGACTGTCATGTTTACTTGAAAGAATGACAGAAAAGTTGGTTATTCAAATTTGTGTATTTGATACGAATTTTTCTTGAAGTAAGTAGGCCTGTTATTTTGAAGAATTGATGACTGACAAAAGTTATGACTGACAAAAGTTGTTACCAAAGATAAAAATCCCAAAGAAGGTAAAATGGCAAATGAAAATCATAATTTGCAAAACTGTATTTACTACCTTAAGCTTGAAAGTTTCCTAATAACTTACAGACTATTCTGATGAAATTGGTGGTGATGTTAACAAATGTGATTTTTTCCCCCTGAGGTACCGTAATGAAAATAGTCAGCATTTGGAAGATCTGTATAACTCAGTAAACTAATAGTTTCCAAATGATCAATATTTGATATTAGAAGGTCATGCATGGGTAAAAGATTCTTTCAAATTATACAATAGACCAGTGAATTTTAATGTAACAGAGCAAAAAAAAGAAGTTCATTGGTAGAAGTTTGAAATTATATGTTACAGTGAACTTTGAAGAAAATAATGCTTGTCAAGTAAAGAATGTATACATTTATATTGAGGGCTATTAAAATACTTCACTGTTTTCTAACTAAATACACTTGAACCAAAACAACACATACAGCAGATTGAAAGCTGAAACAGATGTAAGAATGCAGCTGCTTTCTATTAAGGTAGACATTAAGGAGATTTTTTTAAAATGTAAAAAACAATACCACTCTTCTCAATTTTTTTTTGGAAAATAGGGTCGTTTTTTCACAAAATGCTATTTGTGTCACCATGTAAAGAATTTTTGTTATATGTAAATTAATAAATATTTAAGAATTTTCTTAGTTTTTTCCGTAAAATTGTTCATTTATAACATAATAAATATGGATATATAATCTATATACATATAAGCTTTTTAGAGTCTTTAATAATTTCTAAAGGCTAAAGTGTCCATGAGAACAAAAGTTGTGAGAACTTCTGGGCTATTGGATAAAACCCAAACCTCTAAATATGGTCTATAAGTCCTTCTGTCATATGGCTTCTGCCACCTGCCTTGCCTTTTCTCCTGTCTGACTTCCCTTCCACCAGAAGAATTGTGCCTGAGTTCTATCCCCATACCTTTGCTCACTGCTCTGTTGTCAGTGACAGACGTCATGAACATCCGTCTTCCTCCAGCTCTGTGTCTAAAGTACTGTCTTCCAAATGCCTCTTAGGACATTCATCATCTTTTATTTTTATTTTTTACTTTTTATTTCTTTTCAGCGTAACAGTATTCATTGTTTTTGCAACACACCCAGTGCTCCATGCAATCCGTGCCCTCTATAATACCCACCACCTGGTACCCCAACCTCCCACCCCCACCACTTCAAAACCCTCAGATTGTTTTTCAGTCCATAGTCTCTCATGGTTCACCTCCCCTTCCAATTTCCCCCAACTCCCTTCTCCTATCTCCCCATGTCCTCCATGCTATTTGTTATGCTCCACAAATAAGTGAAACCATATGATAATTGACTCTCTCTGCTTGACTTATTTCACTCAGCAGAATCTCTTCCAGTCCCGTCCATGTTGCTACAAAAGTTGGGTATTCATCCTTTCTGTTGGAGGCATCATACTCCATAGTGTATATGGACCACATCTTCCTTATCCACTCGTCCGTTGAAGGGCATCTTGGTTCTTTCCACAGTTTGGCGACCGTGGCCACTGCTGCTATAAACACTGGGGTACAGATGGCCCTTCTTTTCATTACATCTGTATCTTTAGGGTAAATACCCAGCAGTGCAATGGCAGGGTCATAGGGAAGCTCTATATTTAATTTCTTAAGGAATCTCCACACTGTTCTCCAAAGAGGCTGCACCAACTTGCATTCCCACCAACAGTGGAAGAGGGTTCCCCTTTCTCCACATCCTCTCCAACACATGTTTCCTGTCTTGCTAATTTTGGCCATTCTAACTGGTATAAGGTGGTATCTCAATGTGGTTTTAATTTGAATCTCCCTGATAGCTAGTGATGATGAACATTTTTTCATGTGTCTGTTAGCCATTTGTATGTCTTCACTGGAGAAGTTCTGTTCATGTCTTCTGCCCATTTTTTGACATGATTGTCTGTTTTGTGTGTGTTCAGTTTGAGGAGTTCTTTATAGATCCTGGATATCAACCTTTTGTCTGTACTGTCATTAGCAAATATCTTCTCCCATTCCGTGGGTTGCCTCTTTGTTTTCTTGACTGTTTCCTTGGCTGTGCAGAAGCTTTTGATCTTGGTGAAGTCCCAAAAGTTTATTTTCGCTTTTGTTTCCTTTGCCTTTGGAGACATATCTTGAAAGAAGTTGCTGTGGCTGATATTGAAGAGGTTACTGCCTATGTTCTCCTCTAGGATTCTGATGGATTCCTGTCTCATATTGAGGCCTTTTATCCATTTCAAGTTTATCTTTGTGTACGGTGTAAGAGAATGGTCGAGTTTCATTCTTCTACATATAGCTGCCCAGTTTTCCCAGCACCATTTATTGAAGAGACTGTCTTTTTTCCACTGTATATTTTTCCTGTTTTGTCAAAAATTATTTGACCATAGAGTTGGTCTGGGCTCTCTACTTTGTTCCACTGGTCTATGTGTCTGTTTTTATGCCAGTACCATGCTGTCTTGGTGATCACAGCTTTGTAGTAAAGCTTGAAATCAGGTAATGTGATGCCGCCAGTTTTGTTTTTCTTTTTCAACATTTCCTTAGAGATTTGGGGTCTCTTCTGATTCCATACAAATTTTAGGATTGTTTGCTCCAGCTCTTTGAAAAATACCAGTGGAATTTTGATCGGAATGGCATTAAAAGTATAGATTGCTCTAGGCAATATAGACATTTTAACAATGTTTATTCTTCTGATCCAAGAGCGTGGAATGGTCTTCCATCTTTTTGTGTCTTCAATTTCTTTCATGAGTGTTCTGTAGTTCCTCGAGTATAGATCCTTTACCTCTTTGGTTAGGTTTATTCCCAGGTATCTTATGGTTCTTGGTGCTGTAGTAAATGGAATCGATTCTCTAATTTCCCTTTCTGTATTTTCATTGTTAGTATATAAGAAAGCCACTGATTTCTGTACATTGACTTTGTATCCTGCCCATTACTGAATTGCTGTATGAGTTCTAGTAGTTTGGGGGTGGAGTCTTTTGGGTTTTCCATATAAAGAATCATGTCATCTGCGAAGAGAGAGAGTTTGACTTCTTCATTGCCAATTTCGATACCTTTTCTCTTTGTTGTCTGATTGCTGTTGCTAGGACTTCTAATACTATGTTGAACAAAAGTGGTAAGAGTGGGCATCCTTGTCCCTGATCTCAACAGGAAGGCTGCGAGCTTTTTCCCATTGAGGATGATATTTGCTGTGAGTCTTTCATAGATAGATTTTATGAAGTTCAGGAATATTCCCTCTATCCCTATACTTTGAAGCATTTTAATCAGGAACGGATGCTGGATTTTGTCAAATGCTTTTTCTGCATCAATGGAGAGGACCATTTGGTTCTTCTCTCTTCTCTTATTGATTTGTTCTGTCACATTGATTGATTTGTGAATGTTGAACCATCCTCGTAACCCAGGGATGAATCTCACCTGGTCATGGTGGATAATCTTTTTAATGTGCTGTTGGATCCTGTTTACTAGGATTTTTTTTTTAATTTTTTTAAAATTTATTTTTAGCATAACAGTATTCATTATTTTTGCACCACACACAGTGCTCCATGCAATCCGTGTTTGCTAGGATCTTCTTGAGAATCTTAGCATCCATATTTATCAGTGATATTGGTCTGAAATTCTCCTTTTTGGTAGGGTCTTTGCCTGGTTTGCGGATCAGGGTAATGCTGATTTCATAAAAAGAGTCTGGAAGTTTTCCTTCTGCTTCAATTTTCTGAAAGCTTTAGGGGAATAGGTGGTATTTCTTCTTTGAAAGTTTGGTAGAATTCCACCGGGAATCCGTCAGGTCCTGGGCTCTTGGTTTTTGGTTGGTTTTTTATCACTGCTTCAATCTTGTTACTAGATATCGGTCTATTCAGGTTGCCAATTTCTTCCTGGTTCAATTTTGGGAGTTTATAGTTTTCCGGGAATGCCTCCATTTCATCTAGGTTGCTTAGCTTATTGGCATATAACTGTTGATAATAACTTCTGATGATTGTTTCTACTTCCTTGGTGTTAGTTGTGATCTCTCCCTTTTCATTCATAATTTTATTAATTTGAGCTTTCTCTCTTTTCTTTTGGATTAGTGTGGCCAGTGGTTTATCAATCTTATTGATTCTTTAAAAAAACCAGCATCTAGTTTCATTGATACATTCTACTGTATCTCTGGTTTCTACCTCATTGATCTCAGCTCTAATCTTGATTATTTCCCTTCCTACGTGTGGAGTTGGTTTGATTTGTTGTTGATTCTGTAGTTTTTTAAGGTGTAGAGACAGGTGATGTATTCCGGATTTTTCAATTTTTTTGAGGGAGGCTTGGATGGTTATGTATTTCCCCCTTATGACCGCCTTTGCTGGTTCCCATATTTTTTGGACCAAAGTATCTTCATTCTTATTGGTTTCCATGAATTGTTTCAGTTCTTCTTTGATCTTCTGGTTGATCCTAGCATTCTTAAGCAAGGTGGTCTTTAGCTTCCAGGTGTTTGAGTTCCTTCTGAACTTTTCCTTGTGATTGAGCTCCAGTTTCACAGCATTGCGATCTGAGAATATGCAGGGAATTATCTCAGTCTTTTGTTATCAGTTGAGTCCTGATTTGTGACCCAGTATGTGGTCTATTCTTGAGAAGGTTCCATGTACACTTGAGAAGAATGAGTATTCTGTTGTTTTAGGGTGGAATGTTCTGTATATATATCTATGAGGTCCATCTGGTCCAGTGTATCATTGGACATTCATCTTCTTAGGACATTATAAATTCTCCTTCATCTGAAATTAATGTAAGCACTTCAGCTCTCTTATACCTATTGTTTGCATGGTATTCTTTTCTGTCATTTATTTTTAACCTACCTGTGTCTTTATATTTAAAATTGGTTTTTTGTTGATAGCATATAATTGGATCTTATTTTGTTAATTTGTCTAAAATCTCTGCCTTAAATGGGAATTTTTTGTTCACTAACATTTAATGTAATTATTGATATGATTGGTTTCAGGTTTACTAATTTATTATTTATTTTCCACTCTCCCCTCCCCCCCTTTTTGATCTTTATCTTTTCTGCTTTTGGATTAATTGATATTTCCGAGGATCCCATTTTAATTTATTCATTGAACTTTTAGGTATAAAAATTTTTTCTTTCTTTTTTTCTTTCTTCTTTTCTTTTGTGGTTAGTTAAGACTTTGTTTCTCAATTTCAGCATATAACAGAACCACATGGAAGGTCTATTTAAAACAATGATTTCTGGTCTCCACCCATTGAGATTCTGATTCTTTGGGTCTAGTGTTGGTCCTGAGAATTTTCACTTCTAAAAAGATCCTGGGTAATGTTGATGTGGCTTATTTGAGGACTATAATTTAAAAATCGCTCTTGTAAGAATTAAAGTATACATCTTGAACTTTCAGTCTATTTAAAATGTATTGATATTGTACTACTTCACATATAATGTGGAAAGTTTTCATTTGTAAAGGTCCATTTTCTTCCTCTATCTGGTTTATATTATATTTCTGATATGTATTACATTCACATACATTTATTTTATTTTTATTATTTATTTATTTTTAAAAAATATTTTATTTATTTATTTGACGGAGATGTAGAGAGAGAGCACAAGTAAGCAGAGTTGCAGGCAGAGGGAGAGAGACAAGGAGAGAGCCCAATGCAGGGCTTGATCCCAGGACCCTGGAATCATGACCTGAGCTGAAGGCAGATGCTTAAGCAACTGAGCCACCCAGGCACCCCTATTCATTTTAAAACCCACAATACAATGTTAGAATTTTTGTTTTTTTTTAATCAGTCATATGTATTTTAAAGAAATTAAGAGGAAAAAATAGACTTTCATATTTACCTACATATTTGCCCTTAACTATGCTCATCATTTCTCCTAAAGGTCCTATTTTTTTTTTAAGATTTTATTTATTTATTTGACAGAGATCACAGGTAGGTAGAGAGGCAGGCAGAGAGAGAGAGAGAAGGAAGCAGGCTTCCTACCGAGCAGAGAGCCTGATGCAGGGCTTGATCCCAGGACCCTGGGATCATGACCTAAGCCCAAGGCAGAGGCTTAACCCACTAAGCCACCCAGGGGCACTAAAGATCCTATTTTTAAATCTTGTTTCATTTTTCTTCAAATTAAATAACTTCTATTAACATTTCTTGAAGTAGGAGCTTGGTGAAAACAAATTCCTTTAGTGTTCTTTTATCTCAAAGTGTCTTTATTTTACCATGATTCTTGAAGTGGTGGGCTAGAATTTCAGGTTGACAGTTTGTTTTTCTTTTAGCACATTAAAAATGTTCAGCTGTCTTCTGGTCTCCCCTTTTCTTTTGAGAAGTCAGCCGTCATTGAAATTGTTATTCCCTATATACAATGAGTCATTTTCTCTGGCTGCTCTCAAGAGTTTATTTTTGATCATTAGCAGCTGGCCGATGATGTGCCTTGTTTTCTTTATTTAAAAAATTTGCTTGTGATTGGAAAAAGCATAAATTTAGATTCAGTAGGTCAACAAATTTGGAAAAAAATTCAGTCATTAGGTCTCTAAATATTTTGTCTTATTTTAGCCTCCAGTTACATGTATATGAGACTTTTTGGTATCATTTCATCCTGCTACTCTGTTCATTGTTTTTCAAAAATTGTCTAGTCTTTCTTCAAATGAGATAATTTCTGTTGATCTCTCTCCAGATTGTTTGACTCATTCTGTGTTGAAATTTATTAAGTCTCTACTCTGAATTTTTTAGTACAGATGTTGTTATTTTTCATTTGATTCTTTTTGGAGTTCTTAATCCCTGTTGAGATTTCCTATCTTTTTATGTGCTTTGAGATTATTTTTCTTTTATTCGTTAAGCAGTTATGATAGTTACTTGAAAATCTTTGTTTTTAATTATAAATATCGGGGTCATCCAAAGTTGGTCTTCATTGAGTCTCTTTTGTCTTGGGAATAGGTCATGTTATTCTGTGTTCTCATATGTCAAAGAATTTTGGATTGTACCCTAAATATTGTGAATGAGATATTACAAAATTCTAGATGTTGTCATCTTCTTCAAAGATATACTGATATTTTAAGTGCATCCAGTAAACTTGCTGAGTTGATTAGGCAGTCTCTGCACTTTGGTGAGGACTAAATCAACGCTCCATTCAGTTCGTTTCATCTCAGCTGGGCTTCTGGGAGTTTGCTCCATGTACGAATGCTTGTTTTCCCAAAATTGGAGCAATGTTTATACACAGAATTCAGATATTCCTCTCTGGATTTTTTTTTTTTTCTGGGATTATCTGTTTGCTCACTTTCCAATGCCCATGGTTGCCTAAACCTTGTCTTCTAGTTATGTTTGCTAATTCTGTGGGCTTTCTGTTGGTTTTAGTACCGACTGTGGCTTCCCATCAAGCTGACCACTGCAAAATCGGGGAACCACTCAGTGCCTCCAGGTGGTTGTATTTTTATGTTTGTTTGTTTGTTTTCTGGAGTTTATTATAGTTATTATCTGAGGGAAGGTTATTCCAATAGGAGCTATTTCTGTTATAGCAAAAACAGAACTCTTATTCTCTCTCTCTCTCTCTTTTTGCCTTTTATATTTAAAAAGGCTGCCTTTATCATGAGAAGAAAATAGCCATCAATATATTTCTGTAAACAGTTTTTTTTCTTTTGTATTTACCTTAACTTCATTTTGGATTACTGTTTATATATGGCAAGAAGTAAGTATGAACTTTTGTCCCTCAGATCACTAAGCCAACATTTTTCAATGATTCTTTCCCTCTCTCTAACTTTAATTACCCTTTGTAATTTGCAAGTATTTTCAAACTGTGCTCTGTAGGGCCTTAGAATTCCCTGGGTTCGCATGCAGCAGAGCTCTGATTGCATGTCTCGTTGGTTATTTCTTAATTCAGTGAACAGTATTTGTTAGCACCTGCTATGTGGCAAGACCATACTAGGCACTGGAGATACGGTGAGAACTAAAATGATTATGGTCCTTGCCTAGGGAGTTATATTGTCCCATGAATTTTACGTGTCTGACTTCCATGTATGCATTTCTTTTTTCTTATTAAACTTGTAGAACAGTAAGAGATTTGGAGATTGGATGATGAATTACTTTATGATTTCAGGCAAGTTATCTATTCTCCAAAAACCTGATATATTCTCATCTTTATAGTGGAATAGTAGCCTCTGTTTAAGAGTGTTGATAAATGGTATAAATTCATATTAAGGAGTCCAGTCCTCAGTAATTATTAATTTATTCTTTCTTTCCTAACTAATATTTTTTGTGTTGATTAAAAACTTGGAATTTTGGTTAACATTCTTATATCCATTATCATCTGAGTCTTCGGTACAGATTTTTAGTGGGTTATCTAACTTCTTTTTCCTAACACTCTGTTGCTACAACTTTCTCAGATCTTTAACGTCAGCATACTGTCCTGCTAATGCTGAAGGCTTTATCTGCTTTCCTCGGGTCCTTCATCTCCTTTAGTTCTTGAATATCCCTGTGTTCTAAGAATTTTCCCTACTGAAATATTTTTCTTCTTTATCTTCCTGTACATCTCTCTTTTTGTATCTTTCTTTATTCATTTTCATTCTTAATTTCCAAACTTTAGATATTTTCTCAAAACTCATTCCTACCAGGCTTTATTTTGTTTTTTGTTTATTGTTTTTTTGTTTGCCTTTCCTCTTCTTTTTGTCAAACAAAAAATCTTTTATCCTCTTCTGTTTGCACATTTCAGCTCTAACCTGTCCGCAGGCCTCAGTCTAGTCCTCGACCTGTCTGCTGTTGGGATGCGGTCCCTTATCACCGGTTTTGTGTAGGGGCTTTATTCACTCATTCATCAGTCGTTTTTAGCCATCAGATATGCTCTTTTCTCAAATACGGATCAGTGTTCTGTTCTAAAATTCTTTTTCTATGTTCAAAATAATTCCCTTTTTCCTTAACTGTTGGCTCATAACCTCCTTGGAAGCTTTGTGAATATAATCTGAAACTGGCCCTGAACTCAGAGGGCAGGGGGAGAGTGGATTAACAGGAAGGTCACTGCAGGTTGGTAGTGAGTGGGCCGTTTTATAAGCAAGGAAGCTTACATACAGGCTTGTCTTGGGCAGCAGCAAGGTACGTGGGTTCCCGCACCCACCTGCCAAGTCTTAAAAGTTTCTGTAGAGGTCTGGGTGCAGTCACACATCCTGTGCAGTACCGTTCCCCGTTATCTCAAGGCTCTGTCCTCAGAGCAGCCTCTGGGGGCGGGAAGGGCGAGCAGAACCCACATTCCAAGGGCAGGGAAGGGGGTGGGGAGCCCTCCAGTGCCTGTGTCTAGCTCACTGGTCAACCGGCAGTCATGCCATCTTGACGACCTTCCCCAAGAGATTAATCAGTTTGTTTCCATTAATTGTTTTCTTCTTTTTTTAAAAAAAAATTCTTTTCAATGTAACAGAATTCATTGTTTTTGCACCACACCCAGTGCTCCATGCAAAATTGTTTTCTTCTTAAAGATGCTGTCCATCTTCAGTCACTTGGACTTAAAACCTATGTTCCCTCATCTTCACACTGTGTCCAGTTTAGTCCTGTTCTTGTTCAGAAATATCTTATGTTCATTACTCCTTTCTCTAGTGCTGCTATCCAAGTCCTGTGAGCCTGCTGGATGGTTTCAAAAGCCTTTGCTACTCTGTCTTTTATTCCTTTTTTGCAGACCAGTATGCCTATCGTTATTACATCAATATTCCTCCTAAAACACTATTTTGTCCTGTGTTTTGCTCAACGTTTTCAGTGGCTCTCCATTTCTTTTGGCAGTGTTTCCTTTGGAGGAAAAATACTCTTGATGGACCCGAGTGTAGATGTGAATTATTCTAATTATAATGCAACTTAAATATGTCCCAATATGAAACTAAAAATAAACCTTTGCACATGCAGCTGTATACCTAAAACAATTTACACATTCATTACAACAAGACTATAAAATGAATAAAATTTAACAACATTGATAAGATAAAGGATGTTTGACAAAAGTCAGTCACCAGGTCATGGATATGGTACAGAGGGCTATGGGCCTGTTCTACTCTGCAGACTTCTGAGGAACGTTTGTTTCTACAGGATGCTCTGGTATCATTTCAGCTTCACTTGGTACAAGTGTCACTTCAGAACTAGGTCTCTAATTGTCTTTTTTTCTCCATCCCTCAACCTGCTACAATTATGATAGCACTACCTAGCTGCAGTGAAGTAGTAAAAACAGAGCACAACCCCTGGGGATTTGGGTACCAAACAAACATCCAGATCATCCAGAATATATGAGTGTGTGTGTGTGTGTGTGTGTGTGTGTGTGTCTGTGAGAGAGAGAGAGAATTTTAGTTGACTTGAAAAAAAGCTTAGAATATTTTTATACTAAAGTAATGGAATCTCAGAATCAGTCCCAGATTCTCAGAATCTTCAGGCCCTATTATAAAAAGCACTGATTTGTGGGATAAGGACCAAATTCCTCATGTTGATATCCAAGGCCTTCATTAATTTGGATCAAGTCTCTTTTCCTTTTCAGCTGTTTTTTTTTTTTTTTTTAAAGATTTTATTTATTTGAGAGAGACTGAGAGAGAGCATGAGAGGGGAGAAGGTCAGAGGGAGAAACAGACTCCCCATGGAGCTGGGAGCCCATAGGGGGACTTGATTCGGGGACCCCAGAATCATGACCTGAGCTTAAGGCAGTCGCTTAACCTACTGATCCACCCAGGCGCCTGGTTTTTTTGTTTTGTTTTGTTTTTTTTAAACTTCTTTTCTGCCTTACTGTCCTACGAACATGCTCACATTTTCTCAGACCTGTGCCTTCTGTCCTTTTACGCCTGTGTCCCCATATGCTCCCACCTATCTACAGGCTTTCAGTACCATTTCATGCTCTCATTTCCCCTTAAAGCTTCTGCCATCCCTTCAGTTATCATTTGATTTTTCTCCTTGGAACTCCCATATCCAGTACTTTGGCATTTCATTTTTTTTTGTAATTTGCATGTTCTTTACATCATTTGGCTTCAGGGGCTTTAAGGGAAAATAGTATCTTAAAGGTTTTTTGCACAATATTCAGGATCATTGTTGATATTCCTGAAGCACTTACTAAGTGAAACAAATGATTACTGATGATGCTTGATGGTAGGGATTTAGTTTCCCTTGGCGAAATACGTGATTTCTCCTATAGAGTGTAAGCAAATAACTTTGAGGGAGAAAATTTGCAATTCTAAGAAACGAAAATGCCTTGGCAATTTTGTATTTTTGCATCCATTTGTTCTGTATTTTCAGGATTGCTGGGAAAGATCCTCATGGCTATCCGGGATGCAGGTTTTGAAATCTCAGCTATGCAGATGGTAGGTAGTTTGCAGTAACTCATAATCTATTGATAGACTTCTTTTTTTAATATTTTGTATTGAATGTTCTCTATGTACTTGTGAACTCAACACATTAAAAATAAAAAGGTATAGTTACTGACCTTGATAACCTTATAATTAAAAATGTTTTTGAAATTATTTTACCCATATAATCTTTCATTGAGGAAACTAAAATTCAATGGTACACCTAATTCAAGGTTATAACAGGTTTATACAGTTCTGGTGACTTTGGTTGCAATATAAATATGGATAGGAACAATGTATTTAGTTCCTACAAACAAAAAATAGAATTAGGTTGAGTAGTCAATACCGTGTTCTCTGTTGTTCGATGACTAAGAGGAGAAAGAGAATCAGTTGAGATTTTTCTTTTAACTAGCGCCTTTTGCTGGTTTCTAGAGTTTCTCCTCAGAACCTTCTTTGGAGTTAGCACATTTTAGACTCTGACAGTCACAACCCTTGAACTCCAAAGCCCACGACTGTTCAGAACTGCCTAGTGGACGCGTTTATAGGAAACCCTTCACTGAGGAAACAGTACCCACTTCTGCCGAGCTCATACCTTTGTGTTGTACTTACCAGTGTACTTGGCAAAAAACTGGGTACAAGTTGTTACAGGAATCAGATAAACAATTTGGATTTTACAGTGTGTGAAGACCAGCAAGTTTATGCTATTTTAATAATGAAATACTGACTTTGGAGCTGAGATTTTTCTTACCAATGTAATTTATACATTCTTTTCCTGAAAAGGAGCTGCTTTTGATTTCTGCTAAGTCTTAGATAATCCAGAATCAGGGGTCAGGGAAGTAACTGAGATTCTGACAGTTTTGTGTCCCTAATTTTTCGGAATGCCTGCAAACAAAAAAATGGCGAGAAATATCAACTAGTTTGCAGAGTCATCAGGCAAAACTTGGAGACTAATAAGAAAGTTGATTCTTGAAGAATCTTGCCTAGGGTTAGAAAGAATTGTTAGCTAAAACATTCTGAAAGTATTAGCCTCGTGATGTATTCATAGGATTGTAGGACCTAAGCCTGTTTTAAAAATGTGTGTTTTGTAGAAATTTTAAATTTAAACATTGATCACCAAGACAGCATGTACTGGCATAAAAACAGACACATAGACCAGTGGAGCAGAGTAGAGAGCCCAGATATAGACCCTCAACTCTACGGTCAATTAATCTTCGACAAAACAGGAAAAATATACAGTGGAAAAAAGACAGTCTCTTCAATAAATGGTGCTGGGAAAACTGGGCAGCTATATGTAGAAGAATGAAACTCGACCATTCTCTTACACCGTACACAAAGATAAACTTGAAATGGATAAAAGGCCTCAATATGAGACAGGAATCCATCAGAATCCTAGAGGAGAACATAGGCAGTAATCTCTTCGATATCAGCCACAGCAACTTCTTTCAAGATATGTCTCCAAAGGCAAAGGAAACAAAAGCGAAGATGAACTTCTGGGACTTCATCAAAATCAAAAGCTTCTCTGCAGAGCAAAGGAAATAGTCAAGAAAACAAAGGGGCAACCCACGGAATGGGAGAAGATATTTGCTAATGACAGTACAGACAAAAGGCTGATATCCAGGATCTATAAAGAACTTTTCAAACTCAACACACACAAAACAGATAATCATATCAAAAAATGGGCAGAAGACATGAACAGAACTTCTCCAGTGAAGACATACAAATGGCTAACAGACACATGAAAAAATGTTCATCATCACTAGCCATCAGGGAGATTCAAATTAAAACCACATTGAGATACCACCTTATACCAGTTAGAATGGCCAAAATTAGCAAGACAGGAAACATGTGTTGGAGAAGATGTGGAGAAAGGGGAAGCCTCTTAAACTGCTGGTGGGAATGGAAGTTGGTGCAACCACTTTGGAGAACAGTGTGGAGGTTCCTCAAGAAATTAAATATAGAGCTTCCCTATGACCCTGCAATTGCACTACTGGGTATTTACCCCAAAGATACAGATGTAATGAAAAGAAGGGCCATCTGTGCCCCCATGTTCATAGCAGCAATGGCCACAATCTCCAAACTGTGGAAATAACCAAGATGCCCTTCAACAGATGAATGGATAAGGAAGATGTGGTCCATATACACAATGGAGTATTATACCTCCATCAGAAAGGATGAATACCCAACTTTTGTAGCAACATGGATGGGGCTGGAAGAGATTATGTTGAGTGAAATAAGTCAAGCAGAGAGAGTCAATTATCATATGGTTTCACTTATTTGTGGAGCATAACAAATAGCATGGAGGACAAGGAGAGATGGAGAGGAGAAGGGAGTTGGGGTAAATTGGAAGGGGAGGTGAATCACGAGAGACTATGGACTCTGAAAAACAATCTGACGGGTTTGAAGTGGCGGGGGGGTGGGAGGTTGGGGTACCAGGTGGTGGGTATTATAGAGGGCACAGATTGCATGGAGCACTGGGTGTGGTGAAAAAATAATACTGTTTTTCTGAAAATAAATAAATTGATAGCTGTAATAAAAAAAAAAAAACATTGATCTAACTCTAAGCCTGTGACCTAGCATTGTTGGCTAGCGTACATGCTTGGTGAAAACAAGAATAATAATTAAGAAAAGGATTGATTGAACCTATGAGGAAGGCATGGTAGTTTAGTGGCAATCACAGTCATTCAGTTTTGGAGTCAAGCTCTATTTCTGAATTGCGGGTCAGCTGCCCTCTACACTTACGAGTCTGCTGGCCCGTGAGAACGTTATTATTTACCTCAGTGGATTATTTTCGGAGTTAAATGAAATAACCTTAGGCAATGCCTTCTGGAATTGTCAGGGCAAATTGTAAGTACATAATAAGTTATATATTCTATTATTTTGTTATATAAAATATGCAGCAGGTTGTGGGACTATAGGATAAAACACTGAAATCAAACAAAATTCACTAGCTACGTTGCCTAAGAAGTAAATCCTCCCAGTTTGAATTATTTCCTGGGTAGGCAAAAATTTCTCAGTGATCTTCATTTCAGGTGACAATAAAGAAACAAAATAGGGGACAAAATATTTTTTTTCAGAGGCTATTTTTTTCAGAAATTTGAGGTCTTATTAGTTCTTGAGACCCTAGAACTTAATGTAATTTTATTTATTATTATTTATTAAAAGATTTTATTTATTTATTTGACAGAGAGACATCACAAGTAAGCAGAGAGGCAGGCAGAGAGAGAGGGGGAAGCAGGCTCCCCGCTGAGCAGAGAGCCTGATGGAGGGCTCGATCCTATGACCCTGGGACCATGACCCCAGCCAAAGGCAGACACTTAACCCACTGAGCCACCCAGGTGTCCCTAACAACACTTTTTTGAGTACTTAATTTGTGCAAGGTTTATATTTTAAAGTAAAGAAAATATATTCAAGGGATCATAAATGCTGAGTGTGGTTCATTTATGTTCTTTGGCAGTTGACTTGATAAGTTTTGTTTTGTTTTAATCCAGTTCAGCATGGATCGAGTTAATGTCGAAGAGTTTTATGAAGTTTATAAAGGAGTGGTGTCTGAGTATAACGTAAGTATCAAAGTAAATGTCAAGCACTGGTATCAAAGACAGTTTCTGTATCTTAAATCTGGGACATCTCAGTATAATTTATAATCATGAAAGTAGTCACAAGTCCGCTAGTTGCCGTCTGGTCATACCTAGTGACTGAGGCATTCTTATCTCTTATCTCTGAGAGCCACTAGATCAGTTTTTGAAAATCTTATTGTTTCATTTGTAAAAAAAAAAATTATACCACAGTGCAAAAAAAATTGCTGGGATGTTGACACATTTGGACAGTCTCTATGGAGTTTATCATATTCTCAGGGTGGAAGACTCTCCAAAATGCCTTAGAAACTTAAAAGCGAATAATTACAGTATAACAGCATAGCAGCATTTAACGTCTACCTTAATGATATAAATGCAGGTAGAATCATCTGAAAATGTGACTGAGTCTGAAGAAATAGGATTTAGAAGGAATTGGTCAGAAGGCAATGAAATATGTTCTTGAAAGCAAATGACTATATTCAAATAAGCCAAATATTGTTCCTTAAAATAAAACATGGTAGATATTTGATCAAAATTAGTTTCCTTCCCCCTCTTTGTAAAAGTATCTTAGATACCTTTGTGCTGGTGGGCTGCCTCCTCATCTACATTTTTGACAGATTTGACTTCTTTTTTTTTTTCCCCCCACATAAAGTTCATTGTTTTGACAATAAGACTGGATTCTCCTTCCCACTTCTCTATGACTTTTCCTTTCAGCCTTCCTTAGAAAGGACAAGTGCACTGGTCTGAGAACTGGCCTGAGCCTTTGTCTTATTTAGCCCTACAAAGTCAAGACTATGACATCTTTTTCATGTTCGGCATACTCGCAATTTCCAGCCTATTTAGAGGAACTGGGGTGGTTTCCTTCTGTTACAGCTTCCGGAACCTTCATCTTGTGAGCTGCTTCATTTTAGAGTTATGCCTTTTCTTAAATTGGAAGAATTTTAAAATGTGTTATCTCTTAATTCAATCAGTGACAGACTTTCTCCATTTCTTAAATCTCTCTTTTATATATTTTCCTTCTTTTTTTTTCAATTTTACCTTAAAAATTTTGGTTGAGAACCGCTGCCGTCCTCCGTTCAGGTTATGTTACAGCTCTACCGCACGTAAGGTAAACCATGGAGACATATCTTTTGATCATCCACTTATATTTTCATGCCATATCACGTGGTATTGAATTTGGTAACAGATAGTTGAGGGCACTAGTGTTGTGCACACATCTGAGGTAGGCCATATTTCCCTTTGGAAAATAACTTTAAAAAAAACCCTCATCTCTGACTTAATGTCTCCTATATTGTGCTTTAAAGTACTATACATGCAATTTATTTTTATGTAATATTTATTTAATCTTAGGGGTTTTTTTTTCTTTTGATTTGGGGGATTCTAGAGTAAAAACAAAAGCATCACTGGTTAGATGTGTCATTTTCCCTAAGAAATCAGGGATCTGAATGACAGTAGCAATATCACACTGTAACGTCAGGCTGTGCCAGAATGAATGGTGCTGATGTGCTTTCTTCTGTATGATACTCTCAGTAAGACAGTCTCTGGAACCACTGTTTAAATCTTGTGATATTAATAACGGAGTATATGGGCTGTTTGGGAAGAAAAAAGCTACATTATTTCAGTGTTAGCCTTGTCAGCCATATTTAGGAATGCTTATCATTTTTTATTCAGCTTGAAATGGTTTATTCAGTGTAAAACAAGTATTCCAAATCATGATTGGTTTAGCATATTCTGCTAATGGGAGAATGGACTATGTACGTGAACCAGAACATTACCTAGGTACCTTTATGAGATGTTCTGTGTTTATATGATGTAAAACTCCATTGAAACTAAGGAAAGTTTCTTTGAGAATTTTCTCCAGAGGGAAATAAGAATGGTTTCATCCCAGTAGTATTTTCTTAAAGTGACTAATAGTCTTGTGAATATTCTTATTCTAGTGCTTTTAAAAGTGCTTTTTGCATTTATAATTCAGTTTTGTTTAGAGGAAGTTGCGTGAGGATCTGTATGTATACATGGCACGTACCTGCGGTTGAAGTCTCTGTCAATGGTTCACTGGGGACACCAAAAGTCAGGTAGCAGGTACTGAGTCTCACTTGTTGTTGTGACCGTTGTATTTCCCAGAAGGCCTCTTACTTCTCAGGACAGTTGATACTCAGGACTCGAGTTTAAGCTCAAGGGAGAGGTAAATATTTAAACACTGCATATGGTCTAATTCAAGAAGACCTTGTTCAATCATCTGAAGAGGCAACATAGTCTAAAGGGACAAAAACGTGTGATTTGATTCTTACTCTGACTTCTTTTTTTATTAATTTATTTATTTGATAGAGAGAGATCACAAGTAGGCAGAAAGGCAGGCAGAGAGAGGGGAGGGGAAGCAGGCTCCCTGCTGAGCAGAGAGCCTGATGTGGGGCTTGAGCCCAGGATCCTGAGATCATGATCTTAGGTGAAGGCAGAAGCTTAACCCACTGAGCCACCCAGGTGACCCTTGATGGAGTCCTTTTGCCAACCTGTTTTTTTCTGTCCATTATATTTGTTTTTTGTTTTTCTTTTTTTTAAGATTTTTATTTATTTATTCGACAGACTGAGATCACATGTAGGCGGAGAGGCAGGCAGAGAGAGAGGAGGAAGCATACTCCCCGCTGATCAGAGAGCCCGAAGCGGGGCTCGATCCCAGGACCCTGGGACCATGACCTGAGCTGAAGGCAGAGGCTTTAACCCACTGAGCCACCCAGGTGCCCCTATGTCTGTATTTTTAATGGTATTTTTGATTAACCCTGAGAGACAAGCAGAGAGGCAAAAGAAAGAAAGGCAGGCAGAATTCACCCTCTCTTTTTGGATGGCAGGTTCCTGCTGCCTTCTGCCCCTACTGAGAACTGGGCTCTTGACATTTATGTGTGAGCAGTACTTGAGTGTTCTGAGATAGGAAATCAGACTCAACATAATTATCCATAAGAAATCAATTACATATGACCTTTGCAAAATAGCAAAGTGACTTCAGGGGGATCGCTTTAGGAATTCTAATGAGTAGGGTTCTGTGTGCTGTATTAACCGTGACGCTCTTTCCTTCCTCTTTTAACTTCTGGCATTTCTGTTAAGTGTGATGACTGAGTTCCAATGAATATTTAAATACTGTTCTGTAAAAAATTAACTTTATTTTGCTTGGTCATTGTGTATCATAAACTCTCCAAAGTCATTGGAGTGGCTCGCACGTCCCTGAGGGGTCTGAGCCCCTCTCTCACTGCTTTCCTATGGTCTCGCTTCGGCTCCTGAGACCCCTCCCGTGCTGATCTTCATACACACAACTGCACTTCTGCCTCAGGGTCTCGGTGTTTATTTTCACTTCTTCCTGACGTACTTTCTCCATGTACAGAAGAAAAGAACATTTGTTGAGTGTCCCAGACACTGTGAGAGCCACTTTTCTTCGTGTTTTTCATCATACCACTTCGCCTATAGCTAGGAACCTTCAAAGAGTTTGCTTCTTCCATGTCCTCCTCCGTATGTGCCATGGTTGTCACATGTTTTCGTTTCTATTTATATGATAAACCCTCTAATGCATTTTTAATATTTTTGCTTTAAATAATTATCTTTCACACCAACTAAAAAAATGTATTTTATATTTACCTACATGTTTACCATTGTTTCAACATTTTGCTGCTGGTAGTTAATTCTCTCACATTTTGTCTGTCTGAAAAAGTTATTTTTCCTTCATTTGTGGAAAATATCTTCCAGGGAGCCAGGGCTGCTCAGTTGGTTAAGTGTCCAACTCTTGTTCCAGCTCCGGTCGTGATCCCAGGGTTGTAACGTTGAGCCCTGCATCAGGCTCTGCGCTGGGCGTGGAGCCTGCTTAAGTTTCTCTCCCTCACCCTTTCTCTCTTCCCCTCACGGCCCTTTTCCCTCGCTCTCTCAAAAAACAAGCAGACAAAAACCTTTCTACCTGGGTATAGAAGTACAGATTGACAAATTTTTGTTGTTGTAATTTACATCTTTCTTCTACTGTTTGATGATTTCTTTTTTGTGAAGGGTTATTTTAAGGGATTTTTGTTATTAGGGTTTTTTGGTTTTAGTGAGATTAATTATTGGCTCACTGTACTCTGCATCTATTCTCCTTGGACTCTGTTGGATCTGTTGGCTTATGCATTTTATCAAATTCTTGGAATCCTTATCTGTTCCTCACCCCTTTTTTCTTTTTCTGGGACTCCCAATTACGTACATATTAGACAGCTTGTCGTTGGAAAAACAGTTACCATGGGACACTTTTATTTAATCTTCTTTCTCTCTGTGCTTGCTTTTGAGTAATTGGTATTTCATGTCTTCAATATTATTGTCTTTCTGCAGTATTTTGTTTTGCTCATCCCATCCAGTGTATTTAATTCGGATGTAGTAGAAGTTCCATAATGATGCCCCATTATTTATTTTTATTTTTAAAAAGATTTTATTTATTTATTTATCTTTGAGTCTTTTTAGTATCATTGATTTTCTCTGCACTGTGTCTGTTTTCTTCCTTTAACTTGCATATATAGCCTGTTTTAACATTCTGTGTAGCCAACATCACTTCTGCCATTGCTACATCTGTATCAATTTATTGAGTTTTCTTCTAGTGATGGTTCATATATTCTTATTTCTTTGCATGCCTAGTAATTTTTATTGGATTCTGGATAATGTGAAATTTATGATGTTATGTGGTATGTATGTCATGTTGCTTTGAAGAGTTTTTGCCATCGTTTTGGCCCTCACTGAAGTTATTAGGATCAGTTTGATCTTTCGAAGGCTTGCTTTGAGGCTTTGCAGGAGGGGAACAGAGCACTCGGTACATAAGGCCAAGTCTTACGGTGCGGTGCTCTTCTGGAGGCTCCACTGGTGTGCTGTGTGCATCAGGCACGTATCGCATCAGGGCTTCCCGCTCCCACTAGTGGAAGTGCAGAGTCCTCTCAGCCTCGTGCTCTCTCTGTGAACGGTTTCACGTCACGGCTTCTGGCAGCGCTCTTCTTGGCTTTGAGTAGTTTCTTCCGCACATATACAGACTCCTAGCCAGAGACTCAGGGGAACTTCTCTGTAGATCGCTGTAGCTTACTTTCCCTGGGTTCTCTCACGTCCTCTCGTAATCTGTCTCGCACCTGAGAATGTAGCTAGAGCGACAGGGTCTCCCCGATCTCCTGTCTTTGTTTCTTCTGCTCAGTGAGGGTAGGGTGTTGGGCTCTGTTGTGTTTCCTGTCTGGGTCCCGTTGTCTGGAAAATTCCTCCAGGAGGTAAGATGGGGCAGTCGTATGGCTTCCTTCGTTTGGTTCTCTTCCATCAGGAATCACAATGCTGTGCTGCTGTTTGAGTCCTGCTGTTTCGTACGTACTGTCTCATTTCTAGGCGTTCAGTGTGAGAGAATCTCGTCCCTGTTTTCTTCATTTCTGAAAATGATTATGATTTTAAAAGTGTCTTTGGAAGAAACATTTCAAAATTTATATCTTTAGAAATGTTCATTTGATAGGACTTTGTGTAAGAGGAGAGGCCTTTAAAAGGAACATGTATTAGATGCTCATTTCATGAGTGAAAGTGTCAAGTGCTAAAGCCATGCATTAACGTGATGCAGTGGTAGGAGCTGGACGAGGGAACGTTTCTAAAACACATTTTTGCAGGAGAAATGGACAGGATTGGGGAGCTACTTGGCATGTGGGGCCAGGAGGATTCAAAGATAACTAAGATTTTAAGATTTGGGGCATCGTGATGGAATTAAAAGAGGATGAGCAAAAGAATATTAATTTTTACCAATGTTTACGTGTTCTTTGATATTGTACATCATAGGAGATGGTGACAGAAGTGTGTTCCGGCCCTTGCGTCGCAATGGAGATTCAACAGAGTAATCCTGCAAAGACATTTCGAGAATTCTGTGGACCTGCTGATCCTGTAAGTTGGTGTTTAAAATACTAATCAAGCTAAGTATTCACTAGCTTATTCACTAGCTAAGTATCTTAACAGGTTTTTTTGTTTGTTTTCGTTTTTTAATTTTTTAATTTTTTTATAAACATATAATGTATTTTTTAGCCCCAGGGGTACAGGTCTGTGAATCGCCAGGTTTGCACACTTCACAGCACTCACCGTCGCACATACCCTCCCCAATGTCCATAACCCCACCACCCTCTCCCTTAACAGGTTTGATAGTTTTAGTTTGTTCTTTAAAAGAACTGATATAAAAATGGCTAAATCAGATGAATTTTTATTCAGAATAGCATTTTGAAAAATTTCTTATATAATATTCCAAGAAAAAGTAAATTTTTTGTTAGCCTAGTAACATAGGATGGGCCGAAAGCTTTATTGTGGCATTTTCTTTTCTTATTTCTTCTTGCTATATTGTCTAGATAAATAAATTTATCAAGCCCTCTGGTAGAAATTATTGAAGATACTAATTATCCTTGGACATTGGGGGACTCTAAGTAAAGCTCTCAGTGTACAGAATATTGACACGATGGCCTCATACCGTAAATGCGAGCCCTGGCACTCACGTGAAACCTGATATTCTCCAGTACGCTTTCCATTTTGCTTCGGGTTTTCTTCATATAGACATCAGGTGGAAAAGGGTGAAGAGGAAGGGGATGGACCTGAAAAACAAAAGTAGCATTGGAGCATGTGTGAGCAATCTCCCTGTAGATGTTAAACGCTGAGTAGTAGTAGGGGAAGCATTACTGATTTCAAACACTGTAATTTAAAAAAAGATTTGATTGATTGATTGGAGAGAGAGCCTATGAGCCAGGGGAGGGGCAGAAGGGGAGAGAGAGGGACAAGCATACTGCACGCTGAGTGTGGAGCTGACCCGGGGCTCGATCTCATGACCCTGAGATCATGACCTGAGCTGAAACCAAGAGTCTGATGCTTAATGTGTTGAGCCACCTAGCTGTCCCTAACTATAATTTAAATTCATTCTCTTTTCTTTATTTTACTATCTCTTGTAAATAGTTTGTTGGATATGAGTGTCCAGTTTACTTAGTCCAGCAGCGTTTGTGGAGTTCGCATAGATGGTGTAGTAAGTAACAACACCTCTTAAGAAATCAGCTCGTGTGAGTGCTTGCTGCCGGAGTAAGCTGTGCGGGGGAGAGCGGCACACCTGTTCTCAGAGACGGAAGAGCATGCGCACGTAACGATCTTTTAGAACACTTGCAGGGAAACTTACGATAAGGACTAAAATATTATTAGTTCAAGTAAAATGTAAATGTTGAAGGACTGTTTAGTAAAAGGAGCAAATGATGTGACCTGGAGAAAATTGGGAAAACTTACTCAGAGGAAGAGAGTTGTGCGTAGGGCTTTTAAAGACGAGTGAGGGCAGGAAGAGAATGGGGAGGCCTCTGAAGCATGTGGAGGCTGCAGTGAAGGCATGTACAGACTTGCTGTGCTGTACAGCAAGGATATTTGCTTCGCTCAGTAGGAAGTGCATACCTGAAAGCACAAGGAAATCAGTTTTTTTAGACAGAGGAAATAAGGTAGCAGATGCTGGTAGAGATGAGTGTGGGGTGGATGGCCTTAAAGGCCAGGCTAAAACTGTGGGTTCTGTGTGAGCGGGATTCCAGGTGGTGGGAAATAGCAGTTCCGCATATTTAGCTTGATCGTGAGCATATGGAGTCATTCTCTTGATGAAACAAGAGCGAACTAAATTGGAAGAGTTAAAGGTAGGGGCTCTAGAAGCAGTTATGGGCAGACCTGGTGACACCATTGTTATTTTTAATTATTACTTTGTTATGTTAGTCACCATACAGTACATCATTAGTGTTTGATATAGTGTTCCATGAGCCATTGTTTGCATGTAACACCCAGTGCTCTAATGCAATCTGTGCCTTCCTTCATACCCATCACTGGGCTAACCCATCCCCCCACACCCCTCCCCTCTGAAACCCTTAGATTGTTTGTCCCAGAGTTCATAGTCTCTCATGGTCCGTCTCCCACTCCGATCCCCCCCATTCATTTTTCGCTCCGTCTCCTCGTGTCTTCCATGCCTTTCCTTACATAGTTCCACAAATAAGTGAAGTCATATGATAATTGACTTTCTCTGTTTGACTTATTTCACTCAGTGTAATCTCCTCCAGTTCCATCCATGTTGGTGCAAATGTTGGGTATTCATCCTTTCTGATGGCTGAGAATATTCCATTGTATGTGTGGACCATCTTCATTATCCATTCTTCTGTTGAAGAGCATCTTGTCTCCTTCCACAGTTTGGCTATTGTGGACTTCACTGCTATGAACATGGGGGTGCATGTGGCCCTTCTTTTCACTATATCTGTATCTTTGAGGTAAATAATCACTAGTGCAATTGCTGCATCATAGGGTAGCTCTATTTTTAACTTTTTGAGGAATCTCTAGTGTTTTCCAGAGTGGCTGTACCAGCTTGCATTCCCACCAATAGTGTAAGAGGGTTCCCCTTTCTCCACACATCACCAGTATTTGTTGTTTCCTGCCTTGTAAATTTTTGCCATTCTAACTGATACAAGGTGCATCTCAATGTGGTTTTGATTTGAATTTCCCTGATGGCTAATGATACTGAACATTTTTTTCATGTGTCTCTTAGCCATTTGTATGCCTTCTTTGGGGAAATGTCTGCTTGTGTCTTCTGCCCATTTCTTGACTGGATTATTTGTTTTTTGGGTGTCAAGTGTGAGAATTTCTTTATCGATCTTGAATACCAGCCCTTTATCTGTAGGGCTGATGACACCATTAGAAAAAGAGTTGGCAGGACCTACTTTCTATCTTTCCAGGGAGAAGGAAGAGTAGAAATAAGAATTAAATGTGGTTGTGAAAGAGTGATTATTAAAATGTGATCTGATGTAGAGGACCTTAAGAGAAAATGGTGATTGTTGAGTATTTATTGATTATTAGTTGTAAGAAATTAGAAAGGGATACTCTTTGGTTACATGAATAAACAGATCTTGATGTTTGCTATTTTGTATGGCAGTCTACTCTAAATCGCCAGTGTCTAGTCTATTCCTGTGTTGTATTAAAATAATTTAGAAATTCATTTCATCACTCTGTGGTCATTTCCATATCTGAAGAGAGACTGTGGGTTACAAAACATATAAATATAGTTAGTGTGTGGGAAAAATGCAAGGTATGCCATGGCCATACAATTAATTTTTGATAAGTTAATGAATAGACTGGCTTATATTTTCATGTTTTTAAATTTATTTTTATAATTTTATAATATAAATATTATTTATTAAATAAATTAAATGTATTAAGTTAAATTAAATTAAATGTATTAAATTAAATGTATTAAAATATAATACATTTTATATTTCATTATATTTCATGCCTAAAATCTGATATTAAGTCATTATTTTAAAATACTTCATCTATCAAAGTGAGTTCTTTTTTTCTTTATTCCTTTATAAGATGTGAAACTATTTCTTAAGTTGATTCAAAGGAAGCTTCAGTCTTCCAGTGACCATTAGACTGCTTGGTAACTATGTATGTTGTGGATTGACGTCACTTTCATCATTGATGTCCACACTATTGGCAGGTTCGGTCTTTTATAGCTGGAAGGAAGCACACATTGTGTATGAACAAAATTTATTCCAGTCTCTCTAGAAGTGGTTTGCAGGATGGGTTGGTTCACAGTACAGGTCACTGGTGGGGAAGGGTATGTTAAACTTTCTGCTTTTATTTATTTACTATATAAAAAATAAGAAAAATTAAGTTTTTTAAAAATTTAATGTATAAACTAGTAAGAGTGCATTTATACAACCTGTTAAAATATATACATGTTTTGATGTATTTACATATTTGACTGACAGGGGTGTTTGAAAAATATTGGAGTCTACTGCATAAAAGGGAAAAAAACATTACAACAGGTTTCTTTACAATAAGAGAAGCACTCCCTCGCCACACCATCTCCTGCAGAAATCTCTTTAGACAGGAAACCTGATTTGCCTCTGGAAGAGGTTCTGATAGCACCTGCTCAAGAATTGCACTGTTGAGTAGTTTGGTAGTTTTCCTGCTGAGCCAATCATTGGGAAACTGAAAATCATCAAAGAAGTGGTAACTTATTTGGAAAAATTGTGCAGAATATATTTGTTCTTAGACTGGGGGGGTACGACAAACCAAATAACCTCACATCATTATGCCTTATTTTATGAAAAGTATGTTTTTTGTTTTGATTTGTCTTGTTTTAAATTAATTTATTTTCAGAAAAACAGTATTCATTATTTTTTCACCACACCCAGTGCTCCATGCAATCCGTGCCCTCTATAATACCCACCACCTGGTACCCCAACCTCCCCCCCACCGCCACTTCAGACCTCTCAGATTGTTTTACAGAGTCCATAGTCTCTCATGGTTCACCTCCCCTTCCAATTTGTCAAGCAGAGAGAGTCAATTATCATATGGTTTCACTTATTTGTGGAACATAACAAATATCATGGAGGACAAGGGTTGTTAGAGAGGAGAAGGGAGTTGGGGTAAATTGAAAAGTATGTTTGTAAAATATTTTATGTGAAGGATCTTATTTAAGGGAATCTGAATTTTTGGTGATTACCTGTCCCCACGTGCTGGTATACTCTGATAACCTTTACACCATGGCCAGGTTGAAGTAAGAGTTAAATATTTTCATACACAAAACGTGGCTCTCGAAATTTTTTTTAAAAAAGATTTTATTTGAGGGGCGCCTGGGTGGCTCAGTGGGTTGGGCCGCTGCCTTCGGCTCGGGTCATGATCTCGGGGTCCTGGGATCGGGCCCGTGTCGGGTTCTCTCCTCGGCGGGGGGCCTGCTTCCCTTCCTCTCTCTGCCTGACTTTCTGCCTACTTGTGATCTCTGTCAAATAAATAAATAAAAATTCTTTTTTTTTTTTTAAAGATTTTATTTATTTATCAGAGAGGGGGGGGAGAGAGCAAGCACAGGCAGAGAGAATGGCAGGCAGAGGCAGAGGGAGAAGCAGGCTCCCCGCTGAGCAAGGAGCCCGATGCGGGACTCGATCCCAGGACGCTGGGATCATGACCTGAGCCGAAGGCAGCTGCTTAACAACTGAGCCACCCAGGCGTCCCAATAAATAAAAATTCTTAAAAAAAAAAAAGATTTTATTTGACAGAGAGAGAGATCACAAGTAGGCAGAGAGGCAGGCAGAGAGAGAGGGAGAAGCAGGCTCCACGCTGAGCAGAGAGCCTGGGCTCGGTCCCAGGACCCTGAGATCATGACCTGAGCCGGAGGCAGAGGCTTTAACCCACTGAAAATTTTAATGGTTTCCCATTCATTTCATTGTCAGAATAGTATTCCATCCGTTACTGAGTAGCCTTTGCTGATTTTAGGATTAAAGTATCATAATATTTTGAAATGGATGTTTCTTTTTCATGAATGTGCAGGGAGGGAGTTGTGGTAAACTTGGAAGAGAAGTGCTTGGGAGCTGATGTCTGTTTGCTTCTGTCATCTCCTGACTTCCTGGTTACGTTCCTTTATTCCCTGAAGGCTGCAAACCCTTGATTATAGTCTTTCTCTTCATCCCAGCGCTTATTATCAACTTGGCCACGATAACATCCATGTGAAAGACTCACCCAGCGCTTGGCCTCAGGACTGAACGGACATTTCTGTCATTGATCTCGAGTCCGTCAGCTTCCCAGTTTTCTTCCACGGCCGGTCCTCTCTGTGTTGACAGCCGGCGCAGACACACCTCTGTAATCTTAATCCCTAATACAGTAACGTCTCCCATAGCTTTCTGCTCCCCTGGTTCTCTCCACCATCTTCACAGAGCAGCTTTGACTTGACTGAAACCTCTAGGCTTTGGACCCTTCCATTTTCTGACACTGTAATGCCACTTTCTGAGTCCTTTGTTTGGTCAGCCTAGACGCCATTGTTCATATCTTTGCCTTTTTGATATCATTCTCAGCATCTTTACTCTCTTGTCCTTGGTCTGCACTCCCAAACCCCCAAATTCAACTATGTGTCTACCCCATGCTTTTATATACACACACACACACACACACACACACACACACTGAAAGGTTCTAACAGATGAATGTTATGCTGTTGTATAGATTCATGTTGATAAAAATGATCTTTAAACTAAGCTGGACCAGTCACCGCCCCCTAGAAATCGTTCCCCATTCTTCTTCCCTTTCTGCTAATTCTCATAATAGTGATTTTAAACCTCCGCTATTTTCCTCAGCCCTTTTACATTTCATCCTCTCCATAAAAAGATAGCATTATCTTCTCTTTCATAGAGAAAAATATGGCTAATAATTATGAACTCTTAAATTTCTGCCTTCATACCGTTTATTTCTGAACTCATGCTCATCTCCTCATCCTGGTCCCAAGGAAATGTGTTTTTCTTCTCTCTCAAAACTCTCTACCTATTCTTTGTCCCTTTCCTCCTCCACTTTGCTCTATTCTTCTGAATTTGTGTTTCTTAAATAATACATTTTTATTGTGGTTATAAAAGTAGTACATGGCTATTATAGAAAAATTAGAAGTGAAAAAAAAAAGAAAAATTAGAAGTGAGATGAAGTTTAAATAAAGCAAATGTGGTCCATACTCTTATCACCAAGAGTTACCAATTTCATAAGTAAAATTTGAATCAAAGTGAGTATACTGCTTTGTTAGGTCATGATACCCTAAATAATACTGAGCTTTTTCTCATGTCATTAGACAATCTTCAGTGATACGATTTTGGTAGATTGACTGTATGTCATTTTATGGTGTAAAATGCCCTTTTTTAAAAAAAAAATTTATTTATTTATTTCACAGAGCGAGAGATCACAAGTAGGCAGAGAGGCAGGCAGAGACAGAGGGGGAAGCAGGCTCCCCACTGAGAAGGGAGCCTGATGTGGTACTCGATCCCAGGACCCCAGGATCATGACCCGAGCCAAAGGCTGAAGCTTAACCCACTGAGCCACCCAGGAGCCCCTGTAAAATGATTTTTATAAAATAATATTTAAGATAGGAGTCCATTTTCATTTTTCGGCATGTGATTTTCCTGTTTGCTTAACAGTATTTACTGAAGAGATGATCCTTTTCTTACTGAGTATTCTTGGCTTCTCTGTCAAATATTAGTTCATCAAATAATAGTTGATTAGTTGATGTGAGGGCTTATTTCTGTGCTCTGAATTCTTATCATTGTTCTATGGTGTCGTTTCTAGGCCAGTACCATACTGTTTTGATTACTATAGCTTTATAGTAGAGTTTGCAGTAAGTGATTCCCAACTTTGTTTTTCTTTCTCCAAATTGTGTTGGCCATTTGGAACCTGTTTTGATTCTATACAAATTTTAGGATTTTTTCCCTATGTCTATGAAACGTATCCTTGAAATTTTAATAGAAGTGATATTTAATGTATAGATGGCTTTGGGTAGTATGGACATTTTAACAATATTCATTCTTTCAATTCATGAACATGGGATATCTTTCCATTTGTGTCATCTTCTGTTTCTTTCGTCAGAGTCTAAGAGTTCTCAGTATGTAGGTCTTTTCCCACCTTGGTTAAATTTATTCCTAAGTATTTTATTGTTTTGATGCTATTGTGAAAGAGGTTTATTTTCATATGTTGTTACTGTATAGAAATACAGTTGATTTCTGTATGTTGATTTTTGTTTCCTTCAACATTGCTGAACTTACTGTTTTAACACTTTTTAGTGAAGTCTTTAGGGTTTTCTATTGTAAAATCATATCCACAAACAAAAACAGTTTTACTTCCTTTCTAATTTGGCTGCCTTTTTCTATTTCTTACCTCATTGCTTTGGCTAGAATGTCAATTACTGTGATAGAGGAGCGGTGAGACTGAGCATCCTTGTTTTATTCCTTATATAAGAGAAAAAACTTGAAGCCTTTCACCATTGATACAATGCTTGCTGTGGCCTTGCCAGATATGGCATTTACTATGTTTCTGATTTACTACCAAATTTTCTTGAGAGTTTTTAGTCCTGAAAGGAAGTTGTATTTGGTCAACTATTTTTTCTTCATCTGTTGGGATGCTATTCTGTTAATGTGGTTGCTATCTTATTGATGGGTGTGTATTGGTTCATCCTGGCGTCTCAGGTATAGAGCCCACTTGATCATGGCATGATTGAATGTGGTGTTGGATTCATCTTGCTAATACTTTGTTGAAAATGTTTGCCTCCATATTTATCGGGGTTATTGGCCTGTAGTTTTCTTTGCTTGTAGTGTCATTATTTGGCTTTGAGATTAGGTAATGCCATCTTCATATAATGAGTTTGGGAGTACTCCTTCCTTTTCAGTTTTTTGGAAGAGTTTGAGAAGGGTTGGTGTTAATTCTTCTTTAAATATTTGGTAGATTTTACCAGGAGAATTATCTGGCCCTGGGCTTTTCTTTGTTGGGAGATTTTTGATTTCTCGTTCAATGTCATTATTGGTATCTTCAGATTTACTATTTTGTTATGATTCAGTCTTAGAAGTTTTAGTATTTCTGGGAATTAATCAATTTCTTCTAGGTTGTCTAGTTAATTGGCATATAATTATAATAGTTTATTTGATTCTTTATATTTCTTTGGTATCAGTTGTAGTATCTCCTCTTTCATGTCTGGTTTTGTTTATTTAAGTCATTTCTCTTAGTAATCTAGCTAAAGGTTTGTTATTTTTTTTATCAGTTCAAAAAAGCAGGTTTTGGTTTCATTGATCTTTTTTTATTGCTTTTGTGGTTTCTATTTCATTTCTTTCTTCTCTGATCTTTGTTAATTTTCTTTCTTCTGCTAAGTTTGGGCTTAGTTTTTTTATTTTTATTTTTTTTTCTGATTTCTTGAGGTATAAAGTTAGGTTGTTTATTGGAGATCTTTCTTGTTTTTTGGCATAGGTGCTTATTGCTATGAACGCCCTCTTAAATCTGCTTTTGCTGTAACCCATAAGTTTTGGTATGTGTGTTTCCATATTCATGTAAGATCTTTTTTTATTTCACTTTTTATTTCTTCTTTGACCCACTGGTTTTCCAGTAATATGTCTAATTTCCATGTATTTGTAAATTTCCAGTTTTCTTCCTGTTATTGATTTCTAATTGCATGCTATTGTGGTAAGAAAAGATACTTGATACACTTTTAGATTAATTAAAATTACTAAGGCTTGTTTTGTAACCTATCATGTGATATATCTAGGAATGTACTGTGAGCACTTGAGAAGAAGGTATATTCTGTTCCTGTTGGGTGAAATATTCTGTATATGTCTCTTAGGTCCCTTTGGTCTAAAGTATGGTTCAAGTTGATCATTATTGATTTACTCTCTGGATAATCTGTTCATTACTGAAAGTGGAGTATTGATGTCCTTGCTATTATTCTATTGTCATCTGTTGATCTCCCTTCAGATCTGTTAGTATTTACTTAATATATTTAGCTGTTCCAAAGTGAGGGGCATATATGTCTACAATGGTTGTATTTCCCTGGTGATTTAACCATTTTATCAGTATATAATGACTCTTTAATTAAATTTTTAAGTTTAATTCTAGTATAGTTAACATACAGTGTTATATTACTTTCAGGTGTACAATATAGTGATTTCGCAATTTTGTACATTCTACTCAGCACTCATCATGATAAGTATATCTTTAATCTCCATCACCTATTTCACCATTGCCCCATCTATTGCCCCTCTGGTGACCATCAGTTTGTTTTCTATAGTTAAGAGTTTCTTTGTTGGTTTGTGTGTGTGTCTCTCTCTCTCTTTTTTTTTTGGTTCATTCATTTTGTCTCTTAAACCGCACATGTGAGTAAAATCATGTGGTATTTGCCGTTCTCTGATTGATTTATTTTGCTTCGTACTATACTCCCTAATTCCATCCCTGTTATGGCAAATGGCAAGATTTCATTCTTTTCTATGGCTGAATAATATTTCATTTTATATGTATATGTGTATACATATATATATATGTATACACACACATACACACACGCACATATCACATCTTTATCCATATATATATATGTATATATATACATATATATATGTATACACACACACATACACACACGCACATAGCACATCTTTATCCATTCATCTAGCAGTGAACACTTGGACTGCTTCCATAGTTTGAATATTATAAATAATGCTGCCCTAAACGCAGGGGTGCGTGTATTTCTCGAATTAGTGTTTTTGTATTTTGGGGATGAACACTTAGTAGTGTGCTTACTGGATTGTAGGGTAGTTATATTTTTAAGTTTTTGGGGAAACCTCCATAACTCTTCCACTGTGGCCATAGTAGTTCATAGTCCCACAACAGTGCCCAAGATTTTCTTTTTTCCCACATCCTTGCCAACACTTGTTTCTTGTGTTTTTTGATTTTTGTCATTGTGACAGGTGTGAAGTGATATCCATTGTAGTTTTGATTTGTAGTTCCCTGATGAGTGATGTTGAGCATCGTTTATGATGTCTGTTGGCTCTGTCTCCTGCCCATTTTTTTAAAAGATTTTATTTATTTATTTGAGGGAGGGAGAGAGAGAGAGAGAAAGTATGAGAAGGGGGAGGATCAGAGGGAGAAGCAGGCTTCCTGCCAAGCAGGGAGCCCAATGTGGGACTCGATCCCAGGACTCCAGGATCATGACCTGAGCCGAAGGCAGTCACTCAACCTGCTGAGCCACCCAGGCGCCCTCCTGCACATTTTTAATATGGGTTATTTGTTTTTTGGGTGTTAAGCTGTAACAGTTCTTTATATACTTTGAATACTAACTTTATCAGCTATGTCATTTGCAAATATCTTCTCCCATTCAGTAGGTTGCCTTGTAGTTTGGTTGATTGTTTCCTACACTGTGCAGTCACTTTTTATTGTTGCTTTTATTTCCTTTGTCTCTGGAGACATATATAGAAAAATTGTCCTTATGGCTAATGTCAAAGCAATCACTGCCTCTGCTCATTTCAAGGATTTCTATGGTTTTAGGTCTCATATTTAGGTCTTTAATCCACTTTCAGTTTTTTATGTGTGTGGAGCAAGAAAGTGGTCCAATTTCATTGTTTGGAATGTTGCTCTTCAGCTTTCCCAACACCATTTGTTTGAAGAGATGATCTTTTTCCCATTGGGTATTCTTTCTTGCTTTGTTGAAGATTAACTGGCCATGTATGGGTTTACTTCTGGATTTTCTATTCTGTTCCATGGATCTCTGTCTGTTTCTATGGCAGTACCATACTGTTTTGAATACTGCAGCTTTGTAATACAACTTGAAGTCTGGAGTTATGATAGCTCCGGTTTCCTTTTTCTTTTTCAAGATTACTTTGGCTATTTGGAGTCTTTCGTGACTCCATACAACTTTTAGGATTGTTTATTATAGTTCTGTGAAAAATACTATTGGTATTTTTATGGTATTTAATGTGTAGATTGTTTTGGGTGGTATAGACATTTTAATAATATTTGTTCTTCCAACCCCTGAGCATGGAATGTCTTTCTGTTTCTTTGTGTTATCTTCAGTTTTTCATCACTGTTTAATAATTTTCAGAGTATAGTTCTTTCACCTTTTTGGTTAAGTTTATTCCTAGGTGTTGTATTGTTTTTGGTGCAGTCGTAAGTAGGATTGTTTTCTTAATTTCACTTTCTGCTGCTTCATTATTAGTACATAGGAATGCAACAGATTCCTACACATTGGTTTTGTATCGTACAGATTTACTGAATTTATTTATCAGTTCTAGTAATTGTTCAGTAGTCTCTTTTGTGTTTTCTATCATATCATCTGCAAGAAGTGAGAGTTTTATCTCTTCCTTACCAATTTGGATGCCTTTTATTTGTTTTTGTTGTCTAATTGCTGTGTCTAGGACTTTAGTACTATGTTGAATAAAAGTAGTGAGAGAGGACATCCTTGTTCCTGACCTTAGGGGAAAAGCTCTCAGTTTTTCCCCATTGGGTATGATGTTGGCTGTCGGTTTTTCATATCTGACCTTTATTATTTTTTAATATACATTCTAACCAGCTTATCCATTTAATTTAATTTTTTTCAGTGTTCCAACATTCATTGTTTATGCACCACACCCAGTGCTCCATGCAATCCGTGCCCTCCTTACTATCTACCACCAGGCTCACCCAACCCCCCACCCCTCTCCCCTCCAAAACCCTCAGTTTGTTTCTCAGAGTCCACAGTCTCTCATGGTTTCTGTATGTTGAAGTATGTTCCCTCTAGACTAAGCTTGTTGAGAGTTGTTATTGTGAATGGATGTTGTACTTTGCCAAATGATTTTTCTATATGTATTGAAATGATGATTAATGGTTTTTATCTTTTCTCTTATGATGTGTTGTATCACATTGATTAATTTATGGATGTCAGTCTATCCTTGGATCCTGTGAACATCCCACTTGATTTGATCATGTGAATGATTTTTTTAATGTATTGTTGAATTGGATTTGCTAATATTTTATTGATGATTTTTCCATCTGTATTCATCAGATATTGACCTGTAGTTCCTTTTTTTCTTTTTCTTTCTTTCCTTCTTTTTTTTTAAAGTACTGTCTTCATCTGTTTTTTATTTTATTTATTTATTTATTTATTTATTTTCAGCATAACAGTATTCATTGTTTTTGTGCCACACCCAGTGCTCCATGCAATCCGTGCCCTCTATAATACCCACCACCTGGTACCCCAACCTCCCACCCCCACCCCTTCAAAACCCTCAGATTGTTTTTCAGAGTCCATAGTCTCTCATGGTTCACCTCCCCTTCCAATTTCCCCCAACTCCCTTCTCCTCTCTGACTCCCCTTGTCCTCCATGCTATTTGTTATGCTCCACGAATAAGTGAAACCATATCATAATTGACTCTCTCTGCTTGACTGATTTCACTCAGCATAATCTATTCAAGTCCCGTCCATGTTGCTACAAAAGTTGGGTATTCGTCCTTTCTGATGGAGGCATCATACTCCATAGTGTATATGGACCACATCTTCCTTATCCATTCGTCTGTTGAAGGGCATCTGGTTCTTTCCACAGTTTGGCGACTGTGGCCATTGCTGCTATAAACATTGGGGTACAGATGGCCCTTCTTTTCACTACATCTGTATCTTTAGGGTAAATACCCAGGAGTGCAATGGCAGGGTCATAGGGAAGCTCTATTTTTAATTTCTTGAGGAATCTCCACACTGTTCTCCAAAGAGGCTGCACCAACTTGCATTCCCACCAACAGTGGAAGAGGGTTCCCCTTTCTCCACGTCCTCTCCAACACATGTTGTTTCCTGTCTTGCTAATTTTGGCTATTCTAACTGGTATAAGGTGGTTTTAATTTGAATCTCCCTGATGGATAGTGATGATGAGCATTTTTTCATGTGTCTGATAGCCATTTGTATGTCTTCACTGGAGAAGTCTCTCTTCATATCTTCTGCCCATTTTTTGATATGATTGTCTGTTTTGTGTGTGTTGAGTTTGAGGAGTTCTTTATAGATCCTGGATATCAGCCTTTTGTCTGCACTGTCGTTTGCAAGTATCTTCTCCCATTCTGTGGGTTGCCTCTTTGTTTTCGTGACTATTTCCTTTGCTGTGCAGAAGCTTTTGATTTTGATGAAGTCCCAAAAGTTTATTTGGTTCATCTGGTTTTGGTATCAAAGTAATACTGGCCTCATGGAAAGAATTTGGAAGTTTTCTTTCCTCTTGTATTTTGGAAAAGTTTGAAAAGAATAGGTATTAACTCCTTCTCTTCCACCTACCCCCAGAGGGAGACGGGGCAGAGGGAGAGGGAGGAAGAGAGAATCATAAGCAGGTTCCATGTGGAGCCTGACATGGGGCTTGATCCCACACCCTGAGATGGTGACATGACCTGAAATGAAGAGTCAGACGCTTAACTGACTGAGCCACCCAGGCATCCTGGTATTATCTCTTCTTTTATCTTTGGCAGAATTTGCCTGGAAAGCCATCTGATCCTGGACTTTTATTTTTTGGGAGTTTTCAAAAGTTTTGTTTTTAGGAATTTATCCATTTCTTCTAGGTTGTAAAATTTATTGGTATATAATTTCTCATAATATTCTCTTATAATTCTATTTCTATAGTGTTTATTGTTATTTCTCCTCTGATTTGTGATTTTGCTTATTTGAGTCTTCTCTCTTGCTCGTTTGCTTTTTATTTATTTTTATTTTTATTTTTTTGATGAGTTTGGCTGAAGGTTTATCAGTTTTATTGTTGATCTTTCCAAAGAACCAACTCCTGGTTTTATTGATCTGTTTTTTAGTTTCTATATCATTTATTTCTGCTCTTAATTTTATTATCTTCTTCTTTTTCCTTGCTTGGGTTTATGTTTGTTCTTTTTTTTTTTTTCCCTCTGTCCTTTAGGTGTAACTTTAGGTTTTTTATTTGAGATTTTTCTTGTTTTGTGAAGTAGGCCTGTATTGCTGTACACTTCCCTCTTAGAACTGCTTTTGCTGCATCCCACAGATTTGGGGCCATTGTGCATTCATTTGCATCTGTATCCATGTACTCTTTGATTTATTTCCATCATTGTTTTGTGGAATGTTATTTAGCTTCCATATATTTGCGCTCTTTCCAGATTTTTTTCTTGTGATTTCTAGTTTCATAGTATTGTGGTCAAAAAACGTGCATGGTATTGACTTCAGTTTTTTTGAACTTGTTGAGATTTATTTTGTGACTTAAAAGGCAAATCTGATTTGGACACTGTCCCATGTGTACTTGAGATTGTGTATTCTGCTGTTTTAGGATAGAAAGTTCTGAATATGTCTGTAAAATCGTTTTGGTACAGTGTGTCATTCAAAGCCATTGTTTCCTTGTTGATTTTCTGTTTGGAGGATCTGTCAGTTGATATAAGTCAGGTTTTAAAGTCCCCTACTGTTACTGTATTACTGTCAATTATATCCTTTATGTTTGTTATTAATTGTTTTATGTATTTGGGTGCTCCCGTGTTGGGTGCATAAATATTTACAATTGTTATATCCTCATGTTGGATTGTCCACTTTATTATTTTAGAGTACCCATCTTTGTCATTTGTTACAGTTTTTGTTTTAAAGTCTATTTTTTCCAAAGTAAGTATCGCTACCCCTGCTTTCTTTAGACACCATATGCATGATAGATGTTTCCCCACCCACTCATCTTCCATCATGAGGTGTATGCCAGTCTGAAATGAGTCTCTTGTAGGCTGATACAGATGTGGCTTGTTGTTTTCTTTGAAATTTATTCTGTCACCTTAGGTCTTAAAAAAAAATTATTTGTTTTTGATTATTTTAGAGAGACAGAAAGAGATAATGAGCCAGTAGTGGGAGGGAGAGGGACAAGCAGTCTCTGCCCCTGGACGCAGGGTTCAGTCCCAGACCCTGAAATCATGACCTGAGCCGAAACCAAGAGTTGGACCCTTAACCAACTGAGCCACCCAGGCACCCAGTCTTTTTTTTTTTTTTAAAGATTTTATTTATTTGACAGAGATCACAAGTAGGCAGAGAGGCAGGCAGAGAGAGAAGTAGAAGCAGGCTCGCCATCTGGCAGAGAGCCTGATGCAGGGCTCAATCCCAGGACCCTGGGATCACGACCTGAGCTGAAGGGAGAGGCTTAACCCTCTGAGCCACCCAGGTGCCCCAGGCACCCAGTCTTTTGATTGAGCATTTAGTCCATTTATATTCAAAGCAATTATTGGTAGATAATTTTGTTATTTGTTTTGTGGTTCTTTTTGTAGTTTTTCTCTGATCTTTTGCTCTCTTTTATGGTTTGTTGGCCTTTTTTAGTGATATGCTTCGATTCCTTTTTGTTCATCCTTTGCATATCTATTACTGATTTTTGATTTATGGTTACCACTTGTTTTATATATAACATCTGCATGTATCTACATTAAATTCATGGTCACTTATGTTTTATCCCATTCTGAACACCTCTTTCCTTCACATCATTGGTATATGGTGTCATATTTTACATCCTTTTATTTTGTGAATCTCCTGTATGATTTTTACAGATATATTTACTTTTAACGCTTTTGGGTTTCATACTTTTCATACTCTCACTTATGCACTTACGGTCTTTTTTTTTTTTTTTTTTTCCCTTTCAAAGAGTCCCCTTTAATATTTTTGTAGGGCTTGTTTAGTGGTCATGAACTCTTCTCGTTTTTGTTTGTCTGAGAAATTCTTTCCCTCTCCTTTTCTTCAGAATGATAGCCTTGTAGGTTAGGGTATTCTTGGCTGCAGAGTTTTCCCTTTTGGCACTTTGAATATATCAATGCCACTTTCTTCTGGCCTGCATAGTTTTTGCTGAAATATCTGCTGAGAGTTTTATGGAGTTTCCTTGTATGTAACTGTCTTCTTTTTTTTTTTTTGCTGTTTTTTTTTTTTTAAATTTGTCTTTATCACTACTTTTTGCCATTTTAACCTTGTATATCTTGGCGTAGACTTTTTGTTTGTTTGTTTGTTTGTTTGTTTTTTTAAAGATTTTATTTATTTATTTGAGAGATCACAAGTAGGCAGAGAGGCAGGCAGAGAGAGAGGGAAGCAGGCTCCCCACAGAGCAGAGAGCCCGACACGGGTCTCGATCCCAGAACCCTGGGATCATGACCCGAGCCGAAGGCAGAGGCATTAACCCACTGAGCCACCCAGGCGCCCCGGTGTAGACGTTTTTAGGTTGATTTTGTTAGGGGATCTTTGTGTCTCCTAGATACAAATGTCTGTTTCCTTCTCCAGTTTAAGGATATTTTCAACTATTATTTCTTCAGATTTATTTTTGGCCCCCTTTCTCTCCTTTTCTTGGATTCCTGTAATGTGAATGTTTTTATGCTTGGTAGAGGCACTGAGTTCCCTCTTTTCTCATTTTGCATAATTTTTTTCTCTCATCTGTTCATCTTGATTATTACATTTCTCTGTCTTCCAGGACATTAATTTGTCTTCTGCTTCCTCTAGCATGCTATTTATTTCAATGAGTCTGTTTTTAATTTCGTATATTGTACTCTTCATCTCTGATTGGTTCTTTTTTATCTGTGTATTAAGGGTCTCACTAATGTCCTACACTTTTTGTTCAAGTCCAGTGAGTATCTTTTTGATCATTACTATAAATTCTCTATGAGGCATATCATTTATATTCATTTTGCTTAGGTCTCTTGCTGTGGTTTTGGCTTGTTCTTTCATTTAAGACATCTTTCTTTGTCTTCTCATTTTATCTAACTCTTTGTATCTGTTTCTGCTCTTGAAGGTAATGACCTTATGAAGAAGAGGTCCTGTAGTGCTCTGTAGTGCTTTGTCAGCCTGTTCCCAGGACCTCCACTTCAGGAAGTGTCTCCTGTGAGTGTTACATGTGCCCTGCTGTTGTGTCCTATCCCGTTTTCTTTAGTCCAGTTATGTGCAGAGAATCTCTGCCTATGTAAGCAGTGTTTTGTCCCCAGCCTGGTAGGGCACAGTTTAACTTGGTGTACAGTGATTTGCCTGCAAAATGATACTTGCCCCTGATGCCACTAGAACAAAAGCCCTCTTGTCAGGAGGTGAGGTTTTGGCAGGGATTGCTCCAGTTTTCTGGGGGAGGGGACCCGCCTTGCTGGGACTGAGGCCAGCTTGACTAAATAGAACAGATCCATTGAAGTGTGGGTGGTGGGAGGGGGCTTCATGTAAGCAGTTGAGTAGAAAGTGTTATGCAGGGCTGGTTCCCCCAGGAGGCCACGTGTTTATGCTGAGGGGAGGTGGCGGTGGATGTCACCAGTAACTCCTTTATTCCTGGAGTGGTCTCCCTGTGATCCCTACCTCTCTGGCCGTGCTCTGAGATAATGGCTCTCCCTCCAGTGTGCCTTAGGCATTTTTCGGACTGCTCCTTCTTTCTCTAGAGGCTATTTGTTGTGCTGTATCTTTAAGTGGAGACTCAGCTTCCCAGAACCGAGCCTGCTGATTTTTAAGGTTCCAGGCTTTAAGTCCCACTGGTTGTATATACTCATGAAATTTGGTCCCTCTCACTTTCAAGCTGAATGTTATGGAGATTCATCTTCCCTGTGAGGGCTCTCCAGTCTGAGAGTCTGTTTCTTGCCCTTCCCTGCACCCTGGCCTCACCCCTGACCAGGGACAGCCATGGTCCTCTTTCCTCCCAAACTGAGTTTCTTTTCTTTCTAACTTCTTTAATGTGGCCTCTTCTTTACCTTTACTTGTGGAGTTTGTTCTGCCAGTCTTCAAGTCATTTTCTGAGTTATTTACACTCTTGTGACTCTTACCTAATTATATCTGTGGGATGACGTGAGCTTGCTGTCCCCTTATTCCACTGTCTTCTCGGCCTGTACCTCTGTAACGACTTTCTTTGCCTTTTGTTATGGTTTTGGATTAAAGTCTATATTTTACTGTATAAATATTGCTACCCTTGTTGTCTTTTGGTTTCCTGTTGCATGAAATACCATTTTCCATCTCTTCAGTCTGAACCTACGGGTGTCCTTAAAGCTATAGTGAGGCTCTTGAAGACAGCATATAATTTGATCTTGTTCTTTAAATCCTTCCAGGCATCCGTGCCCCTTGACTGGAGAATTCATCCCATTTTCTTTTACAGTAGTTCCTGGTACGTAAGGACCTACTAATGCCATTTTATTAATTTTCTGGCTGTTTTGTAGTTCTGGTTGTTCCATTCTTCCTTTTTTGCTGGCTCCCATGTGTGTTGATGATTTTCCATAGTGGAATGCTTTGAGTTGCTTGTACTTGGTCTTTTGTGGATTTATTGTAGGTCTTTGCTCTCCGGCTACCATAAGCATTATATAACTATCTTAATGATACAATAGTCTCTCTTCTTTTGGTAACAACTTAACTTTGCATACAAAGTTTTTTTTAGTCCCCCATCTCATATTCTTGATGTTAGGGGTACCTCTTTTTATGTTGTCAATTTGTTAACAAGTTACTATAGTTATTCTTAATACTCTTGTTTGTTAACCTTTATACAAGAATGAAGTGGTTAATGCACCACCATATTAAAGTATTAGAATATTCTGAATCTGACTTTACCAGTGTGCTGTGTATTTTCTTTCTTTCTTTCTTTCTTTCTTTCTTTCTTTTTTTTTTCTTTTTTTTCATATTACCACATAACTTCCTTTCCTTTAAGCCTAAAGCACTTCTTTCAGCCTTTCTTCTAAGAAGTCTGGACTGATAAGCTTCCTCAGCTTTTGTTTCTCCTTCATTTCTGAAGGACAGCGTGGCCGGAGAGAGTATTTTTCACTGGCAGTTGCTTTTTACTTCCTTGCAGCATTTTGAATGTAATCATCCTCCTCTCTCCTGGCCTAAAAGATTTCTGCTGAGAGACTTATTGATAGCTTTGTGGGAGTCCCTTGTAAGTTACAGGCTTCTTTACTCTTGCTGCTTTTAAGTTCTCTGTGTTTGATTTTTGACAGTTTTGTTATAATGTGTCTTACAGGGAATCTGTTTAGGTTGAGCCTATGTTATGATCTATGAACTTCATGAATTTGGATGTCCAAATCTATTTCCAGATTTGGGAAGCTCCCAGCTGTTCTTTCTTTATATACGCGTTCTACCCTCATCTCCCTCTCTTCTCTTTCTGGGACTCCAAAAATTTGCAAATTATTTCTTTTGATGGTATCCCGTGGATTACGTAGCTTTTTTTCCTTCTTTTTTCTTTGTTCTCCTTTAACTGGACAATTTCTTACTTCCTGTCTTTTAGTTCACAGGTTCTTTCTTCTGCTTCATCTGTTCTGATATTAATGCTCTGTAGTGCCTTTTTCATTTTATTCATTGTGTTTTTCAGCTCCAGAATTTTTTATTTCTTCTTTTATGATTTCTACCTTTGTTAATCTTCTTGTTTTGTGCATGTATTAGTGTTTTTTTCTGTTTTGTTGAATCGTCTCTCTGTATTTCCTTGTAGCTCATTGAGCTTCCTTAAAGCAGGTATTTTAATTTCTTTATCAGGCAAATAGTAGATATTCATGTCTTTGGGATCAGCTACTGGAAGATTTATTTTTATCCTTTGGTTGTGTGATGTTTCATAGATCTTTCACGGCCCTTGAAGATTTGTTTTTGCTGTCTTCACATTTGAAGTAACAGTGAGAACTGAGTGCCTTCCTTCCTTACTAAGTACCTTCTAGAGAGAAATCTCTTCTATTAGCCTTCCTAGGGGTTCTCAGGACTTTTGTGGATACACCTGGTTCACACTTTTGCCCTCTTTTGGCAGAATTCTACAACTTGTATGCCTTCTTTTGATCTCCCAATGCACTAGGCCAAGAGCCAACAGCCTCCCTTTTGCTTTCCCAAAGGTTGCCCTAAAGCTCAGTTTGTGGTCTCTCTCTGGCTTACAGATTCTTACTGATTTTCTACCATACTCACTTGCCATCCATCAAAGCTTTCTCTCACTACCTACTTGGGAAAGCACACAGGATTAGAAGTACGTAGGTGAGGGACATGGAGCATGGTGGTGCACATGGGCTAGTTGTTGGGATCTGCAGAAAGGACATCCTTAGCAGCTCACAATTCAGCTACTTGATGGAATCTGTGGCACCGTTTTTAGAATCCATGTCCTTTTAATGGTCTCCAAGAGTCTTTTACTTTGCCAGCTGTTCCCACCCACCACTAATGCACCTCATGATTCAGTACTTTGAGTGGAGTGAGAGAGAAATGAATTTCTCTGGCATTATTCTGCACAGCTGGGGAAGCTCAGGTGTTCACTCACACACTTTCACTTTCCCCTCCTGGAATAAATCACGGGGTAGGAATATCTCTCATGGCCCTGAGAGAAAGGCCATGACCTTTCAGAGAAGGGTCCTAACACGTAAAATCAGACTGTCATCTTACCCACTTCCTTGCATCCAGCTCATATTGTTTTGTTCCAGCTGTGCGCTAGGACTTCTCTACTGGAGACCCATACTTCCACGAGGGTACCGCTGTTCACAGGTGATTGTCTAAGACAGTTTTTACTGGATTTCTGGACTGTGGCCAGGAGGGGCTAGAGCTGGTGTGGAGTCACTGTGGGGTCCACAACTGGGTTTTTACCTGATGTAGAGGTGGGGAAGGCTCCTCTTACGTCTTTTGATGTATGGTACTAGATCCCAAAGCTCCCAGAAAGGCACTTTTTTTTCATGATTGGATGTCAAATTATTGTGGGGGGAGGGACACGATAAAGGAGGTCTTATTCCGCCACGTTGCTGACTTCTCTCCTTCCAGAGCTTTTTAAAAAATTAACATATAAAGTATTATTTGTTTCAGGGGTACAGGTCTGTGATTCATTAGTCTTACACAATTCAAAGCATCCCCCCTAGCACATACCCTCCCCAGTGCCCATCACCCAGCCACTCCAGCCCTCCCTGCCCTCCCCGCCCTTTCCTCCAGCAATCCTCAATTTGTTTCCTGAGGTTGAGTCTCTTATGGGTTGTCTTCCTTCCAGGTCCCATCTTGTTTCATTTTTCCCTCCCTTCCTCCCTTAACCCTCTGCCCTGCCTCTCAAATTTCTCATATCAGAGAGATCATATGATAATTGTCTTTCTCTGATTGACTTATTTCACTTAGCATAATACCCTTTAGTTCCATCCCCATCATTGCAAAAGGCAAGATTTTGGTTGTTTTGATGGCTTCATAGTATTCCATTTTATATATACACCACATCTTCTTTATCCATTCATCTGTTGATGGACTTCTAGGCTCTTTCCATAGTTTGGCTCTTGTGGACGTTGCTGCTATAAACATTCGGGTGCATGTGCCTTTTTGGATCATTAAATTTGTATCTTTAGAGTAAATACCCAGTAGTGCTATTGCTGGGTCATAAAGTAGCTCTATTTTCAACCTATTGAGGAACCTCCATGCTGTTTTCCAGAGTGGCAGTACCAGCTTGCATTCCCACCAGCAGTGTAAGACAGTTATCCTTTCTCTGCATCGTTGTGAGCATCTGTCATTTCCCGACTTGTTAATTTTAGCCATTCTCACTGGTGTGAGGTGGTATCTCAATATGGTTTTGATTTGTATTTCCCTGATACTGCGTGATATTGAGCAATTTCTTCATGTGCCTGTTAGCCATTTGGATGTCTTCTTTGGAGAAATGTCTGTTCATGTCTTCTGCCCATTTCTTGACTGGATTACTTGTTTTTTGGTTGTTGAGTTTAAGAAGTTCTTTACAGATCTTGGATACTAGCCCTTTATCTGATAAGACATTTGCAAATATCTTCTCCCATTCCGTAGGTTGGTTTTTGTTTTTTGCTGATTGTTTCCTTTGCTGTGCAGAAGACTTTTATCTTGATGAAGTCCCAATAGTTCATTTTTGCTTTTGTTTCCCTTGCCTTTGGAGACCTATGTAGCCAGAAGTTGCTGCATCCAAGGACAAAGAGGTTGCTGCTTGTGTTTTCTTCTAGGATTTTGATGTATTCCTTTCTTACATTTAGGTCTTCTATCTGTTTTGTGTTTATTTTTGTATGGTGTCATAAAAAGGTCTAGTTACATTCTTTTACATGTGGCTGTCCAGTGTTCCCACCAGTATTTATGGAAGAAACTGTCCTTTTTCCGTTGTATATTCTTTTTTTTTTTTAGATTCTATTTATTTATTTGACAGATAGAGATCACAAGTAGGCAAAGAGAGAGAGAGAGAAGGAAGCAGAGAGAGAGAGGAGGAAGCAGGCTCCCTGCTGAGCAGAGAGCCCAATGCAGGGTTCTATCCCAGGACCCTGGAATCATGACCCAAGCTGAAGGCAGAGGCTTTAACCCACTGAGCCACCCAGGCGCCCCTCCATTGGATATTCTTTTCTGCTTTGTCAAAGATTAGTTGACCATGGAATTGAGGGTCCGTTTCTGGGTTCTCTATTCTGTTCCATTGATCTATATGTATCTGTTTTTGGGACAGTATCATGCTGTCTTGATGATTACAGCTCTGTAATAGAGCTTGAAGTATGGTGTTGTGATGCCCCCAGCTTTGATTTTCTTTTTCAACATTCCTCTGGCTATTTGGAATCTATCCTGATTCTATACAAATTTTAGGATCATTTGTTCCAGCTCTGTGAAAAAAGTTGATGGTATTTTGTTGGGGTTTGCACTGAATGTGTAGATTGCATTGGTAGGATAAACTTTTTAAACAATACTTATTCTTCCAATCCATGAGCATGGAACATTTTTCCATTTCTTTGTGTCTTCCTCAATTTCTTTCATAAGTATTCTGTAGTTCTTAGAGTACAGAACCTTTACTCCTTTGGTTAGGCTTATTCCTAGGTACTTATGTTTTTTGGTGCAATTGTAAATGGACTCAACCACTTAATTTCTCTTTCTTCTGTCTCATTATTAATGTATAGAAATACAACTTGTTTCTGTACATTGATTTTATATCCTGCCACATTGCTGAATTCCTGTATGAGTTCTGGCGATTTGGGGGTATAGTCTTTTGGGTTTTCCATATAAAGCATCATGTCATCTGTGAAGAATGAAAGTTTGACTTCTTTTTTTTTGCCAATTTAGATGACTTTTAATTCTTTTTGTTGTCTGATTGCTGAGGCTAAGACTTAGTACTATGTTGAACAGTAGTGGTGAGAGTGGGCATCTCTCTTGTGTTCCTGACCTTATGGGAAAGCTCTTAGTTTTTGCTCATTGAGAATGATACTCGCTGTGGACTTTTTATAGATGGCTTTTATGATATTGAGGTATGTTCCCTCTATCCCAGCACTGTGGAGTTCTTTTAAAGTTCTTGCATGCTAATTCCTGCATCTGGTTTGTCTGTGAGCCTACAACTGATTTTTCTCTTGACTATGGATTACCTACTTTGAAAATCTAGTAATTTGGGGTTATATACTGGAAAATTTTGTGAGATATGTTATCACAGACTCTGAATTTCCTTATCCTCTTATAAAGAATGTTCTAGCAGACAGTTAACATTACTGGTTTTAAGCTTTGGCAGGGTGGGTCTGTTTTATGATTTCCTTTAGACATGGGGTGATTTCCTAATTCTCACTGGTGTTTTTTCCTAAGGCATGGCTCTTAGAAGTTTCAGTTGAAAATCCAGCCCAAGGTATTTACCAAACCTTCTACTTTGACAGATTGACACTCTTCATTCTTTTCTGCAGCAAGTAGCTGTTCAAGCTCTGCTTACCTCTTTCAGCCTGCTGATGTTTGTTTCTTCCATGGCCTCTTTGAAATCTTGCCCAACACATGAGCTTTCAGGGATCAGTCAAGAACTTGAGGGAGTTTATTTAAAGATTTTTTGGGCTGCCTACTTCTAGGGTTTTGCCTCATTCCATTTTCAGCTACTCTGGCTGTCTCAGTCCTCATTTTCTTATTCCTCAGGCCAGTAATACTGAGATGTTCTGCTTGAGCTCTGTCACATTGAATGGAGAGTAACTTCACAGGAAAAACTCTTTATTTATATATGAATTTCATTGTAGTTCTTTACTTTCAAGGGCTGAATCCTTTGATTTATCTCTGGTCCTCTTTAATTTCTACATATATCAGCCAGAGATTGGGGCCAGAATTGGAGTAGAGCTTTAATTATCTGTGTACTTGTTCATGGAAAGTGAATTGTACATGAATGGAAGCCAATAATAATACAATCATTCTTTTCTTCTTCTCCTCCTGTGTCTCCAACTCTTCCATCTTCATCTTCCTGACTACTTTATCCTTTAAATGAGGGTCTCCTGAGGGACTTCATCCTTTTTGTCTCTTCAAATTCTATAAGCTCTCCGTGGGTGAACCATTGGTATTAATATGACAGTACGTTATCTACCAATATATTTGCAGTGGACTCCGAAATCCATGATTCCAGCTCAGGTCTTTCTCTTGTGCTCCATGTGCTTCTAAAAGTCTGTTTTCTTCCTCCTCTCACACATTCTTCTATTTTTATGAATGCTGCTAATAATCATTCTTCCTGGAAACTGGAGAATCATCTGAAACATTCTTTTCTCTTTTATTCCCACACATCTCTTTGTGTCCCGAGTCCCTGAATGAATACATCATTTATATTTAAGTGTATGTTTCTTATCTTCATCCCCAGTGCTACTTAGTTTATTGCTTATCTTTACTATTTCTCTTATCTCTTAAATTTTCTCATTTGCAGTGTACCAACATTACCGATATAGCATTCTTTCTAAAATACAGGGGAAGAACTACTGCTCCGTAGCTTAAAGCCTTGGGGTTTAACCAACTAGCCTGTTGGTTAGTTTACATCTCACAGGAAGGTGAACAGAGTCCTCCGTGGTGCAGCCCTTACTGCTTCTAGCCTCATTTCTTGCTGCTGTTTTTTGCCTTTTTTCTGTCCTCCACATTTGTACACTGCTTTCCACTAATATAAATGTTCATCATTCCTCTATAACCGGATGCCTTTCTTCACTCTCTCCCTCACTCCTGTTTGTATGTCCTTCTCTACATATAGATACAAGCATAGGCACCTCCTCAACTCCTTTGCCCACACATCTGGGGATTGTTTCTGGGCCACTCTACTCTCAGGCAGCATTGACTGCTTCTCTTCTGTGCTGTCACTGTACTCTATATATATACTATACTTTCATATCACCTGTTAAATTGTCTGTACTTATTTATTTACTGTCTTAAAAGTCACCCTTAAGATCATATTTTACTCTTCTTGGTATTCTAAGCACCTCGCAGAATGTAATAATGGAATGTTGGAAAGTATTTGACAAATAGTTGAGGAACAAGTATGATGAGTATGTTTAGGTATCATTGCGATAGCTGGTAGTGAGGTCTCATGGTGTTAAGTATGATGACTGTATGGCGGCTATATAAGAGACTATACTTGTTTGTAAGAAATACTAAAATATTTGGGTAAACATGTTGGCAACTTGTTTTTAAATGCGTGATAGCAAAAACAATTGTACTCTGCACTGTTCTTTAAGTTTATGATTATTTCAAAGTAAAACTTAGAAATTAATGTGTAGCCCTTAAAACTTAAAAATAAGTAAACAAGAGACTGTCTTTCTTTCCACTGTATATTTTTTCCTGCTTTGTCAAAGATTATTTGACCATAGAGCTGAGGGTCCATATCTGGGCTGTCTACTCTGTTCCACTGGTCTATGTGTCTGTTTTTATGCCAGTACCATGCTGTCTTGGTGATCACAGCTTTGTAGTAAAGCTTGAAATCAGGTAACATGATGGCCCCACTTTTGTTTTTCTTTTTCAACATTTCCTTAGCAATTTGGGGTCTCTTCTGATTCCATACAAATTTTAGGATTATTTGCTAAAATAATCAGCTCTTTGAAAAATACTGGTGGAATTTTGATAGGAATGGCATTGAAACTATAGATGGCTCTAGGCAGTATAGACATTTTAACAGTATTTATTCTTCTGATCCAAGAGCATGGAATGGTCTTCCATCTTTTTGTGTCTTCTTCAATTTCTTTCATGAGTGTTCTGTAGTTCCTCAAGTACAGATCCTTTACCTCCTTGCTTAGGTTTATTCCCAGGTATCTGATGGTTCTTGGTGCTATAGTGAATGGAATCGATTCTCTAATTTCCCTTTCTGTATTTTCATTGTTAGTGTATAAGAGAGCAACTGATTTCTGTACATTGACTTTTGTATCCTGCCGCATTACTGAATTGCTATATGAGTTCTAGTAGTTTGGGGGTGGAGTCTTTTGGGTTTTCCATATAAAGTGTCATGTCATTTGTGAAGAGAGAGAGTTTGACTTCTTCATTGCCAATTTGGATACCTTTTATTTCTCTTTGTTGCCTGATTGCTGTTGCTAGGACTTCTAATACTATGTTGAACAAGAGTGGTAAGAGTGGGTATCCTTGTTGTGTTCCTGATCTCAAAGGGAAGGCTGTGAGCTTTTTCCCATTGAGGGTGATATTTGCTGTAGGTCTTTCATAGATAGATTTTATGAAGTTCAGGAATGTTCCCTCTATCCGTATACTTTGAAGCGTTTTAATCAGGAACAGATGCTGTTATGTCAGATGCTTTTTCTGCATCAATTGAGAGGACCATGTGGTTCTTCTCTCTTCTCTTATTGATTTGTTCTATCACATTGATTGATTTGCGAATGTTGAACCGTCCTTGTAACCCAGGGATGAATCCCACCTGGTCACGGTGTATAATCTTTTTAATGTGCTGTTGGATCCTGTTTGCTAGGATCTTGTTGAGAATCTTAGCATCCATATTCATCAGTGATACTGGTCTGAAATTCTCCTTTTGGTAAGGTCTTTGCCTGGTTTGGGGATGAGGGTAATGCTGGCTTCATAAAAAGAATCTGGAAGTTTTCCTTCTGCTTCAATTTTTTGAAACAGCTTCAGGAGAATAGGTGTTATTTCCTCTTTGAAAGTTTGGTAGAATTCCCCAGGGAATCCATCAGGTCCTGGGCCCTTGTTTTTTGGGAGGTTTTTGATCACCACTTCAATCTCGTTACTAGATATGGTCTATTCAGATTGTCAATTTCTTCCTGGTTCGATTTTGGGAGTTTACAGTTTTCCAGAAATGCCTCCATTTCATCTAGGTTGCTTAACTTATTTGCATATAACTGTTGATAATAACTTCTGATGATTGTTTCTACTTCCTTGGTGTTCGTTGTGATCTCTCCCTTTTCATTCATAATTTTATGAATTTGGGCTGTCTTTTCTTTTGGATTAGTGTGGCCAGTGGTTTATCGATCTTATTGATTCTTTCAAAAAACCAGCTTCTAGTTTCATTGATACATTCTACTGTATCTCTAGTTTCTATCTCATTGATATCTGCTCTAATCTCGATTATTTCCCTTCTTATGTGTGGAGTTGGTTTGATTTGTTGTTGATTCTCCAGTTCTTTAAGGTGTAGAGACAGCTGGTGTAGTCTTGATTTTTAAATTTTTTTGAGGGAGGCTTGGATGGTTATGTATTTCCCCCTTATGACCGCCTTTGCTGTATCCCATAGGTTTTGGACCGAAGTGTCTTCATTCTCATTGGTTTCCATCAATTGTTTCAGTTCTTCTTTGATCTCCTGGTTGATCCAAGCATTCTTAAGGAAGGTGGTCTTTAGCTTCCGGGTATTTGAGTTCCTTCCAAACGTTTCCTTGTGATGGTCAAATGATCTTCGACAAAGCAGGAAAAAATATACAGTGGAAAAAAAGACAGTCTCTTCAATAAATGGTGCTATAAATGGACATTTATAGCTATATAACATATATAACATATATGCTATAAATGGCAGCTATATGTAGAAGAATGAAACTCGACCATTCTCTTACACTGTACACAAAGATAAACTCGAAATGGATAAAAGACCTCAACGTGAGACAGGAATCCATCAGAATCCTAGAGGAGAACATAGGCAGTAATCTCTTCGATATCAGCCACAGCAACTTCTTTCAAGATATGTCTCCAAAGACAAAGGAAACAAAAGTGAAAATGAACTTTTGGGACTTCATCAAGATCAAAAGCTTCTGCATAGCAAAGGAAACAGTCAAGAAAACAAAGAGGCAACCCACGGAATGGGAGAAGATGTTTGCTAATGACAGTACAGACAAAAGGCTGATATCCAGGATCTATAAAGAACTTTTCAAACTCAACACACACAAAACAGCTAATCATGTCAAAAAATGGGCAGAAGACGTGAACAGACACTTCTCCAATGAAGACATACAAATGGCTAACACACACATGAAAAAATGTTCATCATCACTAGCCATCAGGGGGATTCAAATTAAAACCACATTGAGCTACCACCTTATACCAGTTAGAATTGCCAAAATTAGCAAAACAGGAAACAATGTGTGTTGGAGAGGATGTGGAGAAAGGGGAACCCTCTTCCACTGTTGGTGGGAATGCAAGTTGGTGCAGCCACTTTGGAGAGCAGTGTGGAGATTCCTCAAGAAATTAAAAATAGAGCTTCCCTATGACCCTGCCATTGCACTGCTGGGTATTTACCCCAAAGATACAGATGTAGTGGAAAGAAGGGCCATCTGCACCCCAATATTTATAGCAGCAATGGCCACAGTCGCCAAACTGTGGAAAGAACCAAGATGCCCTTCAATGGACGAATGGATAAGGAAGATGTGGTCCATATACACTATGGAGTATTATGCCTCCATCAGAAAGGATGAATACCCAACTTTTGTAGCAACATGGATGAGACTGGAAGAGATTATGCTGAGTGAGATAAGTCAAGCAGAGAGAGTCAGTTACCATATGGTTTCACTTATTTGTGGAGCATAACAAATGACTTAGAGGACATGGGGAGATGGAGAGGAGAAGGGAGTCAAGGGAAATCGGAAGGGGAGGTGAATCATGAGAGACTATGGACTCTGAAAAACAACCTGAGGGTTTTGAAGGGGTGGGGGGTGGAAGGTTGGGGGAGCCAGGTGGTGGGCATTATGGAGGGCATGTATTGCATGGAGCATGGTTGTGGTGTATAAATAATGACTTCTGTTATGCGGAAAAGAAAGAAAAAAACAGAGAAAAAAAAACAAAAAGAAAATCATTGACTATAAAAAAAATAAGTAAACAAGATATTATTGTCTCTGAAGTTAAGTCTAGCCTCACTGTAAAGTATGAAAGAAGCAGATTATATATTTCTATGTCCTTCCTCCCCTCTCCACAGTCCCAGGATCTCAGGCCTAGGCCTCCTGTTGCTGAACAAATTCTGTAATCAGATCTGGTAAATTCAGTCACACTGAGATGCAAATTACTGATCAGAATTAATATATAATCACTTCCTAGGCTTTTTCATTTCCTTTTTCTCTTTTAACTGAATGCATTATGTAAAAGAAAAATAGTTCCAATTTTGGACTTATAGGTCCCAGGATGGTGACTGGGGAAAGAGAAACTGACAGAAGAAGGGACTTCTTAGTTCCCTCCCATCATTCATTCATCCAGAAGTATTTGTGTACCTACTATGTACCAGGCACTATGCTAGGTACTAGGGATATACCAGTGAACAGAACAAGTGGGGTGTGTGTGTTTGTGTGTGTTAGAGAAATTCCTCATAGAGTATCAAGCTTACATTCTACTTAGAGAAAGACAATTAATGAAAAAATAGAATGCATAATATTTCCTGTAGTATGGAGAAACATGAAAGAAGGAAAGGGGGGTTGGAGTTAAGGAAATCTGTGTGTGTGTGTGTGTGTGTGTGTGTGTGTGTGTGTGTGTATACAATGACATATATATATATTTCTATTTTAAATTGGAGTCATCAGCAGAGGTGGTCTCACTGAGACAGTGGTATTTAAGAAAAGGATTAAAGGAATAAAAAAAGTAAGCCATGTGACTTTCCAGAGGAACGGTGTCATAAGAGGAGCAAACAGACAATGGGAGAGAAGTGTGATTGACATAATCCAGAAACCCGTAGGAATGAGCAAGATGGGCATAAGATCAGAGGGAAAGGGGCTGGGACAGATCTTGTAGACCCTTATAATGACTTTAAGCTCTTCACTGTGTGAAACTCTAAGATTTTGAAGAGTTTGAGCAAAATGGTGACATAATTAGACTTTTAAAAGGATCATTGTGACTGTTGTGTTAAGATTAGTCTAAAGGGTCTACAAGAGACTCATTTTGAACGTAAAGATACATTCAGACTGAAATTGAAGGGATGGAGGACACTTTTTCACGTCAGCATACCTCAAAAGAAAGATGGAGTAGCAATTCTCATATCAGATAAACTAGATTTCAAGCTAAAGACTATAGTAAGAGATACAGAAGGACACTGTATCATTCTTTTTTTTAAGATTATATTTATTTATTTGACAGAGATCACAAGTAGGCAGAGAGAGAGGAGGAAGCGGGCTCCCTGCTGAGCAGAGAGCCCAATATGGGGCTCCATCCCTCACCCTGGAATCATGACCTGAGCCAAAGGCAGAGGCCTCAACCCACTGAGCCACCCAGGTGCCCCCACTATATCATTCTTAAAGGGTCTGTCCAACAAGAAGATCTAACAATTGTAAATATTTATGCCCCCAACATGGGAGCAGCCAACTACATAAGCCAGCTGTTAACCAAAATAAAGAATCATATTGATAGTAATATGTTAATAGTAGGAGACCTCAATACTCCACTCTCAGCAATAGACAGATGGTCTAAGCAGAAGATTAAGAAAGAAATAAGAGCTTTGAATGACACATGATGGACCAGATGGACCTCATAGATAAAGACAGAACATTCCACCCTAAAACAACAATACTCATTCTTCGTGAATGCACATGGAACTTTGTCTGGAATAGACCACATACTGGGTCACAAATCAGGACTCACTGATACCAAAAGATTGAGATTATTCCCTGCATATTTTCAGACCGTAGTGTTTGAAACTAGAACTCAATCACAAGAAAAAAAAATTGGAAGGAATTAAAACACTTGGAAGCTAAAGAGTATCTTGCTAAAGAATGTTTGGGACAACCAGGAAATTAAAAAAGAACTTAAACAAGTCATGGAAACCAATGAGAACAAAAACATATCTGTCCAAAACCAATGGGATACTGCAAATGCCGTCCTAAGGGATAAATACATAGCATCCAAGCCTCACTCAAAAAGTAGAAAAATCCCAAATGCATAAGCTAACCTTTACACCCAAAGGAACTGGAGAAAGAACAGCAAATAAAACCTAAACTAATCAGGAGATGAGAAATAATAGATTAGAGCAGAGATCAATGAAATAGAAACCAGAAAAATAGTAGAGCAGATCAAAACTAGAACCAGGTTCTTTGAAAGAATTAATAAGATCAATAAACCACTGGCCACACTTATCCAAAAGAAAAGAGAAAGGATCCAAGTTAATGAAATTATGAATGAATGGGTAGAGATTACAACTAACACCAAGGAAATAGAAACAATTATTAGAAACTGTTATCAGCAACTATATGCCAATAAAGTAAGCAACTGGAAGAAATCGATGCCTTCCTGAAAACTTATAAACTACAAAGACTGAAACAGGAAGAAATTGACAATCTCAATAAACCAATAAGGAGTGACAGAACTGAAGCAGTAATCAAAAACCTTCCAAAAACAAGAGTCCAGGGACAAATAGATTCCCAGGGGAATTCTACCAAACATTTAAAGACGAAATAAAACCTATTCTTATGAAGCTGTTTTAGAAATGGAAACAGAAGGAAAACCTCCAAACTTGTTCTACGAGGCCAGTATTACCTTCATCCCAAAACCAGGCAAAGACCCCATCAAGAAGGAGAACCACAGACCAATATCTCCAATTAACATGGATGCCAAGATACTCAACATGATCCTAGCCAGTAGGATCCAACAGTACATTGGAAGGATTATTCATCACAACCAGGTGGGATTTATTCTTGGGATATAGGAGTGGTTCAACATTTTCAAATCAATCAGTGTGATAGAACACATCAATAAGAGAAAACACAAGAACTATATGATCCTCTCAATTGATGCAGAAAAAGGATTTGACAAAGTACAGCATCCTTTCCTGATTAAAACTCTTCAGAATGTAGGGATAGAGGAAACATTCCTCAATTTCATAAAAGCCATATCTGAGAAGCCCACAGTGAACATCATTCTCAATGCGCAAAAACTGAGAGCTTTTCCTGTAAGGTCAGGAGCATGACAGGCATGCCCACTGTCACCACTGTTGATCAAGATAGGACTAGAAGGCCTAGCCCTAGCAATCAGAGAACAAAAAGAAATAAAAGGCATCTGAATTGGCAAAAAAGAAGTCAAACTTCATTCTTCACAGATGACATGACACTTTATTTGGCAGGCGAGAATTGTACCACTGAACCACCCATGCAGATATGACACTTTATTTGGAAAACCCAAGATTCCACCCCAAAATTGGTAAAATGTGGCAGGATATAAAATCAGTGCAGAGAAATCATTTGCATTTCTATACACTAATATTGAGACAGAAGAAAGAGAGATTAAGGAGTTGAGCCTATTTACAGTTGCACCGAGAACCATCAGATACTTTAGAATAACCCTAACCAAAGAGGTAAAATATCTGTACTCTAGGAACCACAGAACACTTAATGGAAGAAAATGAGGAGGACACAAAAAGATAGAAAAATACTTCATGCTCATGAATTGGAAGAATAAACATTGTCAGAATATCTATGCTGCCAAGAGTAATTTACACTTTAAACACCATCCTTATTATAATACCACTGGCATTTTCAAAAACCTGGAACAAACAGTCCTAAAATTTATATGGGAGCAGAAAAGACCCTGAATCACCAGGGAAATGTTGAAAAAGAAAAACAAAGCTGGGGGCATCACATTGCCTGATTTCATGTTATATTACGAAGCTGTGATCACCAAGACAGTTTGGTATTGGCACAAAAACAGACACATAGGTCAATGGAACAGAGTAGAGTAAATTGACTCTCAACTTTATGGTCAACTAATCTTTGGTAAACCAGGAAAAAATATCCAGTGGAAAAAAGACAGTCTCTTCAGTAAATGGTGCTGGGAAAATTAGACATCTGTATACAGAGGAATGAAACTTGACCATTCTCATGTACCATACACAAAGATAAACTCAAAATGAATGAAAGACCTCAGTGTGAGACAAGAATCCATCAAAATCCTATAGGAGAACATAGTTACCTCTTCGATATCGTCCACAGCAACTTCTTTCATGACACGTCTCCAAATGCAAGGGAAACGAAAGCAAAAATGAGCTTTGGGGACTTTGTCAAAATAAAAAACTTCTGCACGGCAAAGGGAACAGTCAGTAAAACTAAGAGGTAACCCGAAGAACGGGAGAAGATATTTGTGAATATCTTATCAGATAAAAGGCTAGTATCTGAGACCTGTAAAGAACTTTTCAGGGGCACCTGGGTGGCGCCCAGGTTAAAGCCTGGGTTAAAGCCTCTGCCTTCGGCCAGGTCATCATCTCAGGGTCCTGGGATCAAGCCCCACATCGGGCTCTCTGCTCAGCAGGAAGCCTGCTTCCTCCTCTCTCTCTCTGCCAGCCTCGTTGCCTAATTGTAATCTCTGTCAAGTAAATAAACAAAATCTTAAAAAAAAAAAAAACTTTTCAAATTCAACACCCAAAAACCAATAATATCCAAAAAATGGGTGGAAGACATGGATGGACAGTTCTCCAATGAAGGCATACGGATGACTATCAGACACAAGAAAAAATGTTCATCATCATTAGCCACCAGGGAAATACAAATCAAAACCACACTGAGATACCACCTTATACCTGTCAGAATGGCAAAAATTAACAAGACAGGAAACAACAGGTATTGGAGAGAATGTGGAGAAAGGGGAACCCTCTTCACTGTTGGTGGGAACACAGGTTGGTGCAGCCACTTTGGAAAACAGTGTGGAAGTTCCTCAAAAAGTTAAAAATAGAGTTAGCCTGTGAGTCAGCAATCGCACTACTGGTTATTTACCCCAAAGATACAGATGTAGTGAATGAAGGGGAACATGCACCACCGTGTTCATAGCAGCAATGTCCACAATAGCCAGACTGTGGAAGGAGCCAAGATACCCTTCAGCAGATGAATGGATAGAGAAATTCTGGTTCATATATACAATGGACTATTACACAGCCATCAGAAAGGATGAACACCCACCATTTGCATCAACGTGGATGGAACTGGAGGGATTATGCTGAGTGAAATAAGTCAGTCCGAGAAAGACAGTTATCATATGGCTTCACTCATATATGGAACATAAGGAATAGCGTAGAGGATTTTAGGGGAAGGAAGGGAAAACTAAAGGGAAGGAGGTCAGAGCGGGAGATGAACCATGCATGAGAGACTATGGACTCCAAGAAGCAATTTTAGGGTTTCAGAGGTGGGGAGGAAGAGAATGGGGTAGCCCAGTGGTGGGTATTAAGGAGGGCATGAGTTGCAATGAGCACTGGGTGTTATATGCAAGTAATTAATGATGGACTGCATGGTGACTAACATCATAATAATAAGTAAATAAATAAACATAAAAATGGGTGGGGCGCTAAGAATAGCCTACAGGTAGATAAAGGTGGAAGTTGTAATCTGGACCCAAGATGACTTGGGGACTTGGACCAGGAGGGCAGTGGTGGGCATGCTGAGAAGTAGCTCGGTGTTGTTCATTAGGTTGCTTACCATTTGCTTTTCTTTTTATCTTGAGTAGATGAGTGGATGAAGATTAAAACTGATGGAATCCTAGGGAAGGGCAGAATCCTTAGTTCTAGGAGATGGAAATAGAACAAAACAGAATCCTGTCCGTTTCATCTCCATCAACTTATAAGATAAGTGGAGGATGAGCACCCTGTTCGCTGTCAGTTCAGTGTTTGACAAGTTAGAGAAGGCATTTATGCTGGTTCAGAGATCACATGCATATTCACAGATTAAAGCAGGTGAAGAATTTCTGTTCTTAGTTTTTACTAAAAATTCAAGAAACATTTTTCTTATGGTAATCAACCTAATTATTTAATAAGCATTTCATTGATCTTAGAAAATATAAAAATATAAAAAGAAGGGCCATCTGTACCCCAATGTTTATAGCAGCAATGGCCACGGTCACCACACTGTGGAAAGAACCAAGATGCCCTTCAGCGGACGAATGGATAAGGAAGATGTGGTCCATATACACTATGGAGTATTATGCCTCCATCAGAAAGGACGAATACCCAACTTTTGTAGCAACATGGACGGGGCTGGAAGAGATTATGCTGAGTGAAATAAGTCAAGCAGAGAGAGTCAATTATCATATGGTTTCGCTTATTTGTAGAGCATAACAAATAGCATGGAGGACAAGGGGAGATGGAGAGGAGAAGGGAGTTGGGGGAAATTGGAAGGGGAGGTGAACCATGAGAGACTATGGACTCTGAAAAACAATCTGAGGGGTTTGAATTGACGGGGGGGTGGGAGGTTGGGGTACAAGGTGGTGGGTATTATAGAGGGCACGGATTGCATGGAGCACTGGGTGTGGTGCAAAAATAATACTGTAAAAATGCTGTGATAGTAATGAATTTGCAATACCTGTTAAGTGACTTAGTAATGGAAAATAATTCTATTTAAATCATCATGCTCTTAATGAAGAATCACTTTTTTTTTTTTTACAGAAAAACAAAACAAACCCACTTATCTTATGTCGTATACAGTGAGAGTGACCAACACTGTCCTAGTTTGCCCAGGACTCTCCCAAATTAGTACCCAAAGAGCAGAGTTTTTAGAAATCCTTCATTCCTGGGAAAACTGAGCTGGTAGATAGATCACTCCAAAAACTTTGCCCCATTGTTGCATCATAGCTCTTAAGAACAAACTGTAACTAAGGGTTGACATATTCATATTCATTTAAAAGAATTTTTAAATGGATGATGCATTGAGTTAGAAAAGTTGAGAAGTGCAATTAAGCTGCTTCCACCTCCCTCCAATAAAATAGCTTCAATTTTAAATCTAAAAATTAGTCAATTTTAGGCACCTGGGTGGCTCAGTGGGTTAAGCCTCTGCCTTGGGCTCAGGTCATGGTCCCAGGGTCCTGGGATAGAGCCCCGCATCTGGCTCTCTGCTCAGCAGGAAGCCTGCTTCCTCCTCTCTCTGCCTACTTGTGATCTCTGTCTGTTAAATAAATAAATAAAATCTTTAAAAAAAATTAGTCAATTTTAAAAATCAACTTTATTTGCTTTATAAGTTAAACTTCCACAGGAATTAGTTTATAGGCAGGGATGCCAGAACAGCAAATGTGATTGAACGCTCAAGTGAGGAGGTCGGGAAAAGGTGCAGAATTGAAATATAAGTAAGGACTTAAAATTATGACTTACATAAATCTTCCTTGAAGGATGAGGATGAAAATGATAGGAGAATAAGGAGAACATTTTGGAACATGTTCCATCATATTAAAACACATTTCAGAATGGGCAGTTTGTGGTAAATATTAACTTGTTCCTCTCAGCCATTCCTCCACATTCGTGAGTTAAGCACATACTGAAGACTTGCCATGAACCTGATGTCATACTTACTCATTAGGGATTCAAAGATGCGTAGTCCACAGCTGGGACCCTCAAGGAGCCCTCAGTTTGATGGGAGAATCAAGCAAATAAATTTCAGTCAGGTACGATAAAGAGGAGCGATGGGAGGTGGGGCCCAGGGAAGACTATTGAGGAAAGACTTCCCTGAGGGAACGATGCCTGGAGCTATATCAAGATGAAGTAAAATTCGGCTAAGCCAGGAGGGAAGGTTCCAGAAAAACGAAGAAATCCTACTTATCACTATAGGGTGAGAGAGCACAGTTTGAGCCTCTAATGGGAGAGCAACGCTCTTCCCGTCTGCCTTCTCTGTTCCTTCCCACAGGAAGGTCTGGATCTTGGTCAAGAAACTTTACTTTTCTAGGAGGAGGAGTTGTTTTCGAGATTGAGGGTACTTATCTTAAGAAAGCAGTTCCTTTCCAAAGTGGTATCTCCACACTATCTGCAGTCTTGGTTTCTTGCTTCTCCCACCTCCCTTTCCAGTGGTTTTGGTGATAAGGGTTGGGGCCACTCATTTTGATTGGGAAAAGGCCCAGTGTTGCTCTCTGCAGAAGGTTTTCTCCTTTCCTGGGGTTACTTGCCTGTCCGTGAGAAGCCTTGAGGCAGGCCGCTCTCCTGTTGGGTATAATAGAAATTCAAACAACAGCCACCACCAAAATTAACATTTTAATAACTGCCAATGCTAGTCTTTCTTTTCAGGCTGGAAGAGGGCTATATGGGTTTCCTCTGTGGTAGGCAGGTGAAGCTGGGTGGACTGTGTCGAGAAAGCAGACGTCTCTCTCTCTCTCGCTGAACTATTAAGAAATGCCTAGCGACTTGAGAGTAGGAAGTAAAATGAGCGAGAACTCAAGCCACAGCAGAGGCTAGAATTGGGCAAAAAGACCAAGTCTAGAGGCTGGGTGGGTGAGGGATTTTTCAGAACAGTATTTCTAAAATATAAGTCTAGGACGCCTGGGTGGCTCGGTCGATAAGCTTGGTATATTCAGTTCGTTCATGTAACGTGTTACTCAGTGAGATGCACTGGAATGTACATCGCGGACACACTCATGAATAATGCAGTGTCTGCTCTCAGGCGTTTTTCCTGGGAGGCGGGAGCAGTGACAACCAGACAGAGCGCGTGATGGGCTCCGATAGCCACCCTGAGCGCTGTGGGAGCACACAGAAGCGCTCTTGACCCCTAAGGGGTTAGGACTATTTCAGTGAGCTTGTGTTGGGGGGCAGAGAGTGATGGAAGTGGTAGACGTAAGACTGAGTCATTTTAACATGATTTTCTTCTGTTAAAAGTTTATTCTTGTATCAGGTAGAATATATGGGGAAAACTTTACCCTTTTCTAGCTGAGTCAAAGACTGAATGAAGGGACGTAATTTCAGCCTCACGTGTGTAGTGCTGTTAGGCTTCTTGCTTGCAAGTTGCAATTCTTCAAAGACTAGGGGTGGGGGGGTGGGGGGGAGCGATAGAATGGGGCAGTAGCTGAGGAAAGAACCACCTCTTTTTTTAAATTTTTTTATTAAAATATTTTATTTATTTATTTGACAGAGATCACAAGTAGGCAGAGAGGCAGGCAGAGAGAGAGAGAGAGAGAGGAGGAAGCAGGCTCCCTGCTGAGCAGAGAGCCCAATGTGGGCTCCATCCCAGGACCCTGAAATCATGACCTGAGCCGAAGGCAGAGGCTTAACCCACTGAGCCACCCAGGCGCCCAAAGAACCACCTCTTAACCTGTGGAAGGTTGTCTCGGAATTGGGCTGTGAAGCAGTTTCTGTCCACAGGGGTGCTGCCCACTACAGTAGCCACATGCGGCTAGTTAAATTTAAATTCGTTTCGATTAAATAAAATTTTTATCTCTTAGTCACACTACCACATTCCAAGTGCCCAGTACCCCCATGTGGCTAAAGGCTGACATACTGGATAACATAGATGACAGGACATTTCTGTCCTCACAGGAAGTTGCATTGGACTGTGGCTGGTCTAGACAACTTGCTTTGTACCTTTAGTCTAAGGAATTTTTAAAACTCAAGGAATTTATACTATTACCTAGTTTATCTTTTTAGCCCTCTAGGATTTTATGCTAGATCTTATGTTTTAAAAATTATATGATTATTTTTAGCTGGCTTAATAGTGTATTGTTTTCTGCCTCCTTTGGTCTACTATTTTTATTATTTTCATAACTTTTATATTTATAGCTTTTAGCCCCTTTCATTTTTTTTTAAAGATTTTATTTATTTATTTGACAGAGAGAAATTACAAGTACACTGAGAGGCAGGCAGAGAGAGAGAGAAGGAAGCAGGCTCCCTGCTGAGCAGAGAGCCCGATGCGGGGCTCGATCCCAGGACCCTGAGATCATGACCTGAGCCGAAGGCAGCGGCTTAACCCACTGAGCCACCCAGGCGCCCCCCTTTCATTTCTTTTTTAAATATAATTTTCCTTTCTTTTCCTATAACCGACCCTTGAAGTTCTTGTAAGTTGCTCTTGGTACTCCATTTATTTCTTTGCTGACTCACTGAAGTAAATGAAAAGATTCACAGAGTAAAATTCCTTCTTGGGAACAAGAATATTACATATGCTAGCAGCCTTCCTCAGTTATTACAAGTATTTTTTCATCATACCATGTATCAAAGTCTGTCAGTTTTACTGGATTTAAAATCTTTATGTGAGCAAGCCATTTAAACATGTGATATTTGAAAGGGGAAAGGTGGTGCTCTGTAATATTGTTTTAAGTATTTGTACATGCCAAGCGCTGTGCTGTAATGTCATTGGACTCTCCGAACAGTCTTGTGTGATTATTGTGATTTATTCCAAATTACAGATGAAGAAACTGGGGTCCTCAGAGGTGATGTCCCACAGTTAAGGAACAGATTTGAATTCTAATTCCAAAGCCTGCATTCTTGGATAAGGAGGTTCCCCTGAGAGTAGGACCCACAAACCTATCTCTGATTCAGTGATGGCAAGAAACTCTGTGGTGTTGAATCTTACTATATGTTTTGATGAACACAGTTTCTTAGAGGACCCGTGGCCAGGTTTTTGAAATTTCTGTAAATCAATTTGGCCTATCTAGCAATAATCCTAATGAGTATCAAATCATAATGAATTTTGAGTTTTCATTATTTTGTTATTTTGTGCTGATTTTTAAGCAAAATTATTATCTGTGGCAAATGGCTGTCTCTTCTCCTGTGATGTGATCGACACAATATGAAAGAAGTTTCTAGGCCAAACACATGACCCTTGAATCAGGAGGCTCCTGCCCTGAGGCCTTTGCACAGGCTGTCCTTTCCGTGTAGAATGCTGTTCACTGGGGAGCCGCATAGCTAACTCTCTCACCTTCTTCAAGTCTTTGTTCAAATGTAACCTTCTCAGTGAAACTGTAACAGAACTCTCCCACTTAACTCACTTCCTAGTCCACTTCCAGGAATCGGTTGACGATGTTATTATTGTGGGCAAAAAGCACTAATTCTTCATCTAGATCTCTCAGGGTACCTGTCAGTGTTGTTATTTCTTTAAGCTAATGCCGTAGCCTACCTTCAGAGCAAGTTTCTTTCTTCCCAGTTGTGCTCCTACTTTCCAGAGCTCAAAATAAGGTGCTAAGCCAGTGTTTGACAACCTTGGAAACAGTGAATCTTCTCTTTATTTCTTCCAGTTTGACATGAATCCTATCACTTTTTCCCTATGCGGTAAGATAAATAACACCTCTGTTTGTTGACATGGACCTGGGGAAAGTTACAAAGAGTTTTTACTTTCTTGTCAAAGAAAATAATCCTAAGAAGCAAGCCATACCTAATACCTAGTGTTTTTTTCCTAGTCAAAGGATCTTTGATGTTCTTAAGATCATTTAACTTGGACCTATTACCATTTTTAAAATTCTACTTATTTATTTTTTACATTTAATTTATTTATTTGAGATAGAATGAGAGTGAGTGAGTGAGAGAGAGCACAGGCACGGGGAGCAGCAGGCAGAGGGAAAAGCAGGCTCCCTGCCCAGTCGATGTGGGGCTCAATCCCAGGACCCTGAGATCATGACCTGAGCCCAAGGCAGACGCTTAACCCGCTGAGCCACCCAGGAGCCCTCGACCTATTATCCTTTTAGAAATGGCAAAGAATCCAATCTTGGGGGGTTTCCAGTGTACAGAAGGAGGAGCCACTGCAGGTTCTGTAGGCATGTTTTCAAACCAGACTGCCCCATTGTTCACCAGGCTCCGAGAACACCGTAGAAAAGGACTTGCTAAGGTTTTTGTTTGTCTTGTTTTGTTTTTTGTTTTCCTTTTTTGTGAGCAAAATTTAGCTCTTTTATGTATTTCTTTTTTTTACCATCTTAATTTAATTTTATTTTTTTCAGTGTTTCAAGATTCATGGTTTACGCATCACACCCAGTACCCACCACCAGGCTCATCCATGCCCCCACCCTGTTCCCTCCAAAACCCTCACTTTGTTTCTCAGAGTCCACAGTCTCTCAGGCTTCGTCCCCCGCCTCGATTTACCCCAATTCCCTTTTTCTTTCCTTCTCCCCATGTCCTTATGCTCCACAAGTAAGTGAAACCGTATGATAATTCACTCTCTCTGCTTGACTTACTTCATTCAGCATAATCTCCTCCAGTCCCGTCCATGTCTAACAAAAGTTGGGTGTTCATCCTTCCTGATGCTGCTAAGCTTTTTAAAAGGACTAATGGTAGGTAATAGTGCTGCCATTTTTTTTCTAGGGCATCTGCCCAATTTAATTCATATAAGCTCCCTTTTCAGACCACTTGCTTTTAGCATTTCCTTCTGGGTTTCATCTTGAAGAGTACTTTCTCACCCAAATCCTCCATGCTTGGTCTGTCTCACAGCTTTTAAAAACTAATGAGGACTAAGGTTTTCTTATCTCTTAATTCAGTTTTGAAATTCTCAGTAGATAAATAGGACTGCTTGTACAGATCATCAGGAGGTATGCTTGTGCATACCAGAAAGTAGCTTACTGCTCTGAACACCCGTGCGCTCCTACCACCAAGCAGTGTGTATTACAAAGGGAATGAATGTGTGGACTAGGTAATCTGGAGAGGCTGTTAACTACAGACTAGTTAACAGAACTTCCTGTATATAGAGATATTTTCTTTCAAAAAGATTTAGCCACTGTGGCAACTGTGTTGGCAAATAATGAATCATTTCCCCCGGATCTCTCTCTGACCGGGGTGGGTCTCTCGGCCAGGGCTGAACAGTCATCTAGATCTCTTTGGACCGTCTGGCAGCTGAAGAGCAGGGGAATTTCTTCAGTACTCGTTCTTAGTCTTCCTTTATTAACATGGGATGTATTTAAAGAGGAGGCGGTCATCCTTTCCTACTTGAGGAAGACAAAGAGAAAAGAACAAAAAGAAAAAGGATAATGGGTAACAATTTACAGAAAAGATGCCTGTTTCTTGTAACATGCTCAGCCCTATTAATCCATGAAATACGTATCAAAGCAGATGGTATAGCTCTCTTAAGCCAGTGAGATGGCAAAACTTAAAAAAGATAGATAGAATTCAGTGTTGGCAATCATATGGTGGAAAAGGCGTTTCAGGTTATGGTACTGTGGCTTCTGTGTGTGTGTATGTGAGTTTGTGTGTGTTACTGATAGAGCTACACACCCGCACGCGCACATCTTCCAGTGTCATGGATAACACAGGAAAGTCTTGTTTGCAAATAAAGCTTCCAGAGATTCACTGTGGTATAGACTTAGGGTGTATTAGAAATAAATTACACTTTAAGAGCTCTTTGCCATTTTACCTCCGTTTTTATTGATTCAGATTTATTTCATTCCACTAAAAATCTTGAATACACCATGGGCACCAGCAGTGAGATGATAGACATTAGCTTGGTTCCCATGGAACCGATGGTCTCATGAGGAGTTTGTTCATGAAGGAAATGAGTGTACGCGTACGTGCATTCACTGCCACGCTGAGTGCTGTACCAGAGCGTGCTCTTTGAGCACGAGCTTGTAACAGCAGGTTTAGCTGACCTGGAGTGGAGGGATTCCTTAAAGATTCTCATTTATTCTAAAATCTGGAGCATAGAGAGCAGCTGTGCGGGAAGGCCCTGCATCTGGGGAGAACTGGCCCGTTCTAGGAGTGCAGAGGAGTCCAGTCTGGCTCTGTCTTCATTGCAGAGTGGAGGGTGGCCTAGACGGTGATTGAAGAGATCATTCAGACCAGGTTATGAGGCCACATTGACTAGTTCGTGTTCATTCAAGAAGTGGGAGATTCTGTGGCAGAGTGTAAACGGGGCATTGGTGAGATTGCGTTTGTATTTTAGAGGATCACTGACGAGCGTGTGGACAGCTCGTCGAAGCAGATGAAGTCATTCCGACTAGAGATGATGAGACCCAGGTTTATATAACCATCATTGGAGGCGACGGGTTTTGAGATACATTCTGGAAGGAGGGCTTGTAGAACTTGGTGATTTGGAAGTGAGCATAAGCAGCTAAGTACAGATAAACAAATTTATGATGGAAGAGACTGTTATATTTTTGGAAGAGATCCAGAAACAGTGATTAAAACACCAAAGCCTGTTTAAGTGGATTCACTACTTAAATGTTCTTCCTGAGCTATAGACTAATAGCTTTTATTCTCAAAAGTAGGAGACAGGAATGGGGGGGGGGAGCATTTGATCTTGGGTTTAACTATGTTACCGAGGTACCTATCAGCTTTTAGTAAATGTGGAACCCTTTGGACTTTGATGGAAAGTTGTCGAGTCCGTCTGTTTCGTTTGCTCTTGAAGGAAGTAGTGTGGCAGTCGTGGGTTCTTCCGCAGCCCCTTCAATGTTAATTTTAATTTTGAAGATTTTTTTAACTCAAGTTTTATAAAAACAAAAATGCTGTATGTCACCCTGCTGTAACCAGCAGGTGTTGCTTTCTTGTTAGTTCTGCACTGGGGATTCGGAAGTGGGTGGAATTACTTGATTAGGATCCAGAAACAGATGGATAATGAAAACACATTCTTGAAAACCATATAGAGTTGAAATCCAGCTAATAATATTTTTCCTAAGCCTGTAACTCTATAGATGTGTTTTTACTACTTTATTCTCTCGTAAATGTGATCCGCGCCATTAAAGGTCACGCTTGGAGACTGAGATTGTTCCCAGTGTCTGCCTTTGAGCCTTCCTGTCAGTTCCCGTCGTAATTCACTGCTTGCCGGGGAGCCGCGCACCGAGGTGCCGCATTTAGTCTCACGCGGAATGCAAACTAAGTGCTGATTCAATCATTAATGACGTGGCCTCTCTAGTTTCAAAGCTACAGAAATGATTAGACTGGAAATGCGCCTTTCTTTCCTACAGAGAGATTTTGCTATTACTTGAGTTTACAGCTATGTATGTAGACTTCTGAAAAGTTTGCTGATAACCATTCTCCCTTTATCCTCTCCCAAGCGTTCACCTCAGCTCATTAGGCTTCTGAAGGTTCCTTTCATGTTGCCCGTCTTACTGTGATAGTGATTACACATTTGCATCAAATGGGGAAAAAGTTTGTGATCAAATAAGACTGGGAAATACTGGGTTAAATGAAGTTAAGTAAATGTCTCCACTGCAGGACCCTAGAACATGTCAAGTGCCAACATGCATAGTGAATCTCCAGAGAGGCCTCTAGTATCAAGTATTTTCCAACTTTGTTGCCAAAAGTTAGAGATGACAGTCAGGATAAGAAGAAATTCCAAGCCATAATTCTTGCTAAGCTGCCTGCAGGGACCATGAAGACCATAAAGAACTTTGAAGCGTAGCTTTTACTTTTTAGGGAAGTGAGAAAGATAAACAGAGCTACATAAATATGAATTTCAAAATTCATCTTATTTCTAGTCATTCAGCACTTGCACTGCCGTCGTGGATCTTTGTGTGGATTTTGAGGCTTCTGAACTTCTGTGCTTTGGAATTTCTTCTCAGTGTCGGAGAGTAACCATGTCCTGCTACTGACCCTCATTCATCCTCATATTCTACCGCTCCTAAATACTTGCATTTTTAGTCCTGTTTTCTCATTAGAGTGAAAAGGATTATCTACCTTTCAAGGAATTAGGAAAAATAGTTTTATTTTTGTCTCCTTGTTTTGCTCACGCCTTTCTGGTGCTGAGGGAGTGGAAGGTCCGTAACTTTGGTCTCCTTCTCTCCTGAGTGTAGCCTGAGACTGACTCTAGAGCAGGCCTTCCTGTCTCCTGACACCTGAAGTTTGGGACAACAGAATTCAGGGCTTCGTGAACTTAAATGAGAAAAAAAAAAAAAAAGAGTGTACTTCTTCTCACTAATCTCTGGCTGAAGATTAAGCTTTCTTGTGAATAGAAACAACAAACTACTGTAGGAGCCATCCCTGGGCTTTGCACCAGTAGAAACCACAAACATTTCTTATCATGTTACAATTGTTATATCTTAAATTATCACTTGTAGCTGGTAGACCTGAATAAGATGCACATTATATCATTGTGTCACAACTTTTAAAAAAGTTGTAAATTGGGGCGCCTGGGTGGCTCAATGGGTTAAAGCCTCTGCCTTTGGCTCAGGTCATGATCCCCAGGGTCCTGGGATCGAGCCCCACATCGGGCTCTCTGCTCAGCAGGGAGCCTGCTTCCTCCTCTCTCTCTGCCTGCCTCTCGGCCTGCTTGTGATCTCTGTCTGTCAAATGAATAAATAAAATCTTCAAAAAAAAAGTTGTAAATCGTATTGCATAATAGTTTCCTTTGTAATGCTATGTGTTTGATGCATTTGGAAACTTTGCTTTGAGAAGCGTTCTTGGACTTCATCGGACCGCCAAAGAGGTGCTGAGCACAAGACAAATTAAGACCCTTGTTTTAGAGGAAGATACACAGGGTCAAATAAGGACCCCAGGAGGTAGGAGACAAGTAGTAGCCCAGTCCTGCAGCTTCCTTCCCTTCCTAGCTGAATCCTCTACCCTCCCTGTTCCAAGCCTCTGAGAACTTGTAGGACTCGCAGCCCATTCTTACTTTTATGCTTTCAACTCCTGTCTCAGCTTCAACATAGCTACTTGCATAGCGTAATTCATCCATTCAGTCGTTCCTTTACTCAACAAATATTTGGGGGGACCTATTCAGAACTGAGTACCATTCTAGATTTGGAGCTAGAACAGTACTCAAAACAAGCAACAGACCTTGCCTTGCAGAAATTATGTTCTCGTGGAGAGAAACAGACCATGGGTGGAAGAAGTAAATAAGTAGAATGTATGGTATGCCTAATGATGATGGAGGGGAAAACAAAGCAGGGGGGGGAAATAGGGCTTTGCAGGAAGGGGTTTTTAAAGAGAATGGACAGGGAAGGCTGCGCTGAAAGGCATCATTGCATACAGACTGGAAGGGAGTGAGCGTAACAGTCATCTAGGAGTCCAGGCTTGCGGGCACAGGGAGTGCCAGAGTTGCAAAGTGCCCGGGCTGTTGGAAGAAGCCAGAAGCCCAGCATGGCTGGAGAGGGGCAACCATCATGGGGAGAGCTAAGAGTGAGGTTGGCTTGTAAGGGATGGGAAGGAACACCACACGGAGCGTTGGATGCCACTCAAATGACTTTGGTTTCTTTGAGTAAAATGGAGGCCATTGAAGGTTTGGGCAGAGGACTGACCTGCTGGGACATGTTTTAATTTCTAGCTCTCTGGCTTTGAAGTGGAGAAAAATGAAACAGTGCAAGAGCAGAAAAAGGAAAACCCTTGAGATTTTTTATTACTTCCACTTTTTTACAGTAACCTCCCAGTGAGTCTCCTCACCATCACCGATTCAGTACCCACACTGCTGCCCGATTAAGTTCTTTTTTTAAGGCCTTATATCCAAATGGGTTATGGGGATAATTACAAATGTCAGCTAACAGGATTGAAATCTAAAATGTACCACAGATTTATAATTTCTTCATTCTTAATATACTATAAGCTTCGAACAAATGAAAGTATCCCATACCTCCCTTGCCTTTTGGGGAACTCTGGTTTAAACAGTCTGTAACACGTGGGGCTCCTGGGTGGCTCAGGCAGTTAAGCCTCTGCCTTCGGCTCAGGTCATGATCCCAGTATCCCGGGATGCAGCCCCGCATCAGACCCCCTGCTCGGCGGGGAGCCTGCTTCTCCCACACCCACTGCCTGCCCCTCCCCCTACCTGTGCTCTTTCATTCTCTCTGTCAAATAAGTAAATAAAAATTTTCTTTAAAAAAATAAAATAAAAAATCTGTAACATGTAATGTAATTGGTCAACCAGACATGAGTTTTCTCTAGTTGCCAAAGACTGTATTAAGTACTAAGACTACAAAGCTGAATAATTCAGGATTCCTCATTTCTTTTTCCCGGTTCAGCTTTTTCCCTTACTTCTTGTAGCATTTCATTCAATATGTATTTTTATCCCTAATTTCAAGACCTGTATTTTACCTGTAAATGAATGGGTCAGACTGAATGGTTTGTAATATCTCTTCCATTTCTGCATTCTACACCTTCTAAATCTGTGATTTGAATACTAATATGGATTTGTGCAAATACGAAGCAGTCTTTGCTGAGAAATGCAGGAACTTTGAAATTACTTTATATCCAAATAAACTAAGCTTCAGACAGGCCTGAGTGCAATATTTACACTTGGATAAACTATCCAGTCTCCTTGAATTTATCTCTGTGGACTAATCGATCCATAAAATAGGGATGCAAATACTACTCACTTTATAAAGTGTTAGGAAGATTAAGTGTAAGGCACTTAAACAGACGGATTCAGAATAAGCTCAAAATGAGTGTTCTCATTTGGGGAGCCTAAATACAGGTGACTTGCCTATCTGGAAGAGTATTCCTAAATATTCTTGAGTTCGGTAAATTATGTTTGTCCTCATTTTACAAAAAAAAGTTAGTGAACACGTTGATGATGGTGAATGTATTTTCTGCTCATTCTCATTGTCCTCAGTCAAGAGCTGCACTTTGAGATTCTTTGGTGGCAGATGAGTGTGGCTGAGTAGAACCATCTCCTACCTGATGCCCTCATTGTTCAGCGTGGTACCGAACACCACAGCTCTACCGTGTGTTTGCCGGATAGACAAACAGACGATCAATTGGTTGAGTAAATGAAAAGGATCCCACAAAATTGTTTGTCCTTTATACACTGGGAAAGAGAAAGTCTTACTCAAGTCAACGTTAATGAATAGTTGAGTAGGACCAGAATCCAGATTTGCCTACATGTTGGCATTTTTCCATAATTCCATCATCTTCTGTTTCTTACAGCGACACAAATTCATGGCCGTGTTGCATTATGATGACTTCACAAAACATGATACAATCACATTTTTTAACTTACCCCAGCAAGAATTCCAAGTACTAAGTGAAGTAGTTAGCATTAGTTTTCCTATTTTATTTTCAGAAAATGGACTAGGAAAAAGTTGACCTAGGATTATGGACCAACTTTTGAGAGGTTTCCCTCAGTGTTACAATGCTGTCTCATCTTTTTCGAGTCAAGGATGGCCTTGGGACTTTCCAACAGCACTGTGTAGCTGTTTTCTATTCCATTAGACCCGTTGTGATGATGGAATCCTATCAAGAAGAGTCCCTTTGAGATCTTGAGATAAAAAGTCCTGAATGTGTATCATTAATAGTTAGTAAAAGTCATACTTCCTTTTTACGTATCTTTCATCTTAATGATCTGAGTTTGGGCCAAAATGGAGAAATGCTCTCAGAAAAACTGCAAGGGTATGAAAGAACATTTTTGAGAGGGATAAAAATTGAGATATGTGACTTGAGATAAGGACTAGTGAAATGTGTCGGCTGGGCGTAAAGGAGCATTTTGAAATCTGGGATGCCAGTGTACCGATACTTAATGGGACAGGTGTTTTTATTATTTATTTTTAAATTTTTATTTTATTTTACTTTTCATTGAGGTAAGCGCACTTTTTAATCCTCACCACCTGTTTCACCGCCGCCGCCCCCCCCCCCCCGCCTCTCTGGTAACCATCACTTTGTTCTCTGTACTTAAGACTCTGTTAATGGTTTGTAGCCCCCCACCCCGTCTTCCCCTTCACTTCTTTGTCTCTTAAAATCCACATATGGCTGAGATCATATGGTATTTGTCTTTCTCTGACTTATTTTGCTTAGCCTGACACTCTCTAGCCCTTTCTATGTCCTTGCAAATGGCATATTTCATTCTCTATGACGGAATAACACTCTGTTGTGCACACACACCACACCTTCTTTCTTCTTCATCCGTTCGTCTGAACACTTGGGCTGCTGCCGTAGCTTGGGTGTTGTAAATAATGCTTCTGTAAACATAGGGGTGCACACTTCTCTTTGAATTAGTGTTCTTGTGTTTTTCTGGTAATTACCCAGTAGTACGTGGGTCACAGGGTAGTTCTGTTTTCAATTTTTTGAGGAACCTCCGCACTGTTTTCCGCAGGGACTGCAGCAGTTTGCATTCCCGATAGTGCGGGATGGTTTCTTCGACATCCTCACCAACACTTGTTGTTTCTTGTGTTTTTTATTCTAGCCATTCTGACAGGTGTGAGGTGCTATCTCATTGTGGTTTTGATTTGTAGTTCCCTGATGGTGAGCATCTTTTTATGTGTCCGTTGGCCATCTGGATGTTGTTGTCTTTGGAGATATGTCAGTCCATGTCTTCTGCCCATTTTTTAATTGGATTATTTGTTTTTGGGGTGTTGAGTTGTATAAGTTCTTTGTGTATTTTGGATACTAACCCTTTAACAGAGATGTCATTTACAAATATCTTCTCTCATTCAGTAGGTTGCCTTTTAGTTTTGTGGTTGTTTCCTTTGCTGTGCAGAAGCTTTTTATTTTGATGTGGTCCCAATAGTTCATTTTTGCTTTTGTTTCCCTTGCCTCAGGAGACATATCTAGAAAACTGTTGCTATGGCCACTGTCAGAGAAATTACTGCCTATGCTCTCTTCAAGGATTTTTATGGTTTCAGGTCTCACATTTGTATCTTTAATCCATTTTGAGTATTTTTGTGTGTGGTGAAAGAGAGTGGTCCAATTTCATTATGTTGCATGTTGCTGTCCCGTTTTCCCAACACTATTTATTGAAGAGACTTTTTCCAATTTTATATTCATTCTTCCTTCGTCAGAAATGAATTGGCCATGTAATTGTGGGTTTATTTCTCCGTTTCCTATTCTGTTCTGTTGATGCCAATACCATACTGTTTTAATTGCCACCACTTTGTAGTATAACTTAAAATCTGAAATTGTGATACCTCTAATTTTGTTTTTCTTTTTCAAGATTGGTTTGGCTGTTTGAGTCTTCTCTGGTTCCACACAAATTTTAATATTGTTTGTTCTAGTTCTGTGGAAAATGCTGTTGTTATTTTGATAAGGATGGCATTAAATCTGTAGATTGCTTTGGGTATTTTAGACATTTTAATAATTGTTCTTCCAACCCATAAGCATGGGATGTCTTTCCATTTCTTTCCATTTCAAGATGTCTTTCCATCTTGAATTTCTTTCATCGGTGTTTTATACTTTACAGAGTACAGGTCTTTCACCTCTTTGGTTAAGTTTATTCCTAGGTACATCATTGGTTTTGGTGCAGTTATAAATGGGATTGTTTTCTTCTTCTTTTTTAAGATTTTATTTATTTATTTACTTACTTATTTACTTACAGGGCATGAGTGGGAAGGGGGCAGAGAAAGGAAGAGAGAGAACCTCAAGCAGATTTTGCACTGAGCATGGAACCTGAAGTGGGGCTTGATCTCGCAACCTGAGATCATAACCTGAGCGGAAATCAAGAGTCAGATGCTTAACTGACTGGGCCACCCAGGGACCCCAGGATGGTTTTTAATTTCACTTTCTGCTCCTTCACTATTAGTGCATGGGAATGCAGTAGATTTCTACACATTGATTTTATAGCCTGTGGATTTCCTGAATTTATTCATCAATTCTAGTAATTGCTCAGTGGAGTCTTCCAGGTTTCCTATATAGAGTATCATGTTACCTGCAAATAGATTTTCACTTCTTCCTTACCAGTTTCGATGCATTTTATTTGTGTCTGTGGTCTAATTACTGCAGCTAGGACTTTCAGTACTGTATTGAAAAGGTAAAGCTGTTTTACAGCATTGAATATGATGTGAGTTTTTCATGAATGGCCTTTATTATGTTGAGATTTGTTCCTTCTAGACCTACTTTTCAGAGGGTTTTTATCATGAATGGGTGCTGTACTTTGTCAATTGCTTTTTCTGCATCTATTGAAATGATCAGATGGTTTTTATCTTTTCTCTTATTGATAAGATATATCATGTTAATTGATTTGCAAATATTGAACCACTCTTGCATCCTGGGAATAAATCCCACTTGGTCATGGTGTATGATTTTTTAAATACATTGTTGGATATGGTTTGCTAATATTTTGTTAAGGATTTTTACATCTTATTCATGAGAGATATTGGCCTGTACTCCTCTTTTTTTGTAGTGTCTTTATCTGGTTTTGGTATCAGGGTGGTACTGGCCTCATAGAATGAATTTGGAAGTTTTCCTTCCTAATCAATTTTTTTGGGAATAGTTTGAGAAGAATAGATATTAACTCTTCTTTAAGTGTTTGGTAGAATTCACCTGTGAAACCATCTGGTCCTGAGCTTTTGTTTTTTGTGAGTTTTTTGATTACTGATTCAGTTTCATTGCTAGTAATTGGTCTGTTCAAATTATGTTTTTACCTGCTTTAGTTTTGGTAGGGAATTCATCCATTTCTTCTAATTTGTCCAATTTGTTGGCATAGTTTTTCATAATACTCAGTCACAATTATTTGTGTTTCTGTGGTGTTATTTCTTCTCTTCCATTAGTGATCTTGTTTATTTTGGTCCTCGCTCTCCCTCTCTTTCTCTCTCTCTCTCTAGCGAGAGATACATCAATATTGTTGATCTTCTCAAAGAAAGCTCCTGGTTTCATTGATCTTTTCTATTGGGTTTTTTGTTTGTTTATTTATTTTAGTTTCTATATCATTTATTTCTGCTCTAATCTTTATTATTTCCTTCCCTTTTCTGACTTGGAGTTTGGAGTTTTGTACAGATAAAACCTTTTTCTGTCTCCTTTAGGTGTAAGTTTTGGGTACTTTTTTGTGATTTTTCTTGCTTCTTGAGATAGGCCTGTATTGCTGTCAGCTTCTGTCTTAGAACTACTTTGCTGCATCCCAAGGATTTCGGACCAGAGTATTTTCATTTGCATTTGTTTCCATGTAATTTTTTATTTCTTTGATTTCTTTCCCAGTCTTTAGTTAGTAGCATATTACTTAACTTCCACGTATTTGTGCTCTTTCCAGATTTTTTACTCGTGGTTGATTCCTAGTTTCATAGTGTTGTGGTCAGAAAAAATGCATGGTGTTGACTTGAACTTTTTAAAAAATTTGTTGAGACTTGTTTTGTGGCCCAATATGTGATCCATTCTGAAGACTCTTCCTGTGCCCTTGGCAAGAATATGCATTCTACTGTTTTAAGATGGATATGTCTGTGAAATCCACCTGGTCCAGTGTGTTATTCAAAACCATTGTTTCCTTGTTGACTTTTTGTTTGGAGGATGTCCGTTGATGATATTGGGGTGTTGAATCCCCTACTATTATTCTATGACTGTTTATTGTATCCTTTATGTTTGTTATTAACTGTTTCATGTATTTGGGTGCTCCGTTGTTGAGTGCGTAATATGTTTCCTTGTTATATCCTCCTGTTGGATTGTCCCCCTTGTTATTCTGTAGTGTCCTTTGTCTCTTGTTGGAGTCTTTGTTGTAACATCTGTTTTGTCTGAGATAAGTGTTGCTACCCCAGCTTTCCTTGGATAGCCATTTACATCACATTTACATAAATATTTTTCTGTTCCCTGTGTATCTGCGGGTATCTTTCAGTCTGAAACGAGTCTGTTGTAGGCAGCGTGTGGGTCTTGTGGCCACCCTGTATCTTCGATCGGAGTGTTTCGTCCCTTTCCAGTCGGAGTAGGGATGTATTTATCATATTATTTGTTTTGTGATTGTGTTACTTGTGTTGTAGTTGTTTTTATAGATTTTCTCTGATCCTTTGTTCTCTTTCATGGTTTGCTTTTTTTAATGATATACTTGGATTCCTTTCTTTTTATTCTTTACATATCTATTACTGGCTTTGATTTACTGTTACCATGCAGTTCATATATAACATCTTTATGATAGTTACTTTAAATTCTCTATCAGGCATGTTACTTACACCCATTTCAGTTCAGTCTCTTGCTGTGATTTGGTCATGTTCATCCATTTGGGACAGATTTCTCTGTCTCCTCATTTTGTCTAACTCTTTGTGTCTGTTTCTGTGTGTTAGGCAAGTAGCTACTTCTCTTGTTCTTGATAGTAGCCTTAAGAAGAGTTCTTGTACTGTCCTGGGTTGCACTGTTCCCTTTTCTCCAGGAAACAATTCCGGGAGTGTTTCCTGTGTATGTTTCATGTGCTGTGCTCGTGAATCTTGGCCCTTTTCCCTTCAGCCCAGTGGTCTGCAGAGGCTCTCTCTGCCTGTTGTGAGCAGTGGTTGGTACCCGGCATCTTAACAGCCTGTCATGGTCTGCTTGTGAAGTGAGAACTGCCCAGCTGCCACTGGGACTGAGGTCCCACAAAACTCACAGGTTGGGAGATGTGGTATAGGCAGGATTTGCGCTGGTGTTCTCGGGGAGAGTGTCTGTAGCACTGGAGTAGGACTGGGAAGGGTGGGCCTGTAGATGTGCACTGGTAGGGGGCAAGGGGGGGAGTTGGCACAACCAAGTTAGGTAAGGAGTGTTGGTGCCTGGTTCCTACAGGTGGCTTTTGTTTATGCTGGAGGGCAGGGACGGGAAATGGTGACTGCCAGCTCCTCTGTTCCCTCAAGGGGTCACCCCATGATTCCTGTCTCTCTGGGCCACACCCAGAGGTGAGTAAATTATTCTCCCTCCTGTCTACCGCTGGTGGTTTTCAAACTGCCGGTTCCGTGCTGGATCCCGAGGGACTGTTTGTCCTGCTGTCTCTTTAAGGACGGACTCTGCTTCTTAAAACCCTCTGGGCTCTCCCAAAGCTGAGCTTGCTGATTTTTAAAATTCTAGGCTTTAAGTCCCCCTGGTTGTAACAACTCCAGAAATTCAAATGTTATGGGGATTCATACCCCCAGCCCCCACTAGGCTCCCAGGTGCAAAAGTCTATTTTTTGCCTCTGTCTACACTACTGACTCCCTCCCCACCAGACAGCCCCAGCCCCTTTCAGTCCCGGACCACTGTCCTCACCTTCGTCCCTCCTTTGCTGTGGCTTCCTCCCTCCGTTTAGTAGTGGGGTTTCTTCTGCCAGTCTTCAGAGGCCTTTATGGCTGATTTAGACTGATGTGTTACCTAGTCATATCCAGGGGAGGAGGCGAGCTTAGGGTCCTCTACTCTGCTATCTTCCCCAAGTAATTGTTTGAAGTGTCAGCCTGATCATGTTATGGCCCTGCTTAAAACCATCCTTTTGCTTTCGGTGTTTACTGAGTGCTTAAAACCGCTCAGCAACACAGACAAGGCCCTGGATGATCTCGGCCCTTTCTTACCACGTGGCAGCACTTTCTGCATCTCTGTTTTAAAGTATAAGTTTTATTAATATTCAGATGTGGTGAGGCCCACAGACGAGATGATCTCTACGGAAAGAAGAGTGACTGCGCTCAAGCTGGAGCACACCAGGCCATGCGGGGCCGTGTGGGCAAGTTCCACTTCAGTTAGGAGGGAGAAGGCCTTGGAGGTGTTGGGGGGGGGCGTGGGCAAGAGCATTTTTGTGATTTCTTTGGGAAGGGCAGGGGAGACAGGCTAAGCAGGCTTAGGATTGGCTCATTTAAATCATTTCGGTGGGCTCTAGGCTGTAGGCGGCTGTTGTAAGTTGTCTGGATGTTTGAGGCAGGGGAGTATTGGCTTGGAGTATCCCTGCCTGATGGAAGAGGTGACAGCGTGTGGGGTAAACCGAACTGGTGGGTCTCCCGGTCAGCGAGGCTCCAGACGGCAGACAGCGGAGTAAAAAGTCTTGCTTAATTCAGCCTCCTACTCTCACTGGCTATGCTCCAAGCAGTTCTAAATAACTTGCAATTTCTTACTATTCCAATGTAAATTCCCTTACCCTCTTCCTGAAGAACAATAATCTCTCTCTTAACTTAATGATTTTCTTGGTGAAACTTCCTTGACCTTCCCGCAGACTTATGACCCTGCCATGCTTGTCCAGTGTCGCTTAGTGCGTTGTATGGTGGCTGTTCGTTTGCGTGTGTGACTTCCCACTCTCCTCCCCATCAGACTGAGCCCCTCGAGGACTGGGACTGTTCTGTTCCTCTTTGATTTTCTCGAGTCTGTAGCCCAGCACAGTGCATGGCGTTGTAGCTGACCTGTAGTACCCATTTGTTGACTGAAATGAAAAAGTGAATGAACAAATGAGTCCTACACTAGTCGTAGCTTTGGGAGAGTTACCATTCTGGAGACTTATTTTGTAAGAGTGAGCCAAAGCCCCCAGATCCCAGCTTTATCACTGCCATGAAGTTGCTATAAAATTGAATGATTTATGCTGTTCCTTCCAACTATAATTAATATTCTGATTTTTTTTTTTTTTTGCTGGACTTCCGGTAAATCATATCTTTCGAAAGATTTCCTTTCCAAAATCATGCACATGATTTTGATTTCTATATGAAATATGTCCCATAAAGTGTATTGAGATGGTTAAGATCGCAGGCTGTGATCTGAGTTCCAGTCCCACCTCTACCGCGAGTGGCTTTGCTCTCGGTCCAGGTATGCGCCCTCTGAAGACCTTAAGTTTTCCGTCTGTGGAATGGGGATGACCGTGACATCTACTTGGTGAGATTATTCATGGGGACGCCCCAGCACAGAGTCAACACTTGGAACCAGCTGGCAGGATTATTGTCATCGGGGGCTAGAGCGCCATGCCTGTAACTCGTGACCTTCCGCTCTCTCACAGTGTGTGGCCAGGGCTTACCGGGCGCAGGAGCATTGCCTTTGGGAAAGAACAGAAATAACACACATGTAGCTTCATGTATTTAGCTTTAACCGTTTTTGCGTATTATTGTTCTTATCACATTTTACATAATAAATTAAGTCAGTGCAAGAGCATCTTTTTTGTGTAACAATTACCTAGGCTGTCTGGTAAATTAATTCTTTCACAGGCGTTAAAAATGTAGGGGAGGGGAATAGGAAGACGGTCATTTTATGAAGTCTGTAAAAACAGAGTAAGTTCTATGTCTGTGGGCTGTTTTTGTTTAACAGCACTGTTGAGGTGTAATTCATATCCTAATACAACGCACCCATTTAAAAATGAACAATTCAGTGGCCTTTAGTATATTCACACCCTCGAGCAATCATTACCACCGTCTATTTTAGAACATTTAGAATATCATCTCAAAAATAAATCCCATACCTTCTGCTCTTACCCTCTGGCCCCTCAGTCCTAGGCAACCACTGATGGCCTGTCTGTTTCTAATGAGTTCCCTGTTTTAGACATTTCATATGAGCAGAATCATGTAATGTATGGTCTTCTGGGACTGGCTTCATTCCTGTACTATAATGTTTTCAAGGTTCATCCGTGTTGTACTATGTACTCAGTAGTTCCTTTTATGGCCCCGTAATATCCCGTTGTATGGTTCTGCCACATTTGTTGGTCGGTCTGTCTGTCTGGACGTTTGCATTGTTTCCATCTTCTGGCTGTTATGAATAATGCTGTTATAAACACTGTGTGCACGTTGTTATGGGAGTTTGTGTGTGTGTCTAGGAATACTGTTGTGGGTCATGTAGTAACTCTATATTTAATTATTTGAACAGATGGTAGTCTGTTTTTCCAAAGTAGATACACCATTTTGCATCACCACTAACACTACTTGAGGGTTTGGGTTCTCTATATTCTCACCAGTACTTGTTTTTAATGAACTTTTTGATGTCAGCCATCTCAGTGGTTCTGATTTGCATTTCGCTGTTGACTAATGATGTCAAGCATCTTTTCATGGGCTTATTGGCCATTTTTTTTTCCTATGAAAAATTATCAATTAATTCCTTTTGCCTATTTTTAATTGGTCATTTGTCTTTTTATTACTGAGTTGTAAGAGTTCTTTATATATTCTAGAAATACATGCTTATCAGATCCGATTCATAACTGTTTCCTCCCATTCTGTGGATTCTTCTCACTGTCTTCATGGTGGGCGTCCTCTGCAGTACAAAAGATTTTAATTCTGACAAAGTCTGATTTATCTGTTTCTTTCTTTTGTTACTTATGCTTTTAATGTCATATTTATGAACCCTTTGCCAAATCCAGGGTCATGAATGTTTTACCTGGTGCCATCTTCTAAAAGTTTCAAAATTTCAGTTTTTACTTTTAGATATTTATCTACTTTAAGTTATTTTTTGCATGTGTAAGGGTCCAGCTTTGTTCTTTACCTTGTGGCTATCTAGTTGTGCCCACATCATTTGTGATAAGAGTGCTGTCTCCCCATTAGGTGGTTTTTGCACCGTTGTTGGGAATCCGTGGGCAGGAGATGTATGGATTCATTTCTGGGCTCTCAGTTTCATTCCCATGCTCTATAGGTCTCTCCTTCTGCTGTGTATATATTTTGATTTTGAAGCATTTTATTACTTTTGTCTTGTTTTTCTTTAAAGAATATTGACTTCCAAGAAGATATATGATGTATTTTTTCACAGTTTTTGAGTCCTGTGTAATTTTATAGTCATGATGCTGGAGCTTAGCAGACATGAGAAATAGTGATTCATCCAGAATTACATGCTTCAGTGTGAGCATGAACATGAATATGAATTCCAGGTATTACATAAGCCAGAGTTTTTTTAAATGCTAGTGATATTTTTTATTTTAAGAAGTTACCTACTTTTCCCAAGTATTTTTTTCAATTTGTAAAGCAAATACACAGCCCCTTACTTGCTTCCAACAATAAATCAGTGAGATGTAGGTACCGTTATCTACTGCCACTGCTGTTTTGTCTTTGTCATGTTATCTGTAAGGAAGCTGAGGTGTGGGCATATGCAGAGATTTCTCCCGAGTCACTCACTCGGCTTACACCGACTCTGAACAGACTCCTCACTGCTTTCTGTTCTCTGACCACTCCACTTGGTTTGTTGAGGAAGCCACATTTTTTTATTTCAAGGGCTCTTTGTAAAGCCTGGTTCCATTTTGAATTTTTTTAATGATTCAGAATCTCAGTAGTATTATTTCTTCAAGTCGTAAGTGCATATCATAAAAGAAACATGCTTTGAATACACACAATGCACCTAAGAATCGAATTGTCCTGTTGGGTGTGCTCTGGTCTCTTCTCTCCAGTTGCTGTCTGTGATAATAGTACCAATAAAAATACTTCGAAGATGAGAGTAAGTGACGTTCTAGGCATAGGTCTCAAAAGATTAGTTACATGACATCCCCATTCATTTCAGAACCCAGCATGAAACTGTCACCCATGGAATATGAACTTTTTAAATTTTTTTTTTTTAAGATTTTATTTATCCATTTGACAGAGAGAAATCACAAGTAGACAGAGAGGCAGGCAGAGAGAGAGGAGGAAGCAGGCTCCCTCTGAGCAGAGAGCCCGATGTGGGACCGATCCCAAGACCCTGAGATCATGACCCGAGCCAAAGGCAGCGGCTTAACCCACTGAGCCACCCAGGCGCCCCGGAATATGAACTTTTTAAAATACGTTTGCCTGTGTGCCTTTTTGGATTTGGCCCTTTTCGTGACTCCCCTAGTATTCTGAATTTTGTTTTCCCTGCGAGGTTTTTGGCTTTGCTCGCTCTGGCCTTAGCATCTTACTGGGGCTGAGTACTCTGTACCCCTCTCTCTCCCACCCCCGGCTTCTTGTCCCTTGCCTTTATTCCGTGTGTGCCAGCTTGGTCCCACAGGGATTGGAAACTTTTGATGAGGACTATCTTTTTTCTTCCATAATGGACCTTTTCCTTTTCCTTCTGTTTTTTTTTTTTTTTGCGGGGGGGATGTCTGTTTGTACTTTTGACATTTAATTGGTTTTCATTTTCCCATTCCTTCTATCAGCAGTGTTTTTGCTTCACCCTTTTCCAGTATGTTTATCTGAATGACTTTCACAAAAAGTTTTTCCTTTCAGTCTCTTCTTTTTCTCTCATTGATTTTCATTTTATTTAAAAAAAAATAAAATCCTCCCTCATGATTTTTTTTTTTGCTGCTTCTTGACTGCATTAACTGTTCTCTACCAAATGACCCTTGAAGATCTCTTAGCTTAATATTTTACCTTTTTTTTTTCTTTTCCCATTTTCCTTTTTTTCATAGGGGAAGTCACTTGTTCTGAATATCTTAAAAAATCATCTTATTCCAATCAGACATGTTCTTATCACAGTCAGAAGGAGGGGCTAGAGCTCCCCGAAGCAGTGCACACTGGGGGTAGGGCACAGCCAGCCGCTGGAGCCACTGGCCTTTGAAAATCCCAGGAGGTAGCAGCATGTGCCAGGCCTTATCTCCCTACTGCACACGGGCTGCTTGTCAGTTTCAAATGTCAGCCGCTGGTGGCATTTCTTACAGACAGTAGGCTTTGTGTTGAGATAGAAAGAAAATATTTTTAAACCTTCTTGGGACCCTGGGAAATTACCATTTTTGGACAAGAAATAGCCTGCCACCTTACCAGTCTATCAGTAGGTAAAAGCCACTGACACCAGGGCCAGATCTGAGCCCAGGATCAGTTACAGTTGGCATGAACAGTACAAGCCACGGTGTTCTCAGGATGTTGTTATTAAGGCGTTTTATTTTTATCCCAGTGAGACAGTCCTACCCTTGGAAGGCCAAAGAGAGGGACTTTGGGGGCCCTTAAACGTAACCATGTGACAGGTGCTACTCTTTCACTTTCCTGTATTGATTTTCGTAAGTGACAAGACAGCAAATCTGTAATCATTGCTTCTCTGTAGTAAGTACAGGCATGATTCTTTTGAAAAGACTTAATTAAAATATAATGAAACTGTTACCCCACAGTACAAATAATTTAGGAACTGACTCTTGTTAAAAGAATTCTGTACTTTCCCGTGGGGCTCCTTTCAGTAGTGCTTCAAAAAAGAGGTTTCCCCAGAATGGAGGTTCCTCAAGAAGTTGAAACTAGAGCTGCCCAATGACCCAGCAATCGCACTACTGGGTATTTACCCTAAAGATTCAAATGTCATGATCCGAAGGGGCACGTGCACCCCAGTGTTTACAGCAGCAGCGCCCACAGCAGCCGAGCTGTGGGAAGAGATGAGGCGGGCGAACGGATAGAGAAGATGCGGTATTTCTAGACAAACCGTGGGAGATCACTCAGCCGTCAGAAGGGATGAGAGCTTTCCATTTACATCTGACAGGCATGGAATTGGGAGGTATTTTGCTGAGTAAAATAAGTCAACCCGAGAAAGATAATTATCATATGGTTTCACTCCTATGAGGAATATGAGAAACAGTGCAGAGGACCATAGGGGAAGGGAGGGAAAACTGAATGGGAAGAAACCAGAGAGGGAGACAAACACGAGAGACTCTTAACTATGGTAAAGAAACCAAGGGTTACTGCAGGGGAGGTGGGTAGAGGGAGGGGGTAACTGGGTGCTGGGCATTGAGGAGGGCACGGGATGCAACGAGCGCTGGTGTTCCATGCAGCTGTGAATTATTGAACTCTACATCTGAAACTAATGATGTACTGCATGTTGGCTAATTGAACTTAACTAAAAAACTCACAAAAAAGAGGTTTCCCTACATTTTAAGTTAAACCTAAATTTAACACATTTAATGTGGAAAGTGAAATATGTATAATGAAATAATGTATAGAAATATGTATATGTGTATGTATAGAAATATGTATAATACATGTATACACATCTGTACATATATAGAAATATGTATAAATGGGTAAAACAGCCGGCCCTACCTCCCAGAAGGCTGTGCATTTCGGAATGGAGCATGTGACCTCTTATGATGCCTTACTCTGTTGTCTTTCTGAAGCTTTGCTGCCTGACTCTCTTCAGGGCAAATAACTGAGTTGGTGAGGCTCAGTAGGTCCTCTTGACCCTACTCATTTCTCGGATCTCTGGGCATGTGGAGTGTACAGAATCGCTGCAGAGTACATTTATGCAAAGGAGAGCGGAGGGTACTGTTCTCTCCTCTCTCCTGCAGGCACGGTCATTCCTGTCCGTCACCACCGCCTGCCCCAGCTTCGAGTAACTTTTGCCTTTGTTTGAACGATCATACCGTTGTCTTATCACCCGTCGCTTACCATCTGTCACTTGGCCTGTGCTCTGTGTATAGTGTATCTTTGATGGATGTTCCTCACCTCCTGGTCTAGATACTCCAGTTAGAGGACCTGTGTTACACCTTGTTGCTGTCTCCAGAACCAGAAAAATGCTCGAACACAGAGTGCTTCCTCAGCCTCGGTAGGAAACCACGGGATCTTGTTAATTGCAGATTGTCATTCAGTCGGTCTGGGTGGGGCCGGAAAGGCCACCTCCTCGACAGACAGACTCTGGGGCAGTGGCACACAGCTGGTCTGCAGGCCACACCTCCAACGCCCTGTCTCTGGCAGACTTTCAGCAGATGCCTGTTGGTGATGCTGTTGGTTTAAAAAAAGGGGGGCAAAAGATTTAAATTTTGTTAAATGCTTCATTTGTCTGCAATATGAAAACTGCAGTAAGAAGTGAACATACTGTTAAGTCAGTTTCTGTGAATAACTGAAGATGTGGATTGTCTTTTTTACTCTTTTTTTCTGCCTTGTCTATCTGATCTATAGAAATGGACTTTAACTTATCCATTTCAATAGATACCAGACCGAAGGAGATTACATACGAGTAGCTCCTATTTTGACTTCATTAGATTTGGGCTCCAAAGCAAAAGCTTTTATAACACATTTCCAGTCATCTGAATTATCCATTCCTTAGATTTATCCATTGTAGCTTTGAGGAACACAGGTGCAATTTTCCAGATAAACCCAAATTCTGCCGGTATCACATTTTAGGGGCAAGAATTGTGCATATACTTACTGTAAACCCAGTCAAATCTTTCCTTCCTCTTTTTATTTTTTTATTTTTTTTTAAAGATTTTATTTATTTATTTGACAGAGAGAGATCACAAGTAGGCAGAGAGGCAGGCAGAGAGAGAGAGGAGGAAGCAGGCTCCCTGCTGAGCAGAGAGCCCGATGCGGGACTCGATCCCAGGACCCTGAGATCATGACCTGAGCCGAAGGCAGCGGCTTAACCCACTGAGCCACTCAGGCGCCCGTGCATGGGTTTCTTAATTTGTTGTTGATTTTCCAGTTCTTTAGGTGTAAAGAGAGTTGGTGTATTCAGGATTTTTTCAGCTTTTTGAGTAAGGCTTGGATGGCTATGCATTTTCCCCTTAGGACCGCCTTTGCCTTATCCCATAGGTTTTGGACTGAAGTGTCTTCATTCTCATTGGTTTCCATAAATTGTTTAAGTTCTTCTTTGATTTCCTGATTGATGCAAACATTCTTGAGCAGGATGGTCTTTAGCTTCCAAGTGTTTGCCTTCCTTCCATACTTTTCCTTGTGGTTGAGTTCTAGTTTCAAAGCATTGTGGTCTGAGAATATGCAGGGAATAATCTCAGTCTGTTGGTATCGGTTGAGACCTGATTTGTGACTCAGTATGTGGTCTGTTCTGGAGAAGGTTCCATGTGTGCTCAAGAAGAATGAGTATTCTGTTTTAGGTTGGAAGATTCTGTGTATATCCATGAGGTCCACCTGGTCCAATGTGTCATTCAATGCTGTTGTTTCTTTATTGATGTTCTGCTTGGATGTTACTGAGAGTGGCGTGTTAAGATTCCCTACAATTGGGACGCCTGGGTGGCTAGTTGGTTGGGTGGCTGCTTTCGGCTCCGGGCACGATCCCAGTGCTCTGGGATCGAGTCCCACATCGGGCTTCTTGCTCAGTGGGAAGCCTGCTTTTCCCTCTGCCTCTGCCTGCCACTCTGTCTTCCTGTGCTCTCTCTCTCTCACTTAAATAAAATATTTTTTTTAAAAAAAAGATCCCCTACAATTAATGTGTTCATATCAATATGAATCTTTATTTTGATTAACATTTGGCTTACATAGTTGGCTGTTCCCATATTGGAGGCATAAATATTTACGATTTTTAGAACTTCCTGGTGAATAGACCCTTTTAGAATGATGTAGTGTCCTTCTTTATCTCTGACTATAGTCTTTAGTTTAAAATCTAATTTATCTGATATGAGAATCGCTATCCTAGCTTTCTTTTGAGGCCTGTTGGCATGAAAGATGGTTCTCCATCCCTTCACTTTCAGTCTGCATGTATTCTTAGTTTCCAAATGTGTCTCTTATAGACAGCATATGGATGGGTCCTGGCGTTTTATCCAGTCTGCAACCCTGTGCCATTTTATGGGCGCATTTAGCCTGGCTTAGTAGTCACCCATTTAAACACTGCTGGTCTTGGAACCTCTTTATGTCTCCATCCATTTTGAATGTCAGCCTTGCTGGATAAAGTATTCTTGGCTGCATGTTCTTCTCATTTAGTGCCCTGAATATGTCTTGCCAGTCCTTTCAGGCTTGCCAGGTTTCTTGCCAGGTGTGCCGTTACTCTGCTGGTCCTTCCTCTGTATGTAAGGGATCTCTTCCCCCAGCTGCTCTTAAGACCTCTTGTCTGGAATTATGATTCATGAATTTCACAATTAAGTGTCTGGATGTCTTTCTAGACTCTATCGTGGTGGGTGTCCTTTCTGCCTCTAGGACATGAACACTTGTTTGATTCCCCCACATTAGGGAAATTTTCATCTAGAATTTGTCCAGTTGTATCTGCTAGTCATCTCTCTTTCTCCAGCCCCTCAGGGATCCCAATAATTCTGAGGTTGGAATGTTTCAAGACATCATTTATTTCCCTAATTCTGTTTTCATGGATTCTAAGCTACTTGTCCCAGGCCCCCTCCTGATCCTTCTTTTCTATCAGTCTGCATCTACATCACTAATTCCATCTTCTGCCTTGGTTACCCTAGCTTTACAGTATTTAGAATAGATTGGATCTCACTGATAGCATTTTTAACTTCTGCCAGATCAGCTCTCACTTCCACCCTTAGAGATTCTGTGTTGTCATTAATGGTCTTCTCCAACCTAGTCATTGCCTGAATAATTGTTACCCTGAATTCCCTTCCCAACATGTTGTTTATGTCCATATCCAATAATTCTGTGGCAGAGGGCACAGTCTCTGAATTATTCCTCTGTTGGGTGTTCCTCCTCCTAGTCATTTTGGTGACACGTGGTTGAGGGATGTGTAGCTAAAAATATCAGCCAGGATCCAGGCACGGTACACCATGATTTGTCGTTGGGTAAAGGTTTTTTTCTACTAGACGGCAGAGTAGAGAAGAAACTGGCTCTCACTTTATAGTTCACCTCTGTTTCCTCTGCTGAAAAGACATTTTCGCATGGTATATGATGCCAGTTACAGCCACGTTAAAAGCAGATGTATCCACGCCATGACACGGGCCCGCTGCATTGGAGTCCTGCTTGTAGTCCCATCTCCACCCCCTGTCTGGCTCCCACTGCCTGTCGGACTCACTGAGGCTATGGTTTCCTGTTTGTATTTCCTTAAAGGAGTCCTTTATACATACTGTTCTAAGTCAGTGCTTTGATAATATTGAGTGGCGTTAAGTTCAAGGTTAAACTTCTTGGAATATAACTAGAGTGTGTTTATTCAGTGTCCCTGTGCAAGTACAGAGTGGTGTGCTTCCTTAGCCAAGCCACATGTACTTGTGGAGACTGATGAGAATAACACGATGTTCACTTAAATGGATGGAGACCCTGAACGAGGTGGGCCCAGGAGGCACCCACAGGCAGGACCTGGATTCATTTCCAGATATTTGTTGCACAGAAATTATTTGAATAGTCAGGGTACTAAAGTTCTATAACATAGATCATAACAGTATAGTTTTAGCATGAAATGTTGTTTTTTTAATTTAAAAAAAGGTAGGATCAGATGCTTATCTCTCCCTAAAATAGAACCCACATTAAAACAAAGTGAAACAAAACCTCTCAGTCAATTACCTGGAGAACATTTGTCTTTGAATCTTGTTTTTTGTTTTTATTTTTTTCTGGTGTACTCTCTAAGATGAACTGATTACAGAATGTACCTTCAGATATTAGTATGAATTAACTCATTATATGGGGGAGTCAGTGAAACCTCTGAAGTAAGGAAGAAGGATATTGCATATATCCAAACTTACAGAGCAGTTAAGTATTCAGGTTCTCAGCCTGTGGGTTCCCAGGAAGCCTCCCCGGAGAGCTGCAGAATGGTCTCTAGAGCCTGGCATTCTATTTGTGCTGCTGTTTCATTATTTGTACGAAAATAACAAGCCTCAGCTTCTACGTCACCACTGGTGAAAGCACCTGCTGGAGAAGTAGTCACGACTCTGGCTTCGGTGTACAGTTTCTAAGTGTACTGAGACTCTCCAGTGTAGATTCTGGTTGGTGTCTCATCTACATTGCCTAGGCTGCTTCTTCACCCCTTTTAAAATTCTGTCTGTTTGGTATATTTTTATGTTTTACATATTTTTAGGAATATACTTATTTCATAAATCATGATATATAGTTTTTGAGTACTAAAAAACTAAAATGTCTAGAGAAGATCTGACCTCAGACATCTCATATGAAGTTCCTCCTGGTGTGAAATGTTCTGAATAGTCTGAGGGATGCTAAGATGAATGAGGAACATCCCCATTTCCAGTGGGTGTATTGTCTCTAGGAGGAGACATGCGCAGTTGAGTTTCTGCATTCTCAGTAAATACTAAACAAATACCTATTATTTACTGGGTACTGTTCTTGGCATTCAAGATTCAGTAAAGAACAGGACAGATCTGAGCAGTAGTCTTTTATTTTCCTTTTGCTTTTTTTATAATTCAAGTACAATTAACATACAGTGTTATATTAGTTCAGGTGTATAGTATAATGATTCAGCAATTCTGTACATTTCTTAGTGCTCATGAAGTTAAGTATACACTTATTCCCTTTATCTTTATTCCACATCCTGCCATCCACCTCCCCTCTGGTTTGTATTCTATATTTAAGAGTCTGTTTTTTTGTTTCTCTCTATATATTTTTGTTTATTCACTTGATTTGTTTCTTAAACTTCACATGTGTGTGAAATCACATGATATTTGTCTTTGACTGATGTATATCACATAGCATTGTATCTTCTAGGTCCATCCATATTGTCGCAAATGGCAAGCTCGAATTCCTTTTTACGCCTGCATAATATCCCATTGTATGTGTACACCACATCTTTCTTATCCATTCACCTGTCAGTGGACACTTCGGTTGTTTCCATGTCTTGGCTCTTGTAGCTAATGTGTAATAAACATAGGGGTGCACATATCTTTTCAAATTAGTATTTTTGTTTCTTTGGGTAAATACCTGGTAGTGGAATTATTGGGTCATATGACATTTCTATTTTTAATTTTTTGGGAAACCTCCATACTGTTTTCCACAGTGGCTGCACCAATTTATACTCCCACCCACAATGTATGAGGGTTCATTTTTCACCAAATCCTTGCCAACACTTGTTATTTCTTGTTTTTCATTCTGGCAGTTCTGATCAGAATGATATCTCATACCAGTGTGATATCTTACTGGGATTTTGATTTGCGTTTCACTGATAATGAGTGATGTTGAGTATCTTTTCACGTGTCTGGTGGACATCTGGATGTCTTCTTTGGGAAAATGTCTGTTCAGGTCCTTTGCCTAGTTTTTAACTGGAATGTTTGTGGGTTGTTGAATGTGTACATTATGTATTTGGGGTACTAATCCCTTATTAGATACATCGGTTACAAATGTCTTTGGCTGTGAAGTAGGTGGCCTTTTCATTTTTTTGGTTTCCCTTGCTGTGCAGAAGTTTTTTATTTTGACGTAATGTCAGTGGTTTATGTTTGTTTCTCCTGCCTTGGGAGACATATCTAAAAAAATGTTAGGACCAGTGTCAAAGAAATTACTGCCTGTGTTCTAGGATTTTTATAGTTTCAGGTCTCACCTGTAGGTCTTTAATATTTTTGAATTTATTTTTGGGTGTGGTGCTAGAAAGTGGTCCAGTTTCCTTCTTTTACCTGTAGCTGCCAGTTTCCTAACCACCATTTATTAAAGAGACTTATTTGTATATTGTTGCCTGAGTTGTCGTAGCTTGGCTGTATGAACATGGGCTCATGTCTGGACTCTGTATTCCACTGATCTGTGCCTATCTTTGTGCGGGTACCGTACTGCTTTGATGACTACAGCTTTCCAGGGTATCTTGAAGGGTACCTCCAGCTTTGTTCTTTCCCAGATTGGTTTGGCGATTTGGGATCTATTGTGGTTCCATACAAAGTTTAGTGGTATTCGTTCTGGTTCTGTGAAAAATGCTACTGGCATTTTTATGGGGATTGCATGGAATCGGTAGATCGCTTTGGGTGGTACCGCCGTTCTAACAATGTTGATGCTAATCCATGATCGTGGAGTAGCTTTCCTTTCGTTCAGGTCACCTTCAGGTTCCCTCATCAGTTTTATAGTTTCCAGAGGAGAGGTCTTTCAGCTCCATGGTTAAATATACTTGAAGGTATTTTATTCTCTCCGGTGTAATTGTTTTCTTAATTTCTTTTTCTGCTACTTCATGATTCGTGTATAGAGACGTTGCCAGTTCCCGAGTACTAATTTTGCATTCTAGCAGTTTTTGGCGGCGTCGTTTGGATCCGGTCTCGTAATACCATGTCATCCGCCAGCAGTGCTCATCCGCGCCCTTGCGGCAGGGTATCAGCCACAACACAGGTCGCGCTGTGCCTTGGGCCGCGCAGAGGCGGCTAGCCGCCGCCGAGACGGGGAAGCACCTCGCCGAGGGACTTCTCCGGTGGAGCTCGGGGCTCACCGGCCCGAGAGTGACAGGGAAAATACCCCCAGGATGCCCAGGAGCGAGTTACGGTGAACCGGAAACATGTTCCGAGTCCAGGGAAGAGGGTGGACGCGGTCGGACGCGGCCCTCGGCCCGCGGGGCTTCACAGGCGTGCGGAGCGTCGCCGCGACCGGAGGGACGCGGGGCCCATCGCACGGAGGCTCCGGGTGCGGCTCGCACGCGCGTCCTCTTCTGTCTCGCGCGTCCGCGCACCAGTTCTGGGTTTGGCTCTCAGCGGCCTTGTCCGCTTCCCCGCACCGTGGATGCGCCCGCCAGGACGAGGCCGAAGACCGCCTCAGGGCGCGTGAGCCGACGGTCTCGGGACCGAGAAGAAACCTGCCCTGAGCCGCCGCCCTCGTGCCCCCAGCACGGGAACGACACCGTCCGGGGCGCCGGTCCCGGCGCTGTGGGACGGGCGGCCGCTCGCTGGCACCGCGCGCCGCCCCGTGCTCTGTCCTGGTGGCACAGCGGACGCCACGGCCTCGGGCACACGACACAGATCCGTGTGTTGTGCTCTGTTGTGCGACCGCCGTTGGCTGACCGTTCCCGGAACCGCCCTGGATTGCCCGACGTCCTGTCAGGCGGCGGCTTCTTGGTCCGAGCTCGCGGCGCGTGACGGGACTGTGTCTCCTCGCCGCGGGCGCCGGCGGCACCTCGCAGACTGCGGCCGCCCGCCAGCCGGCGACCCGCCGGGCGCTGACCTGCCGGCCGTGCGCGCTGGCGGGCTCGGTCGGGACCCGTTGTCAGTGATCTCGCCCGAACACTCGCGGGACGGTGACGCCGCCGGGCACGAAAGCAGAGACGCTGAGAGAGACGCGCGCGTGCGGCGCGCCGAGGACGGTTATGCGGGGCCGCTGCGGTTCGGAAGGCTGAAGGCTGGGGCTGGAGGCGGTGCCGGCGGCCGTTCAGATCCCGGTCAAACGGGAGTTCAGAAGTTGCTTTTCCCGTGGTGGTCTAAAGGACTCAGCTGCCCAGGTTGAACTGGAGAGTTACCGTTTCATTCCGGCAGTACGGAGAATCAGATTTCTGGAAGGTGTCCTGAATGTTGCTTTGGCAGGAAAAGCAGAGACCAGAGTCTGAAAAAGAAGGAGGAAATGGAATTTTTTTTCCAATGTAAATTTTGTTTCAAGATGGCAGTTTACAAGTTCTGTTAGGAAGGGAAAGTGAATTTTAGGGGATTAAAGTTGCCTCCTTGAATATAACCCCTGAAGAAAAGTTTTTTACAGTTAAAGACTAAAGATGAGAAGAAAGAGTCAAAAAATAATTTTTTACAACAAACAGGAAGGAAAATGAGACACTTCTGAGGGCAACAACCATAATCTAACTTATCTAGGTAAAGGAGTATTCTCATTTATCGAGTATTTTGCATCTTTTGTCCACAAATGTGTACTTGTAAAAAATATATAATCAAAATAATGATGACATCATCACTTTGGTGGACAGAGTTCATTATTTCCTTTTTAAGTGAGAATCTTGCCTCACAATCCTGTGTGAGATGTGATTGTGTTATAGAGCCGTAGAGGAGTGCATGTGTTTTAGAAGGAGGTAACAGAGAACTTCAGTAAGACGAAAGATGATTAATTATAATGTGACCGCAAAAGTTTAGGATGAGTCGGTCCTTTCTACACCGTGGATATCCACCAGAAGATTCAGGAGCCCTCTGCGGAGTTTGTGTGTGTCTTACTGTCCCCGCTGGAAAGGCCATTTATGAGCACGCATTTACATGCCTGAGGCCTCTCCCCTGGACTGCTCCGCTTTCATTTCGTGTCCACCACCTGGTGTTCTGTGTCTGTGATGGAACAGTAGGACTGTCCTCCATCAAGTTCCCAAAGCAAGTCACTTTCAGAGCTCTGGGATTACTGCTTAGAGTTCTTGATTCTGTTCTCAAACAGGTGTGCCCTAGTTTGAGAAAATCTGGTATACAAAACCATCAACTCACAAAATAGACAAATTAAGGAGTGATTACTTTCATTTCAAAAGGATTTCCTTCAGGATTCCTTAGAATAAGTGTGTCTGAAGAGTGTAACATGTCCAAAAGGCCTTCTGGATTATTAGTAAGCGAGAGGGCTCATTTTCCCACCCTATCGTTAACCAAGTTAATGAAGTGCATATGTTTGAGCCTGTAGCCATTTCATTCATGCGCTCACTTCTGCACGAAATCATTAGTACCATTACTCGGTGACTCAGTCATTAGTACTGTTACTCAGGGACTCTTTCATGAGCATTCTCTGTGTGTTGAATCCACAAAAGTCACAGCCCTTGTCCTTAAGGCATTTACAGATGACAAGAGTGAATCAGATGTCAAGTAAATGTTTGACAGTGGAAGCAAGCTGGTCTGTTAGGAGACCACTGTGGTTAAACAAAGTGAGAGGGTGAGCTGTGGCCATAGGGTAGCCTCCTGGCAACTTTAAAGGGAATTGTAGCAGGACTTGGACAGCTTAGAAAATTAAGAGTTTGCCCAAAGCAGTTGATCTTTGGATACATTGTTTCTTCAGTGATGAACAGGAAGTCTAAGACTTTAGAACCAAGTTATCCATACATATAAAAGGTAAAAACTGTCTGCATTGTCACTATAACAGGGGGTTGTTAGGTACATGTGAAATACGACATCTTTTAACAATGCAAGTACTGTGTAAGGGCTTCATTATGGTGTGATGAAGATGATGAGTGCCTCCAGTTTGGCTGGAGACTATTAGACATTTTACGGGCATTACCTCATTTATTCCGTCCAGTATACTGAACGGAGGCCTTTACGGACACCGAGATATTTTCACTAACTGCTGGGATTTATGTTGCTTCTATAGAAGAGAAAATCTTTAATCTTACAAACTCTCTGTCCTATTTTATAATCTGAGGTATACCTGTATATACTAAGATGAGTTAGGCCCTTGGAGATGTTGATTTCAAGGTCACCTCACCTCTTAAGGTGGCTTAGCTACATCTTAAGCCAGAAATCACTGCTGCTGCCTCCACTGCTGCCATCACCACTGACTGTCACAGAATCTGGGGCCTCAGGCACGGAGTCTGGCCACCACAACGCCTCCAAACACTCATGTGTCCCACCTTGTCAGCCAGAGGCAACGTCAGCAGGTAGATGGCCTGTGTCCGGTTCTGCCTTCCGGATCTCATTGGCGGGACGTAATTTACTTCACGAACTTGAGCGGAAAGAGTGTCGAGAGAATGTAATGTGGATTTCTAACCTGCATCTGGAAGGAGGATGGAATTAGGGCTGAGAGAGCCGCTGTATGGAATCCACTCGACCTTACTTATGTTGCTTATTCTGGACCCTTTGTTAGGAACATGAACTCCTTGAGAAGAGGGTGAAAAACTTCTGAGCCAGAACATTCAAAGGAAATAGGACATGTTCTCATGCTCGAGCTAGGAAAGAGGTTTGTGGCTTTGAAACCCGGAAGAGGTGGAATGACTGGGTTATTTCAGGTGCAGGTGGAGAAGCGAGCAGGAGTCCCAGCTGCTGGCCTTTCTGGAGCGCGTCACACACTTCAGATGTTCCGTTGCGGAAAGCAGCTCAGGCAGGGAATGGCGTGCTTCGGCTTGGTTCTGTAGCCTTAGCCTGACTGCTTCGTGGAGGACCGAGGAGACGGCATAAACCAGGTAGAGAGAAATCCAAGAAGTCAGTAGCCTAGGCGACAGAACATGCTGACAGAGTGGAGGAAAGGAGAAAGACTGATGTGGACTGTATTTCAGCCTTGTATTGACAGGACTTTATAATAACTTGGGTGCTGAAGGTGCCAGGAATGGTCCCAGCTGTTTCACTGTTTCGTTCCTTTAGTGTAGAGTTTCTGAGTGTTGAGCCCCGCTTCTTAGGAAAATCAAGGAAGATTGCATTACAGTTCTTTAGCAGGATGACGTAGACTGTGGGGAGCACTTCTTTTTGGGGGAGAGATGGAGAATGCCTCTCCGGTTTCTCACTCATAATAGGACTATACTCGAAGGTTAAATCTCCTAAGTGTAGCTTTGTGAAAAACAGAAAACAGGAAAATATTCACCAAAAATTTTATCATTTTCCTCTGTACTAACATGTATGTTCACAGACGTCATACAAATGAGTCCTTGTGGGTAAACCATAAAGTAATTTACATACACGTGAGCAAGGAGATTTGCCCAACTATTTAAAAGAGAATGAAGGGATCATCATTTTTGTTTAAAAATAACACCTGTGTCAGCCAATGCCTATCTTAGGCTAAGTAGCAAACAGCTCAGCAAGAGGAAATGATGACTGTGGCATGTGGCCTTTGAAGCCTAGTACAAGAGACAGGGTTGAATTGTCTGAATGTTTCACCTGAAATCCCATTTAATTGTCACCCTCTTCAGATTCTATAAATTCATATTACATCTAATTTCTACTTAATGAAACGTCAGATACAAGCCAGGTGTTTTAATGATTCCTCATATTTAAGCAAATCATGTGGTCTACAGAGCTAGTAAGATAAGTGTATTTACTGTGAATTCTGACAGCTCACTCAATGAGATTAATACGTAAGTAGTTGAGTTTAATTTTGTGATGATGCTTTCAGAGAACCTGTTCTCCAAAACACATGGGTTCTAGAAGGATCCTTAGACTTATAGAAAGTAGCCTTTGAATCTCTTTTGTGGTTCCATTTCCTGCTCCCGGTTCTCCCAGTGTTCCATTGTCCTGTTTTAGCTGTAAGTTAGTCTGATACTGCTCATCTCCCAGGAATATAAAACCAACTGCGTTACTTAATACAAAGTTTCATGCAAATGGAAAAGCTGCTTGGGAGTCAGCTGGGATGTTTCTGAAGTATGAGGGAAGTCAAGCTGAGCCCTCAGCATGTGCTTTTTTTACTCTTGTAGGACTCCTTGGCTAAAAGCATGACTACTTGATACTTGAATGATGGCAGTTGCTTCTCTGGTCTTTAATATTAAGCTCTGTCACCGTTGTTCTCTGAGAAATGAGGACAACAGTAATATGACTTTCTGTTTTGCTTCACAGCTTTGTGGCTGACGGAAGTGATGCTGGTTCCTCTTTAATATTTATCCACTTGTCTATGTCACTGCCAACATTGTTGCCCTATAGCTTGAGAGGACTTTTTCCTTGGAATTTTTTGGAAATTAGACTGATGACCAGGTATAATTATCCACCATGTACCACTAATTACATGAATATATTCTACAGTTGATCATTAAGTCATCTTTTTTTTTATTAACATGTAATATATTATTTGCTTCCGGGGTACAGGTCTGTGACTCATCAGTCTTACACACTTCACAGCACTCACCATAGCACAGACCCTCCCCAGTGTTCATCACTCAGCCACCCCAACCCTGCCACCCCTGTCCCCTCCAGCAACCCTCAGTTTGTTTCCTGAGATTAAGAGTCTCTTATGGTTTGTCTGTCTGCCCGCTCCCATCTTGTTTCATTTTTCCCTCCTTTCCCCCCATTAATCCGTCACCCTGCCTCTCAAATTCCTCATATCAGGGAGATCATTTTATAATTGTCTTTCTCTTATTGACTTATTTCACTCTAGCTCCATCCATGTCATTGCAAATGGCAAGATTTGGGGGTTTTTGATGGCTGCATAGTATTCGTGTGTGTGTGTGTGTGTGTGTGTGTGTGTGTATACCACATCTTCTTTATCCATTCATCTGTTGATGGACATCTAGGCTCTTTCCATAATTTGGCTATTGTGGACATTGCTGCTATAAACATTGGGGTACATGTGCCCCTTCGGATCACTACATTTGTATCTTTAATATAAATACCCAGTAGTGCAATTACTGGGTTGTAGGGTAGCTCTATTTTCAACTTTTTGAGGAACCTCCATACTGTTTTCCAGAGTGGCTGCCCCAGCTTGCATTCCCACCAACAGTGTAGGAGGGTTCCCCTTTCTCCGCCTCCTCGCCAACACTTATCATTTCCATGGCATCAGTCATTCTGACTGGTGTGAGGTGGTATCTCACTGTGGTTTTGATTTGTATTTCCCTGATGCCGAGTGATGTTGAGCATTAAGTCATCTTTCTTAAAAGTTCTAAAAAGAAAAAAAAAAAAAAACAGTAAATTTGACAGATCTCTTCCCAATCCATTTCTTAAGTGGAGGGTCATTTTCAATCTTGCATATCTGTTTTGCATTATACAGAACTGAAACAATATGACTTTCTAAGGAAGCAATTTGTTTTCTTTGTTCAGACATATTTTATGAGTCTGATAGACTTATAGTTCAATAAACAAAAATATTTATAATGGACACAATAATAGAATAATTACATAAAGTTTCTCTAATTTGTTTTTAGTATTTAGCTAATCACCATCCCCCTTAGTGCATTTTTTCCAGGTCTTAGATATAGAGGTCAATTCTTTAAGCCAGGATTCTTCTCCCACTGCAGGATTACCCTAGCAGAACTTTCAGTACTTCTGATGAGAGTATAATAACCAAGAATTTGACTTGAGGGTGCTCAGCAGGCCAGGCTGTAGTGGCAGATGGGTATGACAGGAATTTGGTAGAGTCTGAAAGGCTGCTGACCTTCTAAGTGCAGTGTGGGGCTTTAGAGAGTCTTATTTTCTCAGCAGAACCTGTCGTTTATTAAAACTGCAGTAATTAAAAAAAATTATGGTAGGAAAATTGTGTGTTGGTATTTTATGTTGCTTTTATATATATCTGATATTCACTTCTGCTTCATTAAGGGAAATGTTTGGTGGGATGGTTTTCACTGTAGTGTACAAGGAACAGGAGAGCATGAATTTATCAGAAACAATTAGAGAGCCTGGTGGTGGTATTAAGGAGGGCACGTATTGCGTGGAGCACTGGGTGTGGTGCCTAAACAATGAATTCTGGTACACTGAAAAGAAATAATAAAAAAAGAAACAATTAGAGAAAATTTGCCAGGAAATACCAGGGGAGAATGATCTGTGGAAGATTCTTCTGGGTTTTCACTTTCAGTGTTTCAGTATTATTTACTTTTATAGGCATATAGAAATTTTATAGAGTCAAAACTAAAATCAATGTATCAATACTTTTTCAAAAAAAGTTGACATGAAAACCTCAATGTTAATGAAAGAAGTTATGAAGAAAATACTTGTTCTTTAGCTTTATGCTTCATAATTATCATTAACCTAAACAAAATAATTTATGCTAGTAAAAAGAGTTTATACTTTTTATGATTTGTTTACTTATAGATTATCATCTAATCTATTCTTCTTACTGGAGTTAAACATTTACTTTTATTCTAAAATTACCATTAAAAATCTTGAGAGATGTTACATATTTTTTAAAAGGTGCTCGAGGGGTGCCTGGATGGCTCGGTTGGGTGTCTGACTCTTGATTTTGGCTCAGGTCATGATCTCAGGGCCTTGGGATCAATCCCCATGTGGGGCTCTGCACTCAGCAGGGAGTCGGCTTGCGATTATCTCTCTCCTTCGGCCCCTCCCCCTGCACTCTCTCTATCTCTCTAAAATAAATAAATAAATCGTTTAAAAAAATTGTACGTGAATATTTGATTGGACTATCTTTGGTGCAGAATCAAAGTATACCCTTTTTCTGTCTCTCTAAGAAGTGTCTCATCTTAATTTCTTTAAAATTCTAAGGTTATATTTATAAAGCTACTGACCATTATCTACTGAATGCGACACTTTCCTAAATACTGTTATTTCTTCAGTTCTTACAACAACACTGTAGTTAAGTCCTATTTTTATCACTGTTTTACAAATTAGAACAGTAAAGCAGGCATAGGGAGGTTGAGTGACACAGCATGATATGGCTACACAGCTAGTAGGCGACAAAGGCAGAATTCAAATCCACAGAACCTTCTCCCACAGCCCTTGCTCTTCCTTACTCCATCCCGGCTCCCTGAGTAGACGTGTTGCCATTTTACGTCAGTCAACAAGTATTTAGTGAACATTTACTGTGTGCTTATAAATAAGACCTAGAATATCAGAGAAGTTTTTTATTATGTTAAAGGTTGAGAGTCTAATGGGAACTTTCTAAAATGGGCACACACACACACACACAAACCATTTGAAATGCAAGTCAGAGGTCTATAATTGGAGCATAAATTCCTGTTGAAACAATGGAAAAGGGAAGATTACTCTGGGAAGAAATCAAGTTAAGTTTTATAGAGGAGATGATGTTAGTGGGATTTAAGCTTTCAGGAAGGTGTGAATGAGGCCTGCAAAGTAGGTCTGGGCAAAATGTAGAGGCCCTTGGATACCACACTAAGGAGCATAGGCCATAAGAAGTGAGTAGCATGATAATGTCTGCATTATAGGTGCAAATTGTTAGCAGCATGAACAGTGAATTGAAGGTGGCTCAAAGGGTTTGGGGAAACAGAGAATGTCAGTAAGATGAGTGTGCTTTAACATAGCGGATGGCACTGTGGATCCAGAACTGTCACATAACCAGTGCCTAAGGAAAGCAAATTAATAGAGCTAACAATCTTCAAAATAAGAGAGTCAGTACCCTCAGAGAGATTTAGGGAATGTCAGACCCATAAAAAAATAATTATAGATACTGAAAATTTTAAACACGACCAAAAACCATAAGACACCTAGGAATAAACCTAACCAAAGAGGTAGAGGATCTATACTCTAGAAACTACAGAATACTCATGAAAGAAATTGAGGAAAACACAAAGAGATGGTAAAACATTCCAAGCTCATGGACTGGAAGAATAAACCTTGTGAAAACGCCTGTGCTGCCCAGAGCAATCTACGTCGTCAGTGCCATCCTGACCAAAAAACAATCGGCATTTTTCAGAGAACTAAAACAATCCTAAAATTTGTATGGAACTAGAAAAGACCCCAAATTGCCAGGGGAATGCTGAAAAAGATAACCAAAGCTGGGAGCATCACGTTACCTGATTTCATGCTGTATTACACAGCTGGGATCACCAAGACAGCATGGTACTGGCACAAAAAAGACACATAGATCAGTGAAACAGAATAGAGACTCCAACTAGTCTTTACAAATCAGGAAAAAATGTCCAATGGGAAAAAGACAATCTCTTCAGTAAGTAGTGCTGGGAAAATTAGCCACATGCAGAAGAATGAAACTAGACTATTCACTTATACCACACAGAAAGATAAACTCGAAATGGATGAAAGACCTCAACGTGAGGCAGGAATCCATCAAAATCCTAGAAGAGAACATAGGCAGTGACCTCTTTGACATTGGCCACAGCAACTTCTTTCAAGACATGTTTCCAAAGGGAAAGGAAACAAAAGCAACAATTAACTTTTGAGACTTCATCAAAATAAAAAGCTTCTGCAAAGCAAAGACAACAGTCAGCAAAGCTAAGAGGCAACCCATGGAATAGGAGAAGATATTCGCAAATGACATTATCACAGAAAGAACTAGTATCCAAGACCTGTAAAGAACTTCTCAAGCTCAACACCCAATTTTTGAAGTTTAAAAAACAGATTAGTAGGTTGCACCATGGACCCAGTTTAAAAACAAATCAGTTTTACATAATAATAAATATAAATAAATATCAGATAACAGATCAAACAGAAGAATTCTCCCAGAATATAATACAAAAAGACAGTTAGATGGAAAGTATATAAGAAAAGAGAGGGAATATAGAACCAGAAGTTTCAACATTTATTTCATAGAAATAGCAAAAGGAAAGAAGGCGTGACATGGAGGAGAGAAAACAGTGCAAGAGATAGAAGCCGACTAAAGAGTAGCTCTTCACACTGAAGTGGACGACAGTCAACAGACTGGAGCAGAATGACTGGCAAATGACCCAACGCCTCGCCGAAGGGAGAATGCAAAACCTTCCAAAAAAGAAAAAATTCATGACCTAGAAAGAATGGTAATCAGATCGCAGTGGTCTGCACCATATTTGTCATATATGCTGTGTATGCAGCATGCGCGCGCACGCACGCGTGTGTGTGTGTGAGAGAGTAAGCAGCAGCAGGCTGTGGAGGGCCACTCAGATCCCTTTCTCACCTTCAGGACTGAGGTGCCCATTCCCCAGCCCTGTGTTGGCAGCTCACAGGGATTCGGTAAGTCTTCCCAGTATAGCCTTCTATTAAAGAAAGTCGCCTTGCGCAAGGTCATGGCCCCTTCCCCGGAGTGGCCCATATCCAGTGACTTGTCATTTTGGAGATATCAGGGCCTCACCTGTTTGCTTCCATTCAGGATGACTCTGAAGGTCATCGTAGCTCCAGAACTCCCTGTAGGATTGTCTGAGGCGGCTGCTGTTGTTCGTTGCACTTCAGCTTGTCCCTCTGCCCAATCCCATGTTCCTCACTTCTCCACGAGTGTAGATCCTGAGACCACCTCCCAGTAAACTTCCTGTATGCAGCTCTCTGCCTCAGAGTTGGCGTCCAGAAAATGCAACCTGTGACAGTATTCTTTCCAGCTGCCCTTGAGACAACTGACTAAAACTGACTGCAAAGAAAATCCCAACAAACTCCTTCAAAAGATGACCAAAGAGAACACCTTCTCTCACCACAGTGAGATATGATTATACATTAACAATGACCCCGCTCCCCCAGCCACCACACACACACACACACACACACACCCTGCTCTTTAGAATTCAGGTGTTGTACATGTAGTCAGTTACATGAAAGTGATATTTTAATGAAGATGGTGAATGCCGAATAAAGTAGGTGAAGAAAAGTCCCATGAAACAGTGCGCTCGAATGGAATCCTTTTCAAGTGTTTTCCTCCTAATCGAAATTGAAAGAAAAGGCAAATTAGTACTCACCCTCATGATTTTACAGAGTACGTCTTCCTGGAATGCCAGCTTACCACCACGTAAATAGAGAAGGTCTGTAATATCAGGTGCTTAATCGTCAGGAGAATTAGGGGGAACAAATGAAAGACATGAATGTAATATACAGCCATCCTAGTTTTCTAGTTTATCAAAGTGTTTTTCTTTTTTTTTTTTTTATAAAGACATTTCTTTTTTAAAAGATTTTATTTATTTATTTGACAGAGAGAGATCACAAGTAGTGCAGGCTCCCTGCCGAGCAGAGAGCCCGATGTGGGGCTCGATCTCAGGACCCTGAGACCATGACCTGAGCTGAAGGCAGAGGCTTTAACCCACTGAGCCACCCATGCGCCCCTTGAAGTGTTTTTCTTAAGTAATGAATTTGTAACTGACATTTGATGCAAGCTTGTAAAGGAAGACTTAAGTAATTAAATAAACACGCACCTTTGAAATGTGCCAGAGGGGCGGAATGACAGGTGTGAATACTGCTCAACATTTTTGCACCAGAAGGTGCAGTCACCGTATCACTTAGTGACTGTCATATCCATAGAGCTGACCCATTCAGGACTTTGGCCTCCCAGTCTGCGATCCTCCCTTCCCCAGTACTCTTGACCTCCACGTGACCTTGGCCATGGTGTCACCTTCTATACATAGCTGTCCACTTTTCCCAGCACCATTTATTGAAGAGACTGTCTTTTTTCCACTGGATATTTTTTTCCTGATTTGTCGAAGATTATTTGACCATAGAGTTGCGGGTCCATATCTGGGCTCTCCACTCTGTTCCACTGGTCTGTGTATCTGTTTTTATGCCAGTACCATGCAGTCTTGGTGATCACAGCTTTGTAATAAAGCTTGAAATCAGGCAACGTGATGCCCCTAGTTTTGTTTTTCTTTTTCAACATTTCCTTAGCAAATTAGGGTCTCTTCTGATTCCATACAAATTTTAGGAGTGTTTGTTCCAGCTCTTTGAAAAATGCTGGTGGAATATTTGATCAGGATGTCACCGAAAGTACAGATTGCTGTAGGCAGCATAGACATTTTAACAATGTTTATTCTTCCGATCCTAGAGCATGGAATGGTCTTTCATCTTTCTGTGTCTTCTTCAATTTCTTTCATGACTGTTGTGTAGTTCCTCAAGTACAGATCCTTTACCTCTTTGGTTAGGTTTATTCCCAGGTATCTTATGGTTCTTGGTGCTATAGTAAATGGGATAGATTCTCTAATTTCCCTTTCTGTATTTTCATTGTTAGTGTATAAGAAAGGAACTGATTTCTGTGCACTAATTTTGTATTCTGCCACATTACTGAATTGTTGTATATAAAAAATTACTAAGGAAAACTCAAAGACAAGCTTCAGGTTAGGAAAAATATTTGCAGGATTGTGCAAAGTGACAAAAAGTAGAATTCAGGTTATAAGCATAATAATCAAAAAAATAAGAATGACCCAGTAGGAAATGGATGGAAGAAGACAAAAATAAGCATTTTATAAAAGCGGATGTATATGAAAGGACATTAGCCTTCTTTAGGAATCAGGGAAATGTGAGCCAAAAGCACAATGAGACACCATTTCACACCCACTAGAATAGCAACATTAAAAAGTCAGCCAATATCAAATGTGGATTTTGACGTGGGTGGTGGGAATTCTTGTGCACTGATGACTGAGGGCAAATTGTTACAAGCACTTAAAAAATGGTTTGGCAGTACTTCATAAGATTGAATATGCATTTGCCCTAATCCAGAGAAGACTCTTGTACACACGCGTCATACTACACATTAGAATTCTTGTAGCAGAATTGTGTATGACTTGGGGTGTGCGTGTCTGTCAAAGCAAGAAGAGGAGAGAGGAGAAATGAGCTGAATGTCCATCAGGAGGAAAATAGATAAAATGTGCTCAATCGCATATTGGGTTCGTATAGTAATAAAAACGAATTACAGCTGAACACAACAACATGCACAAATCCGAAAAACAGTGTTTTGAAAACTAAACAAACCAAGGAATCTTTAAATAAAATCAAGACTAATGGGTGCTTCTGGGTAGAGGGGGGTGGGATAGAACAGAGTCTGCATGAAATCTCATACGGGGAACTTTTAAGTGTTTGTGTTATTTTACTTCAGCTAAGTAGTGGGTACACAGGTATTTATTCCCCTTTTAAAAAATATTCATATGTATTAAATACGCTTTTTGTATATATATGTCAAAATTAAAATATAGGTTTTGGAAATGTTTCACTTAGAATAAGTTAAAGCTAATAAAGTAGGTCATTAATACTCCCCATCTTTAATTTCTTAACCTCTTATTTCTCTTATAGTTTTGAGTTATTTGTAACCCGTTCTTTCCTCTAATGGGAGCTGGTACTAAGCTGATGCAGCTGGAGCATTTTGAAAAATCTTTTAAAATCAGCGCCATCAAACTAATTCATTTTAAATCAAGTTGTTAGGTTACAAATCTTTCACATTAATAGACTAGGTTCCTGTTTTGTGTGATTTTTCCATGATCTATTGATAAACAGATGTAGTTATTGTTACCCTCTAGACTTTACATGAGGCCACAAAAAAGCCTTCTGAGTGACCTGAAATGTTTCATTGCTCAAAGTTTTAATACATTCATGCTATTTCCAGAAATAATCAGTGCCATCAATGCATACATGTGTTTCATAAGCAGATAATTCAAGAGCTTCATGTAGCTGGTGTTTTCCTTATTGACACTGAATGACTGACTTTATATGTGAATGTGTATTTAACAGGAAATTGCCCGGCATTTACGCCCTGGAACCCTCCGAGCCATCTTTGGTAAAACTAAGATCCAGAATGCCGTTCACTGTACCGATCTACCAGAGGACGGCCTCTTAGAGGTAAGAGAAAGAAGAGCAAACATCCTGCTTATATTTCAAACTCATCATCTCAGCAGTTCTGGTTCATAAGAAACGTTTTAATATTCTTGGATTATACTATTACCTGGCTACCTGAGCACTTCAGACTGGAACTATGACCAGGTTGTACAATGCCACATATACCAGTCACAGAGAATTAAGGTATGTCTGTGATTGGCATATGTTGGCATATATGGGCCAATGTTTTAATGCATGCATTGAAAAATAATTCAAAAAATGAGAAGCTATAGCACTCATTAAATAATGTGAAATTTGTTTTAAAAATAGAAGTTTTTAAAATTTTTAATTACCAGAAGTTTCTAGTCATAAAAATACATCAACAAAATTGAGAAGTCCAATATGCAGTAACATTCAAAGTAAAAGTTACCATTTACTGACTCTTTATATGCTGGGTTCTAGCATGATACATAAATGCTTTATATCAAGTAATTCTTTTAATCTCCAAAGCAACTCGAATATGTTGGCATAAGGCTCCACACCCAGCACAGAGCACAGCACAGGGCCTGAACTCATGTCCCTGAGAGCAAGACCTGAGCTGAGATCAAGAGTCGGACACTCACCTGACTGAGCCACCAGGCACCCCAGTCTGGTTTGGTTTTTAAAAGGTCATTTCTAGCCCAAAAGCAAAAAAAACTTTAAAGAAAAAAGTTTTCTTTTTTAAGTTTTACAGCTTTTTTTAACTTTTGTATGTCAGAAGGAACTGAACTGAAATGAAGACACATGATAAATTAGTGATTATGGCATAAATGACAGAGAAATGATGGATATCCTCAGTATGTCTATGTATCTTAGAGAGTGTTATGTCTATTTTATGTCACATTTATCAATCGGTTTTTTTCTGCCTTTGAAGTCATACGTAGAAAGGTCTTCACCCATATTTTCCTTTCATTTTCTGACACGGAAACCTTCAGTGCACCTGGAGTTCGGCAGGTGTGGACTAGGCGGCTGTCACGACGTCGTTAAACCCTTCCGTGCTTTCATCGCTCCTTTTCATTTACTAAGTATTCACCCACGTCTGTCTGTTTCCAGACTTTCGGTTTTATGCCGTCAGCCTGTGCCGGCAAAGGCTATTTCCAGTATTGCACTTTATTTATACCTCGAAAGGTTTCCTTGCTTATTCTCTTAAATGTATTCCTTCTCGTGAACGTCACATGCGTTCAGCCAGTGTTTTACCCCATCCCCACAGGAGGCACATGGGGCCCGACTGACGGTATGTTTGTGAACGAGTGTGGGACTGATGCGGCTGTACTGGTGACCTCCCTTCTGTGTTGGTGGACGCCTCGCCTTTTGTGCAAGCACAGCGTCTCTTTTCCGCGGGGGCTGGGACGCAGCGCATTGCCTTTATTCCCATCAGTTTTTTATCTTGTTGCTATGGAGAATGAGTGTGTTAACTCCATTGAGGTTTTCTGCTGTAAGCCACGATGTTAATGTGGTAAACCAGCAATAATGTGGGAGTGTCATCCTACCAAACTATGAACTCTGTTATGAATTTTGACATACTTGTGAACTATAAAATTGTAACAAACTTCATTTTTTAATTACCCAAAGTAGTATGTGTATTTAAATTTTTCACCTGTTTTATAAATATTCACTTCACCTTATGATAGTTTCAGATCTGTAGGGCAGGTTTGAGTACAGACTGTTGTTCAGTGAGACCAAAATGTTAATCAAGAAATTTATGTCCAGGGGCGCCTGGGTGGCTCAGTGGGTTAAAGCCTCTGCCTTCAGCTCAGGTCATGATCTCAGGGTCCTGGGATCGAGCCCCGCATCGGGCTCTCTGCTCAGCAGGGAGCCTGCTTCCTCCTCTCTCTCTGCCTGCCTCTAGGCCTACTTGTGATCTCTATCTGTCAAATAATAAATAAAATCTTTAAGAAAAAAAAAAAAAGAAATTTATGTCCATGAAAAATATGATCAAGGTATGCCCTTGATTGTGTTTGTACAACTTGGAGTGGATCACTACCACCTATAGTTTACAAAGCCGTTTACTAAATGATTGAAATCTTTGTAACCTAACTGCACAGGAGATTTAATCGTAAGTTAATGACTGTGTGGTTTAGCAAGTTGGGGCTTCAGCAGCCTCCTTTCATGTGGCTGGAGACTCATAATTGATACGACCTTGGATAAGCGACTTTTTCTTTCCATGCCTCACTTTTATCCGCAAAATAGAATAAAGAATTCTGATGTAACCGAGGGATGTTCTTCCCTTTGGGATTAACAATTTGTGGATTGCTACATGGCTTTAAATGGTAAAGTATCATAAAAGCACTTAGAAGCCAGAGCAGTTATTTGTCCATAGGTCTTCAAGGTAAAATTCAGAGTGATGTGGAAAGACAAGCTTTCTGATCAGGGAAGCACTTTATGCGGCTACTCATGAAGGAAGCATCTTTGATGTAGGGTGATCATAACATGTATTGTCTAATCGAGGACCTTTTTGAAAGGCAGTTCCAATCAGAGAAGATGCTAGGACAAAAGGCATAAACCAGAACTCTCATTGGCACACTGGGATTGTAGGCTTTCTGTATACGTAGGAGCCAGGGAAATGGGAAGAGTTTGCTTCTCCGTATCTCTTCCTCATGGGATGTTTACTGAACTGAGTTCATTTGTGTCATGCATAGACCTTAGGAGGTACAGTCTCAATTCATACTTTGTCACCTTCTGTTTTAGGTACTTATTCTCATAGCAAATGATTATAGTATGTATTACTTGCTGACATTGTGATAGGATTTCAGAATCAAAAGGAGACATATCTCCTATCCTCATTGAGCTCACAGTAAGGTTCAGAGGTCAAGTATCTTAGCACGAATATAGAATCTGCTGTATTTGGATGCTCCTAATTGTGACATACCCATTTTTGTGATTGTAGGAATAAATGACAGCATCTGTGGTATGAGACATTCTATGATGTTATTTCACTGGTAATATCCCTGATTAGCAGTAACTCTAAAGATCTTAAATTTGAACTATAAGAAAGCATTAATGGCAAAATGTATAGCTAAACTAGTAATCAAAGAAGTACTAGTTTTTTTACTACGGGCAAATAATTCTTTTAATTATGTTTTAAATTAACAAAAAATGTATTATTTGCCCCAAGGGTATAGGTCTGTGAGTCATCAGGCTTACACACTTCATAGCACTCACCATAGCACATTCCCTCCCCAATGTCCATAATCCAATCATCCTATCCCTACCCACCATCCGCAGCAACCCTCAATTGTTCCGTGAGATTGAGAGTCTCTTATGGTTTGTCTCCCTCCCGATCCCATCTCGTTTGGTTTGTTCCTTCCATTCCCTCCACAACCCCCTGCCCTGCCTCTCAAATTCCTCATATCAGAGAGATCATATGATAATTGTCTTTCTCTGATTGACTTATTTTGCTTAGCGTAATATCCTCTAGTTCCATCCATGTTGTTGCAAATGGCAAGATTTTGTGTGTTTTTGATGGCTGCATAGTATTTGTGTGTGTGTATCACATCTTCTTTATCCATTCATCTGTTGGTGGACATCTAGGCTCTTTCCATAGTTTGGCTATTGTGGACATTGCTGCTATGAACATTCGAGTGCACGTGCTCCTTCGGACCACTACGTTTTTATCTTTAGGGCTAATACCCAGTATTGCAACTGCTGGGTCATAGGGTAGCTCTGTTTTCAACTTTTTCAGGAACCTCCATGCTGTTTTCCAGAGTGGCTGCACCAGCTTGCATTCCCACCAACAGTGTAGGAGGGTTCCCCTTTCTCCGTATCCTCGCCAGCATCAGTCATTTCCTGACTTGTTAATTTTAGCCATTCTGACTGGTGTGAGGTGGGGTCTCACTGTGGTTTTTTTTTTGTTTGTTTGTTTGTTTTTTGTTTTCTGGTTTTTTTTTTTTTAAAGATTTTATTTATTTGACAGAGAGAGACACAGTGAGCGAGGGAACACTAGCAGGGGGAGTGGGAGAGGGAGAAGCAGGCTTCCCACTGAGCAGGGAGCCCGATGCGGGCTCCATTCCAGGACCCTGAGATCATGACCTGAGCCGAAGGCAGACGCTTAACGACTAAGCCACCCAGGTGCCCCTCACTGTGGTTTTGGTTTGTATCTCCCCGATGCCTAGCGATATGGAGCACTTTTTCATGTGTCTGTGCCCATCTGGATGTCTTCTTTGCTGAGATGTCTGTTCATGTCTTCTGCCCATTTCTTGGCTGGATTATTTGTTCTTTGATAAGTTTGATAAGATTTTGGATACTAGAAGGACAAAGAATTTTTTAAGTATCACTCTCCGCTGTTGGTAAAGCTACGGTTAAACAGCTTTACCCTTATATTGCTATTGGTAGCTACATGGAAACAGGTATGTAAGCCATGGGTTTTTCCCATTTGTTCCAGAATTCTGCTTCTTATAATCTAACCAAAGGGGGAGATGGCCGCAGGACTGCAAAATAGAAAGTTATCTGCACAGATGTTCATTGAAGGAGTATGTAGGGTAATTAAATCGGAAATAACGTGCATGTCAAAGGTATATCTGATGATCCCTCCTCTGACAAGGCTTTTTTGATACCTGTGGTCTGCATCAGAGTTCCTTCCGTATGTGTGTTTGCCTAGCATTTTGCTTCCTTCTAACACAGTAGCATAGCCAAGAGCTGACACAGCCCTGCTCCTGGGGCAAGTTACTCATTTCATTGAGCCAGGTTTCCTCCTTCCATACGATGGACTGCCTGGCCTGTCAGAGGGCACGGTGCCCAACACTGCGTGAGTGCGCAACAAGAGATAGCAATTATTATTATTATCGCCCATTGTCTTCTGCTCATATATATGTCCCCATAAGACTGTCTTGCCCAGCACATAAAAGCTCCTCCATTAATCATTTTTGAGGAAAAAGAGGGAAGGGTTTCGTGAGATAAATTATGGTTCACGCACTCTGTGCGAAAGTATATAACCTTTTTTTAAATGACGGTGGAGACCTCAGCAATGGAGTCCAGCCTTGGTTGCATATAGAAATCTCCTAGACCATGTTTAAAATACCAATGCCCAGAGCCATCCTTAGAGATTCTAATGATTTTTCTTTTGAAATAACTTCAAACTTATAGAAAAGTTGTAAGTAGAGTAAAAAAAATTTCAGGAACATTTGGGATTAAGCTGCCACCATAATGCCCCATATCTCTGAGTACTTCAGTGTATATATTTTTTTAACATAAAGGGGCATTTTGCTACACAACCACATTATGAGTACCCAGATCGGGAAATGAACACGGATACATTGTCATCATAAAAATTTAAACTCCACTCAAATATCTCCCCTTGTCTCCATGATGTGTTTTAGTAGCAGAAGAATCCAGGTCAGAATCCCTCATGGCATTTCGTTCTCTGCTTAGTTTCTTTCAATGTAGAACTTCCCTCCGATTTTCCTTGACTTTTGGGGCCCTGGTACTTTTGACAATAACAGGCAGAGATTAATATAATTGGCCCGTTTGAACCTTTGCTCACCAGAAGTTTTCCTAGATGGTTTCTGTGCACATTTCTAACAAGACACCAACACGCTGACTTTGCTGAACAGCGTGTGGAGCTACAGCAGAGCGGTGTGTCGGCTCCCCGTCGTCCGTGCTGCCGTGTGAGGTCTGCCGGCTGGCGGTGTCCTCGCCGTCCCCGCTCTGCTCCCGGCCGCTGCTCCCTCGCGTCGCTCACGGCCCTTCCCGGTCCCGCTTTCTCCGTCCCTCACCTTCCCCAGAGCCGCTGCGCTGCTCACGGTGCCCAGGACCCTCGTTTTCTGATTATCTTCGCGGAACAACCAGCACTTCACGTGTGCAGAAACTGAAGTTCCCACCGTTGCTAAATAGGTAGACAATGGAAAATATGTTTGAATTTTGAATTCTGCTCATCAAAATGACACATCATTCGTTCATTCATCCAGTTGCACTTTTTAACATTAAAAACCGCGCTGGGGACGCAGCAGCGAGCAGGGTGCGCACAGCCCCCGCGCTCACGGAGCTCGCCTTGCAGGAGACCGCAGTCGTCGTCCTTGTTTCTTAGGATCATGAAAATATGGATCTTCCCTCTGTTTCGGTTTCCCAAATGTTCTGTAAATTGGTTATATCACTTTTGTGGTTACAAAAAAAAGAATGTTTACTGTTTATAAAATAGGGGCACCAGTGTGGCTCAGAGTTGGGCATCAGACTCTTGATTTCAGCTCGGGTCGTCATTCTCAGGGCTGTGACATGAAACCCGGTGTAGGGCTCCACACTCAGCTCCTTGAGGTTCGCTCTCACCCTCTCCCTCTGCCCTTCCCCACCCCTGCACGTGCTCTCTCTCACTAAAATAAATAAACAGGTGTCTTAAAACATTTATAAAATATTTCGTTGTAGATACAAATAGTCAAGCAAAACAAATCTAAAATTGGATATATAATTATTTCTGTGTTAATTCTTGTTCTAGTATACTCTGGAAGAGAATTAATCAAGCATTAACCAGAAGTAAACAAGGTGTAGGAGTAAGTTAATTGGATAGGCCTGGATTTCTTGGCCGTGGTTAGCATGGGTCTCTGCACACACTGACTCTTATAATTTATCTTTAGTTTTAGTTTGTATCTCAAAGGAAGAGTTGTGGTTTTTACTAGTACATCGTCAAAGAGGGAACAACTTGTTCAAAGACAAGAGCAAACAGCTTGCTCTAAGGGATATAAAAATAGTTTGGTAAGGCTGAGACTGACCTTGAGGTGCATAATGACGAGATAAGGCTAGGAAAGTCATCAAGGGCCTTGTAAAATGTTGAGACATCTGAACTTTATCCAGAGGGCAAGAGGAATCCAAATAAATGTTTTACACAGGGGAATAGCACAGTCATATCTGTGTCACAGGGATCACTCTGGCTGCAGGAGAAGAGATCACGGGGTTAGGGAGGATGAGGGGAGACAGTCTGGAGGGAGAGAGACAGGTAGAAGGCTGTGCAGGTAATTTAGGGCAAGATTCTGGTAGCCTGAACGGATGTGATAGTAGGAATAGCTCAAAGCACTGAGCTTCAGTAGACATTTAGGGGCTGAACTGACAGCCTCCGAGACTGGTTGGATGTGGAGGGCAGCCCGTGGCAATGAGGCGAGATTAACTCCCTTCTCCAAGTGAAGGTGACGGAGGCTGCCGTCGTTGTCTGTGATACCCAAATTTTGAAAACCAGAGTTCTTCCATAAATTCGATGGCAAAGCCTAACCTGATCGTCTGTATAATTTTTCTGCAACCTACATAGTGTGATTGTTCACACTGCTTAGAAGTATTAATGTGTGAGAGTATGTGTGGGAAATTCCCCGGCTCCTGGTACAACACAGAACACGTGTGCTGTGTATATTCAGTGACTTCTCCGTGATACGGAGCGTGGACACCCTATTACTAGTCCAAGCTCCAAAACATCTGCCACCAGGAATTTGAATAAAGGACAGTGGAGAAGGTTTGAAACAGCCATGGAGAAAGAGCTGATCACAAAATACAGATTTCTGGGTGATATTTAGGACTCCGCTGATTTGAGATACTATGTGTATCATGAACTGACTGTTTTCCTCGTATGCACGTGGAAGGAGCAGCGTGAAGGTTTGGCAGGTGGGCGCACGAAGCAAGACCACTGAGGAGGTTCGCGAGTCATGCATCATGGAAGATACGGTGGGAGGAGGTGCTGGAATAAAAGAAAGTCAGAGGAACTGGAAGCCTTTCTGAGGCTTATGGACAGGGTCCTGGAACACCAGAGGTGGGAGTTGTGGTCAGCCTAGACTCGTCTCAGATCAGAACTTCAGAGGAGGAGCTCCTCGTGGATGGTAAGGCTCAGGGTGTGGCCATGGAAGAGGGGACCAGCATGGAATGGAAACCACCAGAGATGTGGAGCCTTCAGTGATGAAGGAAATTCAAGTCCCTGTGGTCATGGCTGGGAGTGGAGAGGAAAATGGTGATCCAAAGCCTAAAGTTTTTTTTTGTTTTTGTTTTTAAGATTTTATTTATTTATTTGACAGATCACAAGTAGGCAGAGGCAAACAGAAAGAGAGAGGGAAGCAGGCTCCCCGCTGAGCAGAGAGCCCGATGTGGGGCTCCATCCCAGGACCCTGAGATCATGACCCACGCCAAAGGCAGAGGCTTAACCCACTGAGCCACCCAGGTGCCCCTAAAGCCTAAAGTTTTCAGTGAAAGTAGAGTTAGTGAACCTGTGATGTGACAGCAACAAGGAGAAATGAATTATCTAGCCAGATGGCAGAGGTCAGAGTCCACTTCCTACTTCTACCGTCCTGGCTAGAGACCCTTCACCCATGGCTCCAAAGACGTGATGCCTTCAGGGATATCCAGGTTTCATTTAAGGCTGGGAGGCCTGGTGAAGTTCAGGTTTCAGGGAGTTTACTTTGAGACTGAGGGGCTGGAGGAAGCAAGAACAGTGAGAGACTGATGGAGGGAAGAGGGACCCCAGAGCCATGGGAGAGTAAAAAGATGAGGGTAAATAGGTGACCAGCACGGCCTCCCTCTTGGTGGGTGGGATGTTACCAGTTAGTAGTTGCTTTCCTGCCCCATAGTTAGCGGTTTGAATTGGGCAGTCAGCCTGGTAGAGCAGCTCCACAGCCTCCAGAACCCAGGCTCTGCCATTTCATCCTCACAAACAGTCTTAGTGGGTTGCCTTGTGGCCCCCGCATGCTTTTGGAGCTACATTGATCAGGCGATTCTGATATAGACCATTAAACTCGCATTTGGAAACTGCTGTATGTTTTGGAGAAAAGTTGGCTGTGGTTCTGCTTTTGAAGAAACCTAGACCCTGTCAGTGGGCCGGCCAAGAGGTTATCTTGCTTCCAGGCCCTAGAATTGGAAACAGCGGCAACCTCTGGGATTTGAAGGGATCTGTAGCCCCTCGCGATGGATTCAGCTGCCACCAAGTGTTACTATGCCTCCAAGGCAGGCCAGCCTCTGACTGGGGGGCTCTGTGGCCTCCTGGGAAAGAGCCAGTCATGACCTGGTTGATCACCTGGATTTCTTGGACATCTCCGTGTTGAGGCTGCCATACGCCCTCTCCGGGAATGACTAGAGGCCTGGCTGTGTGTGTGTGTGTGTGTGTGTGTGTGTGTGACACACACATGTATTAATGTGTTTCAGGGCTGGGGCGCCTGGGTGGCTCAGTGGGTTAAGGCCTCTGCCTTCAGCTCAGGTCATGATCCCAGGGTCCTGGGATCGAGCCCCACATCAGGCTCTCTGCTCAGCGGGGAGCCTGCTTCCCCCACCTTCTCTCTGCCTACTTGTGATCTCTGCCTGTCAAATAAATAAATAAAATCTTTAAAAAAAAAAATGTGTTTCAGGGCTGACAAGGACAGAGGCCTTGGTCTCTCATGCTGAGAACAGTCCTTGTCAGGTTCTTCAGCTTTGCACTCACCACTTAACAGGGACATGTGATGCACGGGTGTGCGAGGGACTGAGCCATATCTCTCCCCGCTGCTGACTGTGTAAGTGCCTTGAGGGTCTGGATCTCTCAGACTTTAGAATCTCTAGCCCCTGCCTAGCATCCCACAGGCTGTTAGTCAGTGTCTGTTATTGGGGGAGCATTTCATGAATGAGGACGGCGTGCTTCCGTCCCCTCTTTTTCCACACAGCTGAGGTGTCCTACCCTGATGAGGTGCGCCCCACTTTCTAGTGCCACATCCCCCTACTTCCTCCATTTACCAGTTGTCGGAAAAGTCTACTGCTTGTGTCCCTGCTGGCTATGCACAGCTAAAACCTGAGCTCTGTGTGTGCAGAAAGCTGATGGTTTGCACAGCTTTTGTCCTCTCAAAGGTAGTAGTTTGAGAGTCTCTCCATTAACCTTAAAAATATCCTGAAAATATAATTAGTGTTAGGCCATCAAATTCTAATTCTTTATGGCCCAGTTAGTAGTGAAGAATTGATATTTTCTCAGATAAAGGAATCTTGGACTAAGGAGCAGTTTCCGGTTTCTGCCTCCGTGTCCCGTGGAGAGCCCCTCCTGCTGGAGTACTTTGATTACTTTACCCCAGGTGGTCCACACATTGCCTAAGAAAGGGACCCTTCTATGTCTCTTGTTTAGCATACGTAGGAATTTAGTTTTCCGTTCACAGCAGTAATGGATCTCTACTTATAAAGTCTTAGAAAAACTTACTCCCAATAGTCATAGTAACTTCACTTCACAGAAGTGTCTCCATCCACTGGTGCTGTAATATCCAGGTGGTCACTGTCATGGCCGTCACTGTCGCATTCCATGCAGGGAGTTTTCAGGCCCGTAGGTCCCCCGTTCTCAGATACAGCCCCGGCTCCAGCTTTCTTCGGGTTGGTTATCTTCAATCTAGAAGGTGACAAGCCTTATGGACTTAAGTATTTAGTGTGATTGATGCCACTTTATTTTTTTATTGAAGTGCAGTTACCTTATAATGTCTTACTAGATCCGTGTGTACGCATACATTACTCCATGCTCACCACGTGGAGCTGCTACCATCTGTCACCAAACGACCTTATCACGGTGTCATTGACTATCGTCCCTGTGCTGTACGTTTCATCTCCGTGACTTATTTTATAGCTGGAGGTTTATACCTCTGAATTCCCCAGTTTTTTGTCCTTTCTCAAACCCACAACCTTCTCGCAACCACCAGTCTGTTGTCTGATTTAAGAGTGTTTGGTTTTTGTTTGTGTGTTTTGTTTTTTTAGATTCCACATGTAAGTGAAATCACGTGGTATTTGTCTTTCTTTGTCTTAGTTCACTAGCATTATGCCTCTGGGTCCGTGCACGTTGTTGCAAGTGCCATGATCTCGTGCTTTTCTGTGGCACTGTAGCAGGTCACTGTTGAAAGATGCTGCCTCTTCTTTCTCCGTTTGTCTATCGATGGACACTTGAGTTCTTTGATATCTATTGCCAGTAATGCTGCAGTAAACACAGGCGCATCTATCTTTTCCATTTACTGTTTTTGTTTCCTTTGGGTAGATGCTCAGTGGAGGAACTACTGGATCATATGGTATTTCTGTTTTTAATTTTTTGAGGAACCTCCATACCGTTTTCCACAGTAGCTGCGCCGATTTGCGTTCCCACCAGCAGCGTGGGAATTTCCCGTTTTCCCACATCCTCGCCAATACCCGTTCTTTCTCGTCTTTTCGACACTCGCCATTCCGACAGGTGTGAGATCTCACTGTGGTTTTGATTTGTATTTCCCTGGTGATCAGTGATGTCGAGCACCTTTTTATGTGTCCGTTGGCCATGTGGATGTCTTCTTTGGAAAAATGTCTCTTCAGGTCCTTTGCCTGTTTTAATCAGATTGTTTGTGGGTTTTTTGCTGTTGACTTGTAGAAGTTGTTTATATATTGTGGGTATGAACCCCTTTATTGGATATATCATAGCAAATGCCTTCTTCCGTTCAGTAGGTTATCTTTTTGTTTTGTTGATGGTTTCGTTGGCTGTGCAGAAGTGTTTTTGTTTTAAGCTTTTATTTATTTATTTGACAGAGAGAGGTCACAAGTAGGCAGAGAGGCCAGCAGAGAGGAGAAAGCAGGCTCCCTGCTGAGCAGAGAGCCCGATGTAGGGCTTGATCCCAGGACCCTAGGACCATGACCTGAGCCGAAGGCAGAGGCTTCAACCCACTGAGCCACCCAGGCGCCCTTGTGTAGAAGTGTTTTATTTTGATATAATCCCAGTAGTTTACTTTTGCATTTGTTTCCCTTGCCTGAGGAGACATATCTATTAAAAAACAAATGTTGCTATGTCCAGTGTCAGCAAAATCACTGCCTCTGTTCTTTTCTAGGATTTTTATGGTTTCACATCTCACACGTAGTCTAATCCATTTGAGTTTATTTTTCTTTTTTTTTTTTTAATTTTATTTATTTATTTGACAGAGACAGAGATCACAAGTAGGCAGAGAGGCAGGCAGAGAGAGAGGAGGAAGCAGGCTCCCCGCTGAGCAGAGAGCCCGATGTGGGGCTCGATCCCAGGACCCTGGGATCATGACCTGCGCTGAAGGCAGAGGCTTTACCCACTGAGCCACCCAGGCGCACCCCATTTGAGTTTATTTTTCTTTGTGTTGGAAGAAGGTGGCCCAGTTTTGCAAATAGCTGTCCTGTTTTCTAAACCCCGTTTGCTAAAAAGACTGCCTTTTCCCCATTGTTTATTCTTGTCTCTTCCATGATAGATTAATTGAGCACATGAACATGGGTTTATTTCTAGGCTCCCTACCTGTTCTCTTGATCTCTGTGTCTACTTTTGTGCCAGTAGCATACTGCTTTGATTGCTCTGGCTCTTTAGTATACTAGTCTTGAAATCTGTGCTTATGAGAACTCCAGCTTTGACCCTCATTCTCAAAATTGCTTTGGCTATTCAAGGTATTTTGTGTTTCCATACAGATTTTAGGATTACTTGTTTTAATTCTGTGAAGAACGTTGTGGGTATTTTGATAGGGATTGTATTGAATCTGTACATTGCTTTGGGTAGTATGGGTATTTTAATGATATTAATTCTTTCAGTCCATGAACATGGTATATCTTTCTATTTGTTGTGTCATCTTCAGTTTTAATATTTTCAATATTTTATAGTTTTCAGGGTACCAGTCTTTCTCCTCCTTGATTAAGTTTATTCCTAGATATTTTATTATTTTTTGTGCAAATTTAAATGGTATTGTACTCTTCGTTTCTCTTATTCCTATTTTGTTACTAGTTAGAAACCACAGATTCCTATATATTAACTTTCTATCATGTAACTTTACGGAATTCATTTATCAGACCTGATAGTGTTCTGGTAGAGTATTTCAGATTTTCTATGTATAGTAACATGTTATCTGAAAACAGTGAGTGTTACTTCTCTCTTACCAATTGTTTATTTCTTTTTATTGTCTTAATTGCTGCATGTAGGATTTCTAGTACATTGTTGAATAGAAGTGGTGAGAGTGGACCTCCTTAAAAGGAAAAGCTTTAAGTTTTTTACCGTTGAGTAATATTAGCTGTGGGTTTATGTTGAGGCATGTTCCCTTTAAACCCACTTTGTTTAGTTTTTATCATGAATGGATGTTGTATTTTGTGAGATGTTTTTTCTGCACTTAATATATGATCACATGCTTTTTATCATTTCTCTTATGAAAGGGATGTATCACACTGATTTATGAATATTGATCTATCCTTGCATATTGGGAATAAGTCCCACTTGATTGTGGGAAATGATATTTTTAGTGTACTGCTAGATTCAGTGTGCTCATATTTTTCTGAGGATTCTTACACCTATGTTCATCAGGGATATTGGCTCTAATTTTTTTTTTTTTTTTTGCAATGTCTTTATCTGGTTTGGTGTCAGGGTAATTAATGCTGGCCTCATACAATAAATTTGAAATCTTTCTTCCCCCTATTTTTGGAATAGTTTGAGAATAGGTATTAACTCTGCTTTAAATGTTTGCTGGAATTCATCTGTAAGGCCCTGTGGGTCCTGGATTTTGTTGGGCGATTTTTAATTACTGATTTAATTGCTAGTAATTGGTCTGTTCAAAGTTTCTATTTCTTCCTGATTCAGATCTGGAAGATTATATGTTTCTAAGAATGTATCCATTTTTCCTAGGCTGTCCAGTTTGTTGGCAGGTGACTTTTCGTGCTATTCGCTTACGAATGTTTGCATTTCGGTGGTGCCTGTTGTTATTTCTCCTCCTTCATTGCTGATTTTATTTATTTGTGTTTCTTTTTTTCTTGATAGTCTGGCTACCGGTTTGTCGATTTTATTTATCTGTTTAAAGAGCAGCTCTTGGTTTCATCGGTCCTTCCTATTGTCTCGTAGCCTCTATTTCATTTATTCTGCTCTAATCTTTATGATGTGCTTCTTTCAGCTAGCTTTGGGCTTGTTTTCCCTGGCTCCTTTGGTGTGGAGTTATGTTGTTCATATGAGATTTTTATTTTTCTCAACATAGACCTGGATCCCTATAAATCTCCCTCCTAGAATCACTTTTGCTTCATCGAAGGTTTTGAACCCTTGTGTTTATGTTTTCATTTGTCTCCAGGTATTATTTTATTCCTTTTGATTTCTTGGTTAACCCGTTAATTGATTAATAACATGTTGTTCAGCTTCTATGTGTCTGTTCTTTCCGCATCTTTTTCTTGTAATTGATTACTAGTTTCTACTGTTGTGGTTGGAAAAGATGCTTGATATTGTTTCAGTCTTGTATTTGTTGAGACTTATTCTGTGGCCTAACATGTGATCTGTCTTGGGAAATGTGCCATGTGCACTTGAAAAACATGTATATTCTGTTTTTGGGTGGAATGTTCTGTATCTGTGTATAGGTCCCTGTGCTCTAATGTGTTGCTCAAAGCCACTGTTTCCTTGTTATTTTCTGTCTGGGCGATATATCCATTGATGTAAGTGGGATGTTAAAGTTCCCCGCTCTTACTGTATTACTATCAAGTTCTCCCTTTTTGTCTGTTAATGTTTGCTTCGTGTACTTAGGTGCTCGTCTGTTGGCTACATAGATGTTCACATTGTTCCATTCTGTTGTCGGGTCGCTCCCTTTAGAGTTACCTTGTGGGGCTGCTCTCTGTCTCTGCTGTAGTTTCTGGTTCACAGTCTACTTCGACAGAAGTATCGCTTATATCTGATATACGTTGACTCTGGCGGAACTATTGCTTATATACTTTTTGTTTCCATCTACGCCGTATGTTTTCCATCCCTTCACGTTTGGCCTCTGTGTGTGTCTTTAGGTCTGAAATGAGTCTCTTGTGGGCAGCACATTTTTTGGTTCTTTTTTTTTTTTTTTCCCCAATCCCTTCAGTCATTCTCTCTTTCATTTGGAGCAGTGAGTCTATTTCTACTTAAAGCAATTGCTGGTAGCTTTGTACTTACTGCCGTTATATCGTGTTCTGGGTTTTGGTTGTTTCGTTTCTTATTGTTGTTTGCGGTTCTGCTGTTTTTATCTCTCCTTCTTTTGCTCTCTCCCTTGTGGTTTGGTGGCATCCTTTAGTGTTAAGCTTGGATTCCTTTCTTTTTACATTGAGTTCAGACACATCCTGAAAACACTAAATTGTTACCTCCCCTCCCCATTTTATGTATATAATGTTATATTTTACAACCTTTTGTTTTGTGTATCTCTTTCCTAATTTTTATAGATAAAATTGATTTTACTGCTTTTGTGTTTTAACTTTCATATTGGCTTTGTAAGTGGTTGTTAATCTGTAACTTTACTATATGTTTGCTTACCTGTGAAATTTTTTTTCATAATATTCTTACTTCTGGTGATGGCTGTTTGTTTTTACTTAAAGAATTCCTGGGGCTCCTGGGTGGCTCAGTTATTAAGCATCTGCCTTCGGCTCAGGTCATGATCCCAGGGTCCTGGGATCAAGCCCCACACGGGGCTCCCTGCTTGGCAGGAAGCCTGCTTCTCCCTCTCCCACTCGCCCTGCTTGTGTTCCTTCTCTTGCTGTGTCTCTGTCACATAAATAAATAAAACCTTTAAAAAAAGAATTCCTTTAACACTTGTGTAAGTCTGGTTTAGTGTAGATGAACTTTGTAAACTTTTGTTCATCTGGGAAATTTATCTTTCCTATTCTTTTTTTAAAAATTCTTTTAAAGATTTATTTATTATTTTAGAGTGAAAGAGAGAATGCACATGTAGGGGGAGGGGCAGAGGGAGAGAGATTCTCAAGCAGACTCCATGCTGAGCATGGAGCCTGACACAGGTTTCTGTCTTACCACCTTGAGATCATGACCTGAGCCAGAATCAAGAGTCAGACACTTAACTGACTGAGCCACCCAGGTGCCCCTCTCTCCTTCTGTTCTTAATGATCATCTTGCTGGATAGAGTGTTCTTGTTGGTTTTGTTTTGTTTTGTTTTGTTTTGTTTTCCCAATGCTTTGAATATATCACACCACCCTCTGCTGACACGCAAAGTTTCTGCTTAAAATCAGCTGAAAGCCTTATGGGGTTTCCCTTGCAAGTAACTGTTTATTTTTCTCTTGTCACTACTTTTAGCATTTTAATTATTACATGCCTTGGTCTGGTCCTCCTTGGGTTCATCTTGTTAGGGCTCTTTGTGCCTCTTCGACTTGGATGTCTGTTTTCTTCCCCAGAGAAGAGGAGTTTTCAGCTATTACTTCTTCACATAAGTTTTCTGCCCCATTCTCTCTCTCTTCTCCTTCTGGTATCCCTATAATGTGAATTTTATTACACTTAATGATGTCACTGAGTTCCCTTAACCTATTCTCATTTTTTAATATTCTCTCTCTCTCTCTCTTTTTTTTTTTCCTGCTCAACTCAGTTGCTTTCTATCTTCCTGTCTCCCAGATCACTGGTCTGGTCTGCAGTCTCTAATCTGCATTGATTCCTTTTAGTTTATTATTTTTTTAATTTTTTAAATTTATTTTCAATGTAACAGTATTCATTGTTTTTGCACCACACCCAGTGCTCCATGCAATCCGTGTCCTCTCTAATACGCACCGCCTAGTACCCCAACCTCCCACCACCCGCCCCTTCAAAACCCTCATTGTTTTTCAGAGTCCATAGTCTCTCATGGTTCACCTCCCCTTCCAATTTCCCTCAACTCCCTTCTCCTCTCCATCTCCCCTTGTCCTCCATGCTATTTGTTATGCTCCACAAATAAGTGAAACCATATGATAATTGACTCTCTCTGCTTGACTTATTTCACTCAGCAGAATCTCTTCCAGTCCCGTCCATGTTGCTACAAAAGTTGGGTATTCGTCCTTTCTGATGGAGGCATAATACTCCATAGTGTATATGGACCACATCTTCCTTATCCATTCATCCGTTGAAGGGCATCTTGGTTCTTTCCACAGTTTGGCGACCGTGGCCATTGCTGCTATAAACACTGGGGTACAGATGGCCCTTCTTTTCACTACATCTGTATCTTTGGGGTAAATACCCAGGAGTGCAATGGCAGGGTCATAGGGAAGTTCTGTTTTTAATTTCTTGAGGAATCTCCACACTGTTCTCCAAAGAGGCTGCACCAACTTGCATTCCCACCAACAGTGGAAGAGGGTTCCCCTTTCTCCACATCCCCTTCAACACATGTTGTTTCCTGTCTTGCTAATTTTGGCCATTCTAACTGGTGTAAGGTGGTATCTCAATGTGGTTTTAATTTGAATCTCCCTGATGGCTAGTGATGATGAACATTTTTTCATGTGTCTGATAGCCATTTGTATTTCTTCATTGGAGAAGTGTCTGTTCATATCTTCTGCCCATTTTTTGATATGATTGTCTGTTTTGTGTGTGATGAGTTTGAGGAGTTCATTATAGATCCTGGATATCAACCTTTTGCCTGTACTGTCATTTGCAAATATCTTCTCCCATTCCGTGGGTTGCCTCTTTGTTTTCTTGACTGTTTCCTTGGCTGTGCAGAAGCTTTTGATGTTGATGAAGTCCCAAAAGTTCATCTTCGCTTTTGTTTCCTTTGCCTTTGGAGACATATCTTGAAAGAAGTTGCTGTGGCTGATATCGAAGAGATTACTGCCCATGTTCTCCTCTAGGACTCTGATCGATTCCTGTCTCACGTTGAGGTCTTTTACCCATTTTGAGTTTATCTTTGTGTACGGTGTAAGAGAATGGTCGAGTTTCATTCTTCTACATATAGCTGTCCGGTTTTCCCAGCACGATTTATTGAAGAGACTGTCTTTTTTCCACTGTATATTTTTTCCTGTTTTGTCAAAGATTATTTGACCATAGAGTTGAGGGTCCATATCTGGGCTCTCTCCTCTGTTCCACTGGTCTATGTGTCTGTTTTTATGCCAGTACCATGCTGTCTTGGTGATCACAGCTTTGCAGTAAAGCTTGAAATCAGGTAACGTGATGCCCCCCTGTTTTATTTTTGTTTTTCAACATTTCCTTAGAGATTCGGGGTCTCTTCTGGTTCCATATAAATTTTAGGATTATTTGCTCCAGCTCTTTGAAGAATACTGGTGGAATTTTGATCGGAATAGCATTAAAAGTATAGATTGCTCTAGGCAGTATTCTAGTTTATTTTTACTTCCAATTATTCAGTTCCTCAGCTCTGACTGGCTCTTTTTTATATTTCTGTGTCTTTGTTGAAGTTCTTACTGAGTTCATCCACTGCTTTCTCTAGTCCAATGAGTATCTTTATGACCATGACTTTGAATTCTTTTATTGGACATGTTGCCTATCCCTTTCATTTAGCTCTTTTACTGCGATTTTGTTGTGTTCTTTCCTTTGGGATACATTCCTCTGTCTTCTCATTGTGTCTCTTGTTTCTCCATATTAGATAGGTCAGCTATATCTCCTGGTCTTAAAACTAGTGTCGTAGTGTAAAATAGGTCTTATGGTGCCTTCTAGCATAGTGCGTCCTGGTCACCAGAACTAGGTGCTCCAGGGGTGTCTCCCCTGTCGGCTGCATGTGCCCTACTGTTGTGGCTGAGCTGTGACTGCCTTCAGCCCAGCCAGCTGCAATGACCTACTTTGTCTATTGCGGGCATCCTGGCAGGGTTTGGTCCCGGGCTGTTGACAGGCCTGATGCTGCTGTGGTCTCATTGGTGAACTCTGTCTCCATTTAACCTCGCTGCCACAACTGTGGGCACACCAGAGGGCAAGGCTTGCGCTCTGTGTAGCCAACTAAGTCTCTAGTTGGCGGATAGGGCCAGTAGTCAGCCTGGCTATCCACAGTTAGGCTCTCTGCCACATTTCCGGGGGTGCCAAAGGGAAGGGCTCGCTCCCTGTGCAGGCCGCTATGAGGCCTGCTGGAACTGTGAGTGGTGTTCTCTCTGCCCCTCCCCAGGGCAGGAGTTACTTTGCAGGGGCTCTGATCCCTGCCAGGGCAGCCTTTAGGGTATGGCGGGGCAGGAGCTGCTTCGGAGGGCTGCCTGTTGAGGGGGGCGGGTTGGATGGGGTGGATCCGCAGGGGGACATGGAAGCAGGTACACTGTGCGAACAGGGTGGCTGGAGAGTGATCGTGCCGCCTGCCACAAGTGTCCAGCTACCTAGACTGGGGAGCGGAAGAGAAATGGGCCTGCCTGCTCTTTTGTCCCGGGATAAACCTCCTGAAGGCCCCCGCCCCTCTGGCACATGTTCCAGGATTAGTCAGTAACTTCATACACATGCCAGGTGCTTTTCACCTGCTTCTGTGTCGTGTCTTAGGCTGGATTATTTGTCATTCCGGTTCTCTAAGAGGAGGGACTCAGTTTCTCATTGCTCTTCAGCTGTCCCAGAATTCAGCCCACCAAGTTTTAAAATTCTGAATTAAGCCCTGATAATTTTCAGAATTCACAAAGTTAAGCCCCACTGAAAACCAGGCGTTGTAGAGACTCACCTTACCAACACCAGCACCTAGTGCCTGGGTGCGTGGGGAGGGTCTGCTCCGCTCCATGTGTGGGGCGGGTCCACTCGGCTCCGCTCCGCATGTGGGCCTCTCCGCCTCTGTGGCTGGTCTTGTCAGGGCTTTGGTTCCCAGCCTTGTGTCCACCCCTCACCCCCATGGCTTCCTCGTGGCTTCCTCTCTGTGGCTAATGTGGAAGGTCTGTCCTGCCCGTCTTCGGGTCATGTTCAGTTACTTGCATAGGTGTGGCTGTTACCTTGGTACATGGGGGGGCGTGAGGTAAGCCCCAGATCCTCCTTTCCCTGATTGATCCCGCTTTAAGTAGGCATGTGTGAAATCGTTCCTATAGACATTAGTCAATAGATCAGTTTTATTTGGGGAAGATTGCTTAATTAATATGTATGTAAAATCCATATAAAATAACTAGATTCAACATCACTGGATTAAAAAGAATGTTAATGGGATGTTTAAGAATCTCCAGGTATTTTTTCTCAGCTCTGTCTCATACTCCCTGCCTGTTTCCTCGCAGTGGTTCTCGGACTTCAGCAGGGGCAGGATCCCTTAGAGGGCCTTGCAAGCCCACAGATTGCTCTACCCCAGAGTTTCCGGTTCAGTGGATCTAATCTGCGTTTCTGACAACTTCCCAGTGAACACTCACACTACTGGGCCAGAGTACCACACTCGGAGAACCCCTGCCTTAAGCCGAGAGCCACTGCGCACTCACACTATTCGTTGAATTGCTTGTTCTCTTGGCTAATTATTCTCAGATTTAGGATTTCATAGACTCGGAACCTTTCCAAAAACCAAGCAATGAATAGCAGCAACTCCATGCTGGGGATGCATATAAAAATCAACTTCTAAAAAAGTTGCCAAATGCGAACATTAAAAAAAATTGTTTCTCATCATCACCATCCTTTTGCTTTGAAATGACATCTAATTTCCAGTGTCATTTAATATAGAATAATGGACTGTCTTTTCAATGGGGTAAACTTGTCTTTACACAAAACTCACTTTGTTTCTCTGCCATGCCAAGGGCATGAGAGTGGAGGCAGTTTGCTACAGGTACACTTGTTTGCATTTTGTGGGTAATTTTAAAGCAATAATAGAACCTGCTAAAACTTTGTGTGATTTTTATTTTCACTATGCACAGCAGTTCCAAACAACGTCAGTGAGAATATATTGTCCTCTCCCCGAGAGGGACCACACTGCCTAGCTCGTGCTTCACCACTGCTTTACTGTCCCTATCTTTCCCACTTTGTCGGAGAATAGTAAAACGTCACTCTGGACCGGGAGCACCAGGGCAATGGTGGGCAGAAGCCTTTGGGCTAAGTTACATGCAACTATGGAGTCTTTGCATTCTTTTTTTTTTTTTTTTTTAATTTTTTATGTATTTATCAGAGAGAGAGAGAGGGGGAGAGAGCGAGCACAGGCAGACAGAATGGCAGGCAGAGGGAGAAGCAGGCTCCCCGCTGAGCAAGGAGCCCGATGTGGGACTCGATCCCAGGACGCTGGGATCATGACCTGAGCCGAAGGCAGATGCTTAACCAACTGAGCCACCCAGGCGTCCCTAGTCTTTGCATTCTTAATTACGGAAACCTAATACGGAAAACACCATCATGTTTCTTGGGTCAAAGAGAAATATAAACTGTCTGAGACTTCCTTAGTTTTGAGAGATGACTTTGTCCCTATTAGAGAAAATTGTACAAATTTTAAAAAACACACAATTCAGAGAATAAAGATTCTTTTCTAATTATGTGGAGAAGTAGAATCTACTACTTATAGCACTGAGGCTCAAAGGTGATACATTGTTATGAATGTAAATAACTCTTTATTTAACTATGAGTAATGACAAATAAAGGTAGAATATTCTAATTCCAAATAGGAAGCCAGAGATTTTTCTGTAACATTGGGTTCAATATAACATGAAGAGTTTAAAATCATTTTTGTCTCTTTAATCTTATGACCGATTTTTAAGTTATTGAAATATACATGTATACATTTTATTTCTGTTTCATTCATTTGCTAATAAGAAGGCACAGCCATTTGCTAGGTGTTGTTTTGAGGACACAGGTGTTACATAGTCCCAGCCTTTGAGGAATTGAATGTTTAGCTGAGAAAACAAGATAAATTTGTGTTTAAAGTCGAACTGTAATAGAAATCCAACACTAGCATCAGAGAATGTTGCAGGGGCGCCTGGGTGGCTCAGTGGGTTAAGCCTCTGCCTTCAGCTCAGGTCATGATCTCAGGGTCCTGGGATCGAGCCCCGCATCGGGCTCTCTGCTCAGCAGGGAGCCTGCTTCCCCCCCTCTCTCTGCCTGCCTCTCTGCCTACTTGTGATCTCTGTCTGTCAAATAAATTGAAAAAGAGAGAGAATGTTGTGGGACAGTGCGTGTATAATGACGTGTCAGAAACACTTAGCGGACAATAGTATGGCTGGGTCAAGGGATGAGAGGAATCTCACTAATGAAATGGCATTTCTTGACAAGGGCCTTGAAGGATAAGGTACATTTTTATATACAGAGAGGAACAGAAAATGGCAGGCTAGTTTTGGGAGAACATCTCCCAGTTGCCCAAATCTAGTTAAAGTGGAGAGTTCCTTTAGTACTCTATGGGAGATAAATTTGGAAATGTAAATTAATGTAAATTAGGTCTGGATTATGAAAGCATCTGAAGCCTTCTTTTTGATGATAATATTGAGCATTAGATTAATGATGATAAAAATAGTAAGTGCAGGGGCATCTGGGTGGCTCAGTTGGTTAAGCATCTGCCTTTGGCTCAGGTCATGATCCAGGGTCCTAGGATCGAGTCCTGCATCAGGTTCCCTGCTCGGCAGAAAGCCTGCTTCTCCCTCTCCCACTCCCTCTGCCTGTGTTCTCTTTCCCACTGTGTCTCTTTCCCTGTCAAATAAATAAATAAAATCTTAAAAAAAAAATAGTGACTGCAGTTTACTAAGCAGTATATAGCAGGCACTGTCCTAAGTGGTTTACCTCCACGGTCCACAAACCCTGCGGGGTAGCTCCTATTATCCCCACTGTACACTTAAGGCAGCACTTAATTTTCCTGAAATAGTCTCCTGAGATGACTTGGCCGGCATCACAGCACAAATAAGGGACAGAAAGCTGAAATTCAACCTAAGTCTACGTCCCAAGTCCTACTTCTATCAAGCAAACCAGGCTCGGGATGGCAAACAGGTTTCAAGTGACAGTTCTTGATTTGCTGATAAGACTCTAAGACCACAACTAAACAGCTAAAAATATGCCGTGATGGGATACTAACGTCTGCTGAAAATGAGGAGGGGAGTTGGTTGGCGTTTGTGGCATACAGTGGCTCCGTAAGCTCTGGAAGCCGTTGAAGTTTTCTGAGTAGGTCAGTGATCCAGTAAAGTGACTTTCCAGAACGTTAACCGGGCAGCAGAGTTGAAGCCAGCAGACAGTGGGACTAGTGGAGGCGCGTGCTCCAGTCCTGCAATGAGAAGTCTTAAGGACCTAGTGGCCTGAAATATTTAGGAACATTCTTTTGCTTTAAGAAATCCATTTCTGCTAGAGAAAGTACAGTTCTTGAAACGTGATCCTTCTCCCCTGCGAACCTGCACTCGGCACGAACGGCGACCTTGCATGCTTTGTTCATTGCTTAATTCCCCAGTCCTCAGTGCTAAATACGTTTTCCTTAAATAAATATAGTAAAAGTAGGGATTACGATAATAATTAGCACTTATTTTGTGCCAGACGCTGGGCTCGGTGTTCTCAGTAGAGCAAGGACCTCCGGAGCCAGGCAGTCTGGGTTTGAATTCCAGTTTCGCTGGGTCCCGGCTGTTTCAGCAGGTACCTTAAACTGCTGTGCCTCAGTTCTCTCGTCTGTGAGGTGGGGATGACAGTTCTTATTTCCGAGGGTCGTTCCAAGAAATGCATGGGTTGGCGCAGGCATACGATGGAGATACTGCGAGTTCGGTTCTGGACCCCCACCATAAAGCAAGTCAGATGAACATTTTGGTTTTCTGGTGCACATAAAGTTATGTTTACACTGTATTCTGGAGTCTGTCAGGTGTGCAACAGCCTTATGTCTAAAAATGCGCATGCCTGGATTTTAAAGTACTTAGTTGTTAACGGTCCACGGGTCTTCCAGCGGGTCGTGCTCTTCTCCTGGAGGGGGTTCTGGCCTCCATGTGGAGGGCTGCTGACTGGTCTGGGTGATGGTTACTGAAGGTTGAGGTCGATTTGGTAACTTCTTAAAATAGGACAATGAAGTTTGCCACATTACTGGACTCTTTTTTTCATGAATGAGTTCTCTGAGGCATGTGATACCATTTGATGCCATTTCATCCGCAGAAGAAGTTCTTCAGAATTGGAGTCTGTCTTCTCAAACCCTGCCTAGGCTTGGTCAGCTCAATTTAGATAATATTCTCTGTCCTTCCTTTCAACAACCTTCTCAGCATCTTCACCAGGAGTAGAGTCCAACTCAAACGCTTTCTTGGCTCATCCACAAGAAGCAACTCCTCATCCATTCAAGTTTGACCCTGAGACGGCGGCAGTCCTGTCTCATCTCCAGGCTGCACGTCCCCGCTGGTTCTGTGGCTGTGTCCACCCCATCCGCCGTTACTTCCTCCGCTGAAGTCTTGAATCCCTCAAAGTCATCCATGCGGGTTGAGATCAACTTCTCCCAAACTCCTGTTAATGTTGCTGTTTCGACCTCTTCCCACAGATTCCGAGTGTTCTCAGTGGCATCTGGAATGGCGAATCCTTTCTGGAGGTTTTTCAGTTAACTTTGCCCAGATCCATCCTATCTGTGGCAGCCACAGCCTTGTGCCATGTATTTCCTCATAAGAGTTGAAAGTCGAAATGACTGCCTTATCCGGGGGCTGCAGCCGGGTTGGCGGGCATGAGAACGGCACTGACCTTGCTGTCCGTCTCCGTCAGAGCTCTTGGCTGACTGGTGCATTGTCACTGAGCACTAATGTTTTGAAAGGAATCTTTTTTTTTTTTTTTTCCCCCTGAACAGTAGGTCTTAACGGGCTTAAAACATCGGCAAACTGTGCTGTGAGCAGCTGTGTGGCCGTCCAGGCTCTGCTCCATTCTGAGGGCACAGGTTGAGTAGATCTGGCACAATTCTTAGGGGTCCTATGATTTGGGGACAGTAAATGAACATTGGCTTCAACTTCAAGTCACCAGTGCCGTTAGCCCCTAATAAGAGAGTCGGTGTGTCCTTTGAAGCCTTGATTATCGACTTCTGTCTGTGAAAGTCCTAGATGGCATCTTCCAATAAAAGGCTGTTTCATTTACACTGGAGATGGGTCCTTTAGCGTAACGACCTTCAGTACTTACCACAGCTGCATCACTAGAGGCCGAGTCGTGGTTCTGCCTCCCGGCTCTCTGCTTGCCCTGGCTCTGCATATCAGGGAGACGGCTCTTCCTTGAACCACATGAAGCAACCTCTGCCGATGTCAGACATTTTTTTTTGTTTGTCTGCTTGTTTTTTACAGTTTCCTCCCCTCTCTGAGCCTTCGTTGAATTGAGGGGAGTTAGGGTCGTGCTCTGGATGAGGCTTTGTCTTAAGGGAATACTGTGGCTGTTTGATCTTCTGTCCAGATCACTAAAAGCTGCTCTATATCAGCAGTGAGGCGGTCTCAGAGTCTTTCATCCATCATCTGAGAATCCTCTTCCTTTTTTTTTTTTTTAAAGATTTTATTTATTTATTTGTCAGAGAGAGAGGAGCGAGAGCGAGCACAGGAGACAGAGTGACAGGCGGAGGCAGAGGGAGAAGCAAGCTCCCTGCCAAGCAAGGAGCCCGATGTGGGACTCGATCCCAGGACGCTGGGATCATGACCTGAGCTGAAGGCAGCTGCTTAACCCACTGAGCCACCCAGGCGTCCCTGAGAATCCTCTTTCTTATCCGTTCACGTGTTCACTGGGGTAGCACTTCTCATTTCTTTCAAGAACTTTTCCTTTGTGTTCCCAACTTGGCTACCTGTTTGGCACAAGAGGCTGTTTGTGGCCTGTCTTAGTCTTGGACATACCTTCCTCACTGAGCTTAATCAGTCCTGCCTTTTGATTTAAAGTGAGAGCTGTGACTCTTCTATTTACTTGAACAGCTCGAGACTACTGTAGGGTTATTAACGGGCTTTAGTTCAGTATTGTTGTGTCTCATGGAGTGGGAAGCTCCAAGGAGAGGGACAGACAGGGGAACAGCCAGTTAGCACAGACATTTATTCAGTTTCCTGTCTGATACGGGCGTGGCTTATGGGGTCCCAGAACAATTACAGTAGCAACGTCAAAGATCGCTTATGGTACATCACCATAATAAATATTATAGCAACGGAGAAGCTGAAATATTGAGAGAATGTATCAAAACGTTGACACAGAGACACAAAGTGAGCAAATGCTGTTGGAAAAATGGCTTTGGTAGACTTGTTTGATACAGCGGTGCCGGAAACCTCCAGGTTGTGAAAATACCCAGGACCTGCACAGCACGATAGAGCAAAGCCCAGTAAAGCGAGGTGTGCCTGTACGTGCAAATTGGTAAGAACAGGAAAAGCTCAACAAATATTATTGGTTATTACATTTCTCGTTATTATCGTAATATTTACCATTACTTCATTTGGGAAGATAAATACATCAGGGTCAGAGCGAAGCTAACCCTTACGGTACGCCCATTGTCAGGCCTGTTGCCCTCTTTCACAAACGGTATCTCAGTGATGATGAAACTCCAAGTATAATCTCACTGTCAGAAACGACTTCATTCTATTTTTACCAAATACAAAATTCCTAGAGATCGGGTTTCAAATAACGTGATTTTAAAAATAAAGGGAGCTTTCCCTCTCTTTGTGTAGATCCTTGTGACTGAACATCGGATTACATTCCTTTGCAAGAAGTCCAGAGGCCTGGTGCTAGCCCCAGCGTGGTAGTGGGGAACCGGGGTTTTCACTGGCCTGCCCCCGTTTCATTATATGAGCGCGAGTGTCTGCCGCTGGCAGTAATATGAACCTCATGGGTGGTTCCTGCTTCAACTGAAGTTGGAGAAGCAAAGCCAGATGAGCCCACGGGAAGGGGTCACGTGTGCAACTTGTCTAGACAAGCAAGACTTCCCTTTGACAAGTACTAAAACCAAAACTTTCTTCTAGCCACACTGAATTATGGCTGGTTCTACCCTTTAGCCTTCATGCTGATGATCTTCAGTAATGCTGATGTATTAATTCAAGCGGGGGGGACGGTCAGGTCTTGACTGTTTACCAAAACAGAAAAATGAGCAGGTTAACAGGTGGCCTTGAAATCCAGAGAGACACCAGCCACCATCTCTCCCAAACTCAGCCCCTTCACCAAGTGACGTCTTACTTTTTTGGTGATAAGTTTCCAAGTAGATTGCTCTTTTGCTCTTAAATTCCTTTTTCTTAGCCGTCTCCGTAGAGACAACAAAATGTTTGTTGTGGGCTTAAAATAAATATTTTATGGTTGAATGAAGGTGATTCAGAACCACAGAGGAGGGACCCAAAGTCACAAACTAGAAGGAAGTTAGAAGACGTGACTCCTCCCAGAACTATATAACCTAGATTTGATAAGATTATATTTTAACCCCTGTCTAATCCTCGAGCAATAGATGGAAATGTGTAACCTAGGGGCGCCTGGATGTCTCAGGCAGTTAAGCGTCTGCCTTCAGCTCGGGTTATGATCTCAGGGTCCTGGGATCGAGTCTCAAGTTGGGCTCCTGCTCAATAGGGAGCCTGCTTCTCTCTGTCTTTCTCCCTCTGCCTCTCCCCCTGCTCATTCTCTCTCTCTCTCAAATAAATAAAACATTTTATTATGTTTTTATTATTACTTTTATTATAAATATAATATATTATATATTATTATTTATTATATTATTTTATTATGTGTAAACTAAAAAGTAACCTCTCTGAGTTATATGTTATTTAAAACTAACGAGTAGGCTCACCAGCACTCTTATTTCTAAGAATCCCAGACTTGAAAGAACTTTCAGAGGATCACTGGCATAGGATCCACTCTGCACACAGACATCCTATGAAAGGAAAGGGGTACCATGTTCAGCACACGTTGATCCTGACGTCAAGTGCGGGAGGCAGACGGCCCTGCCAAATCCGTGAGACCTGTGTCCCTCCCCCGCACGCCCGCTAACACACTCCCATGACTCCCTGCCCGGGCCGCCGGCTCGCTTCCTTGCCCTGGCGCTGAGGGGGCGCGGCCGCGGCGTAACCACCCACTCATTGTCCTTTGCTCTCTGAAGTCTGACCCTGAACTCTTGTCTTTGGTCTGCGCACGGCTTCATTTTTTCTAGCCAGTGACTAAGCACGATCTGGGTTAATAAATAACTTTCAGGTGACCGTTTAAAAGCCCTTAGAGAGGACATAGAAAGGACCTATAACCTCAAATTCATCCTCTTTTTCATTCATAAAATATTATTGCTACTCTCACTTTGGTTTCAGAGTAAAAGTTGCCAAACTAGATGTTTTTGGCCCATTAGACAGTTAGAGACATTTCTAGGGCATTGGGGGGTGGGCAGGGGGATTGGGTTTTAGTCATTCTTGGTTTTTGTTTTTGCTTTTTGTTTTTTTGTGAGATACACTTTTATTTCTGCCCCATCTTCCAGGTCTCCATCTAAACCTACAAAAATGAGTCATATTCCTTGTGTTTAAGTATTTTCCCTTCTTGTACGCTAAAATTCCCGATTCCAGTGTGTGGAGTGTGTTCATAGCCTCCCTTCTGTGCGCTGCATTCTCTTCAAGGATTTCATTTGAGTACAGCTCACACACCGTGCTACGACGCAGGATTCAGTCTCTGTAGATGTGCTGTGCCCACCACGAGTGTGCCCACCGTCTCTCACACACATCAGCATTACAGCGCCACCGGCTGCACTCCCTGCGCTGGGCGTTTACCCCTCGACTTGCTCACTCCGTAACTGCGAGTCTGCACCGCACCCCCCCACCAGCAACCGATTTCGCCCATCGCCACATGGTGTTCTCTGACAGCTGTCCGTCCGTTCCCTGTGTGCATGGGTCTGATTCTGCTTTTTGTTTGTTTATTCGTTTGCTGTTTCAGATCCCGCATATGAGTAAAATCATAAGGTATTTGTCTTTCTCAGGCTGACTTGTTTCACTCAGCTTCATGCCCTCTAGGCCCACCCGTGTTGTCGGGAAAGGCACGATTTCCTCCTTTGTCGCTGTGTAATATTCGTCTCTGTGTCATACACAGATACACCTCACGACTCCCTTATCCATTCGTCCACCGGTGGACACTTGGGCTGCTTCCATGCCCTCCCGACTGTTGGGAATAATGCTGCAGTAAACTCAGGCGCGTCTGTCTTTTTACTGTTTTTGTTTCCTTCGGGTAGATGCCCAGTGGAGGAATTACTGGATCATATGGTATTTCTGTTTTTAATTTTTTGAGGACCCTCCATACCGTTTTCCACAGTAGCTGCGCCGATTTGCGTTCCCACCAGCAGCGTGGGAATTTCCCGTTTTCCCACATCCTCGCCAATACCCGTTCTTTCTCGTCTTTTCGACACTCGCCATTCCGACAGGTGTGAGATCTCACTGTGGTTTTGATTTGTATTTCCCTGGTGATCAGTGATGTCGAGCACCTTTTCATGTGTCCGTTGGCCATGTGGATGTCTTCTTTGGAAAAATGTCTCTTCAGGTCCTCTGCCTGTTTTAATCAGATTGTTTGTGGGTTTTTTGCTGTTGACTTGTAGAAGTTGTTTATATATTGTGGGTATGAACCCCTTTATTGGATATATCATAGCAAATGCCTTCTTCCGTTCAGTAGGTTATCTTTTTGTTTGGTTTTGTTTGCTGTGCAAAAGTGTTTTTATTTTAAGATTTTATTTATTTATTTGACAGAGAGAGGTCACAAGTAGGCAGAGAGGCAGGCAGAGAGGAGAAAGCGGGCCCCCTGCTGAGCAGAGAGCCCGATGCGGGGCTCGATCCCAGGATCCCGGGATCATGACCTGAGCCGAAGGCAGAGGCTTCAACCCACTGAGCCACCCAGGCTCTGTGCAGAAGTGTTTTATTTTGATACAATCCCAGTAGTTTACTTTTGCATTTGTTTCCCTTGCCTGAGGAGACATATCTAGGAAAACTTTTTTCTACAGCCAGTGTCAGAGAAATTACTGCCTGTGTTCGTTTCTAGGATGTTTATGGTTCCAGGCTTCACATGTAGGTCATTAGTCCACTCTGGAGTTTGTGTGTGTGTAGGATACAAGACAGTGGTCCAGCTTCATTCTTACGCACGTAGCTGTCCGGCTTCTAGACTCAGTTTATGGAGCAGACGGTTTTGCCCTGTTGTATGTTCTTGTCTTGTTTGTCATAAGTTAATTGACCGTATAAGTGTGGGTTTATTCCTGGGCTCTCTCACTGTTCTGTTCTCTTCTGTTGATCTGTGTGCTGATCTTTGTGCCAGTGTCCGTCATGTCTGTGGCGACGCGTCTGTGCAACGTATTTGTGTTCACTTCTTCATGGCTTCCGCTTATTAATTTTTTATTTTCATGTTTTGTATGGTAGCCACACTAATTAGCTTTGGAGGGTGATCGCTATGTGCCAACCTTTGTTTAAGTGTGTGTTCCCTGCAGGAACTTACATAACTCTCGACGAAGTAAATATTGTCACCCCACTTACAGACAGGCAGGTAAAGAACAGAAGCGTTAAGCAACTTTCCTGAAGTCCTACATCTGGAACGTGGCCAGACGGAGATCAAATCCAGGCAGCCAGATCCAGAATTTGCACGTTCCAACCTTGTCCTCTTTATGTTGCCATGTGAAACCTAATGAGCATTACTTCTCTACTGGTGACAGAGTGGTGAGTGAGAGCAGGAGACCAGACTCGGCGGAAGACACACCAGAGTCCTGAGCTGGAATATGTGGCCTCCCTCAAAAATAATTAGTATGGTTGGATACTTAGTCATATTTTATCCTTATTAACTTCTATTTTTAATCATGAACCTTTCCCCCTCAGGACCTCAGTTTTACACGAAAAATATAAAATTATTTATTTCTCAGGAATCTCAATTAGCAGGCTCCTATATTGCCTGCAGAACTTTGGCCGTATTCTTGGTGAGTCCATGTGTAATTATTTTATTTTTTTTAAAAATATTGTATTTATTTTTCAGAGAAAGAGATAGGCAGAGGTAGAAGCAGGCTCCCTGCCGAGCAAGGAGCCCGACCTGGGCCTGGATCCCAGGACCCTGGGATCATGACCTGAGCCGAAGGCAGAGGCTGAACTGACAGAGCCACCCAGGTGCCCCTGTAATTATTGATGAGCACATTCATTTTTGTTTAAATGTTACAGAACGTCCAGGTAGCTGCAGATCATTGCAGCATCCAAATTGCTGTCTCCTAGTGTAGTTAGAGGCCAGGAAGGCTGCCTTGAAAAGTCATGGCCGATTCTTCAAAACACCACAGATTCTTTTATTATTTGACACAAATGGACAGTCTTGAGGGATTTTTCTCCCAGTAACATTAAATGCTGTATCTCTGCACCTCCCCTCTCTGTCCGTCTCGACGGTACCGTCACACTGTAGCCCATGTCACTTGTATTACGCACTTTCTGCCAACAGCTCTCTTGTCTTTAAGTCAGATCAACAGAAATGATGGCTCCGGGTTTGTTGTAAGCATACTCTTGCGACACTGTTTTTCCCTACAGGGGTTTTCAGTCCTTTTACTGCCCCTTTACTGCCCCTGTCATAGTACAGAACCCGGTCTACTCTGCCGGCGCTCTCCCTCTGACCGGGAGCCAGGCCTGGGATGAGGCCGGAGAGGAAGTTAGCAGGCCGATCCACCACAGGGGTGCGTAGGGGTCAAAATGGTTCTTCCCTGGAAGCTTCTGTCCCTTGCCTCCACCCCACTGTCACCCCACCCCACACTGTGCTGTAACCGGCCATGTGGCACCAGATAATCTGTCGGAAGAGAGGAGTTCCAGAGGTTGTGAAACAGAAACGTGGGAGTTGGCCTCTCATCGGGTCTCCCCGCCACATTTAGGAGTCTGGTCCGCATCGCGCTTACAGCGTGTTGTGAATGAAGGTCACCCTTCTGGTGGCCACTGCGGATGTCCCGCGGCGTGGCCTGTAGAATCACGAGCAGCTTCATCTGCAGGTAAATGAATGACGGCCGCAGCTGTAAAACTGCAGAAACCGCTCCTTGCGGGAAGTACCCACGCCCGTAGCTTTCTGTGCGAAGTTCTCCCCTTCACTTGTTACACGTTAACTTTCTGGTCACTGTACAGTCACCATCTGCGAACCACTCCTGCTGCAGTGAGACTTGTCGAGCATTGCAGGGCAGGGGCACGGGGCAGGGCGCTGACCTTTACCTAAGGACACCATCGTGGCGCAGTTTCTGACTGCTGCCTTCTCGCTGTGCTAACAAAGACTCAATGACTTTCTCTAACAGCTACCCGCAGTGGCACTGATATCTTATGCGGGATTATTTTGGGGGGTCATGGGGGGAATAAAATAACTCTGTGTTGTGTTTCCATGTGGGTAGCCTTTGTTGATGGTGACACCTTGCAGATACCCGGGTATTTCCAGGTCTTGGTTGCCTTCCCATCTGAAGGGAATTATCTGCTGCTTCTCTTGGCTCTTCTACCAGTGAGTTTGGTCCTTCAACCATTTAGGTCAACACACATTTATCAAAGGCCTGTTTGTGTCAGTCACAGTTCTACACAGTGGGGTGAGGGGTGTCTAGGAAGCAGTCCTTGCGCTCCAAGAATTTAATACTCTCTGGCAAAGACGGTGCTCTAACTGTGATAACTTGGACGCCGTGAAGTAAATGTGGGGCGGCTGATCCTCCCTGGATGTCACGGGCGCCCCTGCACGGCTCCCCTCTCCCAGGACCAGAGTGAGGGGAGGCTCCCGGGAGGTGTGAACTCTGCTCTAAGGGTTGGAGGGTAGAGTTTTCAGAAAGGTGGAAATGACATTTTGTGCAGAGAAAATGGTATGTGTGCTGGGAAACCACATGGTCTATTAACCTTCATCTATTAAAGCTTAAAATATTGGGAAATGGTAGGCGCACTCAGAAAGGCAGCTATGCATCAAGTCAGCTGATTGTTTCATGCCGCATTCAGGAGGCTAAAATTTGTTCGTAGAGTTGGTCAATGGGACTGACTGGCTGAGATGGTTTGTAATGTTGTGAATATATTCATTTTCTTGGGATAAGCATGCAAAACTTCTATTAGATCTCAAAGTGTTCCACAATCCAAAAACTGTTCAGAATGTTTGCACTGAAAGGTCTTAAATGAAGGACCATCCTGCTCATTGATTAGAGGAATGAAGGCATTACCGTATTTGCACATCACATCACAAGAAGTTGTCTGCGTAGGGCTGTGTTCAAAGACAGTGGTTGCAGGGGAAATTCCTGTCTACAGTCAAAAAAATCCATGAATTCATTCATTGAACAAAGATTTAACTGAACCCAAACCTTCTTGAATCACTTGTTCTTGGAATCATGGAAGTGTTTCCAGCCTTCTCCAATAAGAGTGTTGGCTCTTGGTCCGAGGTATTCATAAATGGCCTGTGGCACTGGGAAAAACGCTGAGGAGACGCTGTGACCTAAAGAGACCATGTCCCTGTTCTGAGCTTAGAGTCTGCTGAGGAAAGCAGACATGAATCAGATCATCACAAAAAAGAAATGAGCCAAGTTCAAACTCATCATTTCCGAGAGTGAAAGGTAGGATGAGATGTAATAGGAAAACCTGATGTGGGGGTGGGTATCAGAGGAGGTTTTCTTGAGCAAATGACGTGCAAACCGAGACCTGAAGAAATCAGTGCCAGCTGGGAAAGAATTAAGAGAGACCCCGAGCTCCCCAGTCCTGACGCAGAGGAAGGAAGGGCCTTGCAGGGCCATGAGAGACCGGCACGAAATGGCGCTGGAGACAACGGAGGTTGGGCTGTTTTCCGAGTGCGGGTCTTTGTTCTGAGAACAACAGCAAGGAGAGGCCCTGGATAGCGAGGACAGTGCCTGACGTGGTGGGTCTGTACTTCTGAAGACCGCTCCCCGGTTGCCGTGTGAGAAATGGACCAAAGAAGGACCAGTTAGCAAAGAGTTATCCAGTAATACATGACAACTGAAAACGCAGTGCTAGCGCGTACTTTAACTGATGGGTTCTTGTAAATCTGCTTTCGTTCCTCGGTGTGCAAACTGGTGAGCTCGCCATTCGCTGAACTCAGACTTCCCACGGAGGCACTGAGACCTCGATCCTGAGACGCAGGGTCCTGCGGAGTCCTGACGGCTCCCGGGGAGGCCTCGGCACGCCACACAAGATCTGGCATTTCTGGGAGCGCCTTGAGGTGACAACGCTTGAGACATTCTGCTCAAACCCCCTTTTTCTGTAGTAGCGTTTCAGAGCTCTACGTTGTGAGGACATCAGTTTCCTATCTAAGCCCTTTGTTCTTGTCAGTGAGGAAGGGACTCACCTAAGATTGCACAGCTCGGACTGCAGATCCCTGGTCTCCTAGCCAGTAGCGCCGGGGTGTCTACCATGCCACACTGTCTTTCTCTCCCCGGGAGTCACATCGTGGGTTTATAATCACCAGAATCGCAGGGGCTGCTTTTCCTTTCCTTGACTGGCGGCCAGAAGTGCACCTCGTCCGTTCTCCGTGGCCAGGAAAAATGTATTGCTCCAAGATAGCAAACATCTTTTACTAAAGCTTGAAGACTTCTGAGAAGTGCCTCCCGAGGAGAACAAGACTTCTCATTTCCTTCTGACTAAGCTGAAAATATTGCCAAGACCAGCATTTCTGCTTCTGAGTCAGTCCAAAGTCTGTAAGCGCACAGAAGTGATGAGGGGAAGGAGAAATTAGCTGAGCTTTCAATACCTTTTACTTGATTTGAACGTGGGTTCAAAGGTAAATCAAAGTTTAAAGTTGAACTTGAACTTTACCATGTCAAGTGGCTTCCCTTACCTTAATTAAAATGTTAAGTATGAGGCAGGCCCATAGGAAATATAGCAGTTCTGAGTCAGGCTTTGGCGTCAGGTGATCAGAATTCAAATTCCCGACTTCTCCACCTACCAACTTTGTGACTTAGGAAGAATTACCTTCCTTCAGACTTATTTTCTCTGTCGCAGAATAGAAATAATGACACTTCACAGAAGGCATTAAATAAGACAATATATATAAAGGACTGTATCATCAAAGTTCAGTACAGAAAACAGACACCAAAAAGAAAGGGATTTAATACAGGGGAGATCAGTGAGGAGTGGGGGACAGGAAGCCGCAGGACCACCGACATTACTCCGCGTTACTGCACCTGGGACCCAGAGGTCAGGCGGCGGCTCCAGGCCTCACCCTCAGCCACCGCCGCTGACACGCCTGCCTCTCCCGGCCACGCCCCCGGTGACGAGACAGGGCCAGGCCGAGCCCAGGCCCGCACACACTTCTGTCTCCGACTGCCCACCAGCATTTGCAGCCGTGCGAGGACGGCCTGGGCCCGTGTCTTGCCTCTTTCAGTTCCACTGAGCACAGCTAAACCCGTGGAGCCCGGTTTGTAGCAAGCCTTAGCTGGAAGGCAGTTTGGGAAACGTAGTTTGTAGCCTTCCAGCTGCCAGGTAGGAGGAGGATGGAACGGAGCCTGAGAGGCCGTGACATCCAGATAACAGCCAGAAAATGACGGTTCTGGTTGGCTTTGCTGCTGCTGGTATTCTAGCAGTGGGAGTGCAGGTGTCGGGTAGTTACATGTGTTTGATGCACATAGGTAATTTGCTATGTAAGCATCTATTAACCTTAAATTGGTTCATTTCTATTCCCAGGGTAGGTACTAAGGATGCAATTAAATATAAATCTTGATCTGTACTGTGAAGGTCTGCGATGTTATTTATAAGATCCCTTTTTCTTCCCATCAAGATAGTAATAATAATAATCATCATCCCTTCAGTAATGAAGCAGATTTCTGGGTACTGTCGATTCAGTTAACACAATCACGGACTTGAATAATAGGTCTGATATTATAGGGCTTGCAGCATTCAGATGTAAACAGCTGCCTGGTCTTACAAGGTGTCTAGACACAGGCTAAATCTTCTTTCCCAAAATAAATTGTACATGTTCCAATCATTTTGAAATTAACTATTTTCTAAAATGTGCAGATCATAATTTGTATCAATAGTGCCATGCTCTCACCACCATTCCTTTCATTTTTCTCTTCTTGCTTATCTTTTCCCTACTCATTTCCTTCTATTCTGAGATGCCATTGTCACCCAGAAACCATAATATAACATAATATCTGTGTATTTTTTCCTATTACCATTTTGGGAGGAGAATAAAACCGTAAAATAGTATGTCAATTACAGAGTTCCCCGTTTTGTTGTTGTTGTTGTTGTTTGTTTTAAAGATTTTATTTATTTATTTAACAGAGACTGCGAGAGCAGAAACACAAGCAGGGAGAGTGGGAGAGGGAGAAGCAGGCTTCCCACTGAGCAGGGAGCCTGATGCAGGGCTCGATCCCAGGACCCTGGGATCATGACCACAGCTAAAGGCAGACGCTTAATGGCTGAGCCACCCAGGTCCCCCTCTCTGCTGTTTTTTTTTTTGTTTTTGTTTTAGTTTTTGTTTTAGTTTTCGACTCAATGACACCTGTTTTCCAAATGCCCTTTTCTACCTAGGGGTTCTTAGATTGTACTCTAATGTTGCTCAAAGAACAGGAGATCTAATCACTGTCTTATAAGAATATACCAGCACTTTTGCAATGGACTGCACATACCCGGGAGCGTGATTACTTGGCATTCAGCTTGTCTTTTGAAGGTCGAACAGGTGGTAGTTAATGTGCGCTACTCCTGCACGTTGTCTGTGCATAAACTTCCCTCTTAAACTACCTTTATTTCATTCTCCTTTTTATGTTTTCCAACCAGTCACATTTAAAATGAAGGCTGTGGGTGCCTGGGTGGCTCAGTGGGTTAAGCCATTGCCTTCAGCTCAGGTCATGATCTCAGGGTCCTGGGATTGTGTCCCACATCGGGTTCTCTGCTCAGCAGGGAGCCTGCTTCCCTTCCTCTCTCTCTGCCTGCCTCTCTGCCTACTTGTGATCTCTCTCTGTCAAATAAATAAATAAAATCTTTAAAAATAAATAAATAAAATAAAATGAAGGATGCTTGTCTCCTGAGTTAGTATGAGACACCACAGTCTAAATGTTTAGCATCAGCAGAATTGGAAGCATCTTTTATTCGCGTGTTTATTCAAAACCTATTTCTTGGACAATTGCTGAACTACATTTAAAAAGAAAAGAAAACTTTCTTCATTGTAGTATTTCTTTGCGTCACATTTTATTCAAGGACATAACATTCTTTGCCAAAAGCTCGAGGTCTGTTACTGGAGAAAGACTAAAGAAGGTTTAGTTTCTGATCTCACAGAGCTAACGTTCTAAAAAGGTGAAACAGTCGCCCGTAAAACGACAGTGGGCGAAATCAGACTGTGCAGGAGCTAACAGGTCACGTGGTGCTAAATAGTGAGCTCGGGCTGGGATTCTGGACACGCTTTTGTGTCGGCATGCTGTCGTTTAATGGAGTGCCTCTTAGAGCGGTTTCAGATACACAGCAAAACTGAGCAGACTGCGTACCGATTTCCTGTGACCCTCCAGCACCACACGCACGTAGCCTCTTTGTTATCAACATCCCCTGCCAGACGGGTGCACTCGTTACAGTTAATGAGCCGAGTTTACATTAGAGTTCACCTTTTTAAAAATTTTTCTTAATTTTTTATTTTTTTATTATCAACATATAGTGTATTATTTGCCCCAGGGGTACAGGTCTGTGGATCGTTAGGCTTATACAATTCACAGCATTCCCCGTCCCCACTGTCCATCACCCAGACACCCCATCCCTACCCCACTCCCCCTGGCAACCCTCAGTTTGTTTTGTGAGATTAAGAGTCTCTTATGGTTTGTCTCCTTCCCTGGTTCCATCTTGTTTCATTTTTTTCCCTCCCTGCCCTGCACAACCCCCGACCCTGCCTCTCAAATTCCTCATATCAGGGAGATCATATGATAGTTGTCTTTCTCTGACTTATTTTGCTCAGCATAATACCCTCTAGTTCCATCCACGTCCTCGCAAATGGCAAGATTTCATTTCTTTTGATGGCTGCATAGTATTCCATTGTATGTATATACCATGTCTTCTTCATCCATTCATCTGTGGATGGACATCTAGGTTCTTTTAATTATTGTTTTAATTTGCATTTCCCTGATGACCTGTGACATGAGGCACCTTTTCATATGCTTACTTGCCATCTGTATATCTTTCTTGGTGAGGCTTCTAAGGTCTTTGGCCCATTTTTTAAATGGGTTGTTTTTCTTGAATTTTAAAAGTTCTTTGTATATTTTGGATAACAGTTCTTTGTCACATGTCTTTCACAAATATTTTCTCCCAGTCTCTGGCTTGTCCTCTTGTTCTGTTGGCAATGTCATCCCAGAGCAGAAGTCGTCCAGCTGAACAGTTCTTCCTTTCACGGATCATGCCTTTGCTGTTGTATCTAAAATGTCATCACCATACCTCAGGTCAGCTAGGTTTTCTCCTATAGTATTTTCTAGAGTTTTTATATTTTTTTGTTTTGCATTTAGATCTGCATTCCACTTTGAGTTAACGTTTGTGAAGGGTGTAATATGTGTGTCTAGATTCATTTTTTGTGTGGGGGTGTCCAGTTCCGGCACCATTATTTGAAAAGACTGTCTTGGCCCCACAGCACTGCCTCTGTTTCCTTGTCAAAGAAGCGTTGGGTGTCTATGTAGCCGCGTCTGGGCTCATATTTTGTTCCGTTGGTCTGTCTGTTCTGTCACCAGTACACACTGTCTTGGTTGCCGTAGCTTTATAGACCCAGGAACCAGGTGGCGTCCGTTCTCCCAGCTCTGTTCTTCCCCTTCGATGCTGTGGCGGCTCTTTTAGGTCTTTTGCCTCTTAATATAAACTGTAGAATCACTTTTTAGATTGTTGATACCCACAGAATATGACGTGGAGCATCTCTTCATATGCTTAGATGCCTTCTCTCACGTTTCTTCTTTGACGGTATACACACCAGTTGAAAAGACTAATTGCACCCTTGTGTTTCCTTTGCTCCCTTGTCAAGAATCAGTTGACTGTATTTATGTGGCTCAGTTTCTGGGCTCTACTGTGCTCCATCTCTCTGTCTGTCCTATCGGTACCGCACTGGTTGGCGTAGCTTCACTGTTGGCATGTGCCTTCTATATATTATTCTTTCAAGAAATGATGTCTTCGATTTCTTTTGTCAGAGTTCTCTAGATGTCCTCGTATAGATGGTCAACATATCTTGTTTGATTTACACCGAAGTATTTCATCTTTTGGACATAGTGTAAGTGTATTGTGTGTGTGTGTGTGTGTGTGTGTGTTTTCAAATTTACCTTGTTTATTGCTGGTGTGGGAAAATGACTGCTGGGGAATTTTGTAGCTTAATGATAACCAGCAACCTTGCTATAATCTCTTATGAGTTTTTTGGTCAGCTCTTTCAGGTTTGCTATGGAGAGGATGATGTCATTTGCAAACAGAGCCAGTTTTATTTTTCTTTCCTAATCTGTATGCCTTTTATTTCCTTTTCTTGTCGATTGCACTAACTGGGAATTCCAGTGTGATGTTGAAAAGCACTGGTGAGAGAAGATATCCTTGCCTTTTTCCTGATCTTAGTGGAGTTTCTCACCATTAAGTATGATGTTAAGTGTAGGGGTTTGGGTAGGTGTATATATATATATATTTTTAACTAAACCCTACACTCAACTGGGGCTTGAACTCATGGCCCCTAAGATCAAGAGTCGCACGCTCTACTGACCAAGCCGGCCAGGCGCCCCTAGATAGTCTTTATTAAGTTGAGGAAGTTCCCCACTAGTTCCCAATTCGCTAAGAGTTTTTAATCATGAATGTGCTTTTTTTTTTTTTTTTTTGCATCTGTTGATATAAACATGTGATTTTTCTTTTTTAACCTGTTGATGTAAGGATTTCATTAACTGATTTGCAAATGTTGAGCAAGTGTTATGTACCTGAGGTAAATCTCACTTGATTCTGCTGTGTAAATCTTTCTACGTATTGTGGGATTCCTTTTGCTAGTATTTTGAGGGTATTCGATCTATGTTCATGAAGATACTACTATGTAGTCTTCTTGTGATTCTCCCTGGTTTTGGTTTAAGAGTAATGTGACTTCATAGAATGATGAGTTGAGAAGTATGGCCTCTGCTTCTGTATTCTGAAAGAGACTATAGAAAATTGTTTGGTAAAATTTCATCAGTGTTTAGTAGAATTCATGTATCTGGGTCTGGTACCAATTTTGTTTTAGAAGGTTATTCATTATTCATTCAATGTTGTTAGTATAGGACTATTCAGATCATCTGTTTTCTTTCTTGTGTGAGTTTTGGCAGATTCTGTCTTTCAAGGACTTGGTGCATGTCATCTAGGTTGTCAGATCTGGGGGCCTGGAGTATTTCATGATACTTCTCTGCTATCCTTTTAGTTTACCTGGGGTCTCCAGTGATATCCCCTCTGTCATTTCTGATATTAGTAATTTTTGTTCTCTTTTCCTGCCTTGCCTGCCTAAAGGCTTGGTGACTTTATTGATCTTTTCAAAGAACTAGCTTTTGGTTTTGTAGAATTTTTTTCCTTTTGATTTCCTGTTTTAAATTAATTTCTGCTCTCACTTTTACTATTTTTCTTCCATTTAATTGGGATATAATTTGCTCTTCTTTTTCTACTTTTCTTTTTTTTAAATTATTTTTTATTTATTTTCAACGTAACAGTATTCATTATTTTTTCACCACACCCAGTGCTCCATGCAATCCGTGCCCTCTATAATACCCACCACCTGGTACCCCATCCTCCCACCCCCACCCCTTCAAAACCCTCAGATTGTTTTTCAGAGTCCATAGTCTCTCATGGTTCACCTCCCCTTCCAATTTCCCCCAACTCCCTTCTCCTCTCTAACTCCCCATGTCCTCCATGGTATTTGTTATGCTCCACAAATAAGTGAAACCATATGATCATTGACTCTCTCTGCTTGACTTATTTCACTCAGCATAATCTATTCAAGTCCCATCCATGTTGCTACAAAAGTTGGGTATTCATCCTTTCTGAATGGAGGCATAATACTCCATAGTGTATATGGACGACCACGTCTTCCTTATCCATTCATCCGTTGAAGGGCATCTTGGTTCTTTCCACAGTTTGGCGACCGTGGCCATTGCTGCTATAAACATTGGGGTACAGATGGCCCTTCTTTCCACTACATCTGTATCTTTAGGGTAAATACCCAGGAGTGCAATGGCAGGGTCATAGGGAAGCTCTATTTTTAATTTCTTGAGGAATCTCCACACTGTTCTCCGAAGAGGCTGCACCAACTTGCATTCCCACCAACAGTGGAAGAGGGTTCCCCTTTCTCCACATCCCCTCCAACACATGTTGTTTCCTGTCTTGTTAATTTTGGCCATTCTAACTGGTATAAGGTGATATCTCAATGTGGCTTTAATTTGAATCTCCCTGAGGGCTAGTGATGATGAACATTTTTTCATGTGTCTGATAGCCATTTGTATGTCTTCATTGGAGAAGTGTCTGTTCATATCTTCTGCCCATTTTTTGATATGCTTGTCTGTTTTGTGTGTGATGAGTTTGAGGAGTTCATTATAGATCCTGGATATCAACCTTTTGTCTGTACTGTCATTTGCAAATATCTTCTCCCATTCCGTGGGTTGCCTCTTTGTTTTCTTGACTGTTTCCTTGGCTGTGCAGAAGCTTTTGATGTTGATGAAGTCCCAAAAGTTCATTTTCGCTTTTGTTTCCTTTGCCTTTGGAGACATATCTTGAAAGAAGTTGCTGTGGCTGATAACGAAGAGATTACTGCCTATGTTCTCCTCTAGACTCTGATGGATTCCTGTCTCACGTTGAGGTCTTTTACCCATTTTGAGTTTATCTTTGTGTACGGTGTAAGAGAATGGTCGAGTTTCATTCTTCTACATATAGCTGTCCGGTTTTCCCAGCACCATTTATTGAAGAGACTGTCTTTTTTCCACTGTATATTTTTTCCTGTTTTGTCAAAGATTATTTGGCCATAGTGTTGAGGGTCCATATCTGGGCTCTCTACTCTGTTCCACTGGTCTATGTGTCTGTTTTTATGCCAGTACCATGCTGTCTTAGTGATCACAGCTTTATAGTAAAGTTTGAAATCAGGTAGCATGATGCCCCCCATTTTATTTTTGTTTTTCAACATTGCCTTAGCGATTCGGGGTCTCTTCTGGTTCCATACAAATTTTAGGATTATTTGCTCCAGCTCTTTGAAGAATACCGCTGGAATTTTGATCGGAATGGCATTAAAAGTATTGCTCTAGGCAGTATCGACATTTTAACAATGTTTATTCTTCCGATCCAAGAGCATGGAATGGTCTTCCATCTTTTTTGTGTCTTCTTCAATTTCTTTTCTTTTTTTTTTTTTAAAGATTTTATTTATTTTTTTGACAGAGAGAAATCACAAGTAGATGGAGAGGCAGGCAGAGAGAGAGGGAAGCAGGCTTCCTGCTGAGCAGAGAGCCTGATGCGGGACTCGATCCCAGGACCCTGAGATCATGACCTGAGCCGAAGGCAGCGGCTTAACCCACTGAGCCACCCAGGCGCCCCATCTTCTTCAATTTCTTTCATGAGTGTTCTGTAGTTCCTCGAGTACAGATCCTTTACGTCTTTGGTTAGGTTTATTCCCAGATATCTTATGGATCTTGGTGCTATAGTAAATGGAATCGATTCTCTAATTTCCCTTTCTGTATTTTCATTATTAGTGTATAGGAAAGCACTGATTTCTGTACATTGACTTTGTATCCTGCCACATTGCTGAATTGCTGTATGAGTTCTAGTAGTTTGGGGTTGGAATCTTTTGGGTTTTCCATATAAAGAATCATGTCATCTCCGAAGAGAGAGTTTGACTTCTTCATTGCCAATTTGGATACATTTTATTTCCCTTTGTTGTCTGATTGCTGTTGCTAGGACTTCTAATACTATGTTGAACAAGAGTGGTGAGAGTGGGCATCCTTGTCGTGTTCCTGATCTCAACGGGAAGGCTGCAAGCTTTTTCCCATTGAGGATGATATTTGCTGTGGGTCTTTCATAGATAGATTTGATGAAGTTCAGGAATGTTCCCTCTATCCCTATACTTTGAAGCATTTTAATCAGGAACGGATGCTGGATTTTGTCAAATGCTTTTTCTGCATCAATGGAGAGGACCATGTGGTTCTTCTCTCTTCTCATATTAATTTGTTCTATCACATTGATTGATTTGCAAATGTTGAACCATCCTTGGAGCCCGGGGATGAATCCCACCTGGTCATGGTGGATAATCTTTTTAATGTGCTGTGGATCCTGTTGGCTAGGATCTTGTTGAGAATCTTAGCATCCATATTCATCAGTGATATTGGCCTGAAGTTCTCCTTTTTGGTAGGGTCTTTGCCTGGTTTGGGGATCGGGGTAATGCTGGCTTCATAGAGAGAGTCTGGAAGTTTTCCTTCTGCTTCAATTTTTTGAAACAGCTTCCGGAGAATTGGTGTTATTTCTTCTTTGAAAGTTTGGTAGAATTCCCCAGGGAATCCGTCAGGTCCTGGGCTCTTGTTTTTTGGGAGGTTTTTGATCATTGCTTCAATATTGTTACTAGATATCGGTCTATTCAAGTTGTCAATTTCTTCCTGGTTCAATTTTTGGGAGTTTATAGTTTTCCAGGAATGCATCCATTTCATCTAGGTTCCTTAGCTTATTGGCATATAACTGTTGATAATAACTTCTGATGATTGTTTCTACTTCCGTGGTGTTTGTTGTGATCTCTCCCTTTTCATTCATAATTTTATGATTTTGGGCTTCTGTCTTTTCTTTTGGATTAGTGTGGCCAATGGTTTATTGATCTTATTGATTCTTTCAAAAAAACAGCTTCTAGTTTCATTGATATGTTCTACTGTATCTCTGGTTTCTACCTCATTGATCTCAACTCTGATCTTGATTATTTCCCTTCTTATGTGTAGAGTTGGTTTGATTTGTTGTTGATTCTCCAGTTCTTTAAGGTGTAGAGACAGCTGCTGTGTTCTGATTCAATTTTTTTTGAGGGAGGCTTGGATGGCTATGTATTTCCCCCTTACGACTGCCTTTGCTGTATCCTGTAGGTTTTGGACTGAAGTGTCTTCATTCTCATTGGTTTCCATGAACTGTTTCAGTTCTTCTTTGATCTCCTGGTTGATCCAAGCATTCTTAAGCAAGGTGGTCTTTAGCTTCCAGGTGTTTGAGTTCCTTCGGAACTTTTTCTTGTGATTGAGCTCCAGTTTCAAAGCATTGTGATCTGAGAATATGCAAGGAATAATCTCAGTCTTTTGTTATCAGTTGAGTCCTGATTTGTGACCCAGTGTGTGGTCTATTCTTGAGAGGGTTCCATGTGCACTTGAGAAGAATGAGTATTCTGTTGTTTTAGGGTGGAATGTTCTGTATATACCTATGAGGTCCATCTGGTCCAGTGTGTCATTCAATGCTCTTGTTTCTTTATTGATTTTCTGCTTCGATGATCTATTTCTGAGAGAGGCGTGTTAAGATCTCCTATTATTAATGTATTCATATCAATATGATTCTTTTTTTTTTTTTTAAAGATTTTTTTTTTAATTTATTAATTTGACAGAGAGAAATCACAAGTAGACGGAGAGGCAGCCAGAGAGAGAAAGAGAGGGAAGCAGGCTCTCTGCTCAGCAGAGATGCGGGACTCGATCCCAGGACCCTGAGATCATGACCTGAGCCGAAGGCAGCGGCTTAACCCACTGAGCCACCCAGGCGCCCTCAATATGATTCTTTATCTGATTAACAATTTTCTAATGTAGTTGGCTGCTCCCATATTGGGGGCATAGATATTTACAATTGTTAGATCTAACAATTGTTAGATTGGTGGATAGTCCTTTTAAGAATGGTGTAGTGTTCTTCTGTATCTCTGACTACAGTCTTTAGTTTAAAATCTAATTTATCTGATATGAGAATCACTACCCCAGCCTTCTTTTGAGGCCCATTGGCATGAAAGATGCTTCTCCATCCCTTCACTTTCAGTCTGGGTGTGTCTTTAGGTTCAAGATGGGTCTCTTGTAGACAGCATATGGATGGGTCCTGTCGTTTTATCCAGTCTGCAACCCTGTGCCATTTTATGGGCGCATTTAGGCCATTCACATTGAGAGTGATTATTGATAGATTTGTTTTGTTTTTTTAAAGATTTTATTTATTATTTATTGGACAGACAGAGATCACAAGTAGGCAGAGAGGCAAGCCCAGAGAGAGGAGGAAGCAGGCTCCCTGCTGAGCAGAGAGCCCGATGCAGGCTCTGGGATCATGACTTGAGCCGAAGGCAGAGGCTTTAACCCACTGAGCCACCCAGGCGCCCGATAGATATGTTTTTATTGGCATCGTGTTACCTTTGAAGTCTTTCTTTCTGTAGATTGTCTCTATATTTCTGTTCAATGGTATTCTTAGGATTTTTCCTCTTTTATAGAACCCCCTTAATATTTCCTGCAGTGTCAGCTTGGTGGTTCATAGTCTTTTAAGCCTTGTCGGTGTTGGAAACTCTTTATCTCTCCATCCATTTTGAATGTCAGTCTTGCTGGATAAAGTATTCTTGGCTGCAATTTCTTCTCATTTAATGCCCTGAATATGTCTTGCCAGTCCTTTCTGGCTTGCCACAGGTCTCTGTGGACAGGTCTGACGTTATTCTGATGGGCTTTCCTCTGTAATTAAGGAGCCTCTTTGTCCTAGCGGCTTTCAAGAGATTATACCTACAATTATGATTCCTCAATTTGACTATCAGGTGCGTTGGTGTTTTTTTGGATTCTATAATCTTGGGTGGAGACCTTTCGACCTCTAGTACATGAATGCTGGTTCCATTAGCGAGATTGGGAAAATTTTCATGAAGAGCTTGTTCCACTATATCTTCTAGACTTCTTTCTTTCTCCTTTCTTCTCTCCATCAGGGATTCCAATAATTCTGATCTTGGAATGTTTCATGGCATCATTTATTTCCTTGATTCTGTTTTTGTGGTTTCTAAGCTGTTTGTTCCAGGCTTCCTCCTGATCCTTTCTCTCTATCTGTTTGTCCTCCAGATCACTAATTCTGTCTTCTGTCTCAGTTACCCTAGCTTTGAGAGAATTTAGATTAGATTGGAACTCATTGAGAGCATTGTGAAGTTCATCCCTGGTAGCTTTCAGCTCCGCCCTAACATTGTGAACATCCTGTCTTGTCGCTTTCAGTTTGGCCCTAATCAATTCCATTTGGTCATGCATGGCTTTCTCCAACCTAGCTATTGCCTGGATAATTGTTAGCCTGAATTCTCTTTCCGACATATAGTCTATGTTGATAGCCGTTAGCTCTGTTCCAGAAGGTCCATCCTCTGTGTTTTTCTTCTGTTGGGCATTCCTCCTCCTAGTCATTTTGGTGAGAGATGACTGAACAGATGTAGCTGGATGTATCGACCGTGGTGCAGTCAAGGTGCACCCTGGAACACTTCTGAGCAATCAGGATTTCCCACCCAAACGAGAGACAAAAGAAAAGAAAAAGAAAAAAAGAGAGAGAGAGAGAGAGAGAGACAGGAAAGAAAGGGAAGATGAAAGAGAAGGTTCAGCCCAAATGGGCCCCAATGTACGATTTATGAAGTAGACAAACAAAAAGACTGATAAAAGTATATGACATGAGAAAAAAATATATATATGCAAATAAAGGACGAACCTCATCAAAAAGAGCCCCAAGTATAAGATCTATATACTATCAGGACAAACAGAAAAACACAGAAACAGTGGTGGAAGAAAAAGATGGGAGAGTGGTTATAAATTCTCAGTGTGGGCGAGGAAGGTTGTTCTGATTCTTCCTGGATGTATCTTGATATCTTTGTTAAAGGACTCAACTTTCCTAAGATAAAGTGGGATTAAAAATTGGTTTACCTATAGGGGTAGTATTGATTGGGGAAAGGGGATTACTTTGAAGTTTAACTCTGTATGAATATTAGAAAATAAAAATAAAAAGGAATAAACTAGACTAAACTAAAATTAAAAAAAAAAGAAATTCAAAAAATAGAAATGTAAAAGAAAAACACAGGTGTATGTATCAAAAAGTTCAGGTTAGAAGGTTATTATGGAATTTGATGTACTGGACAGCTCACTGTGATGGTAAATAGGTTAAAAAATTATCTATATATTAAAAAAAATGAACCAGAATAGTGGGAACAAGTTGAAAATAAAAGTGTCCTATGAAGCAGTGGTGGTTGTTCTCTTGCAGCTTTTTTTTTTTTCTTTCTTGGTTTGTTTTCTGGGGGAGGCGCCTGCCACGTGGGTTTTCAGTCAGTGATGTTCCCTGAGTTACGTCCCCCCGCCCCCCTCAAGGGGGTGGGCTCTGAGGAAACTGTTTTTTTTTTTTTTTCAGGCTTCTGTTCTCTGGCAGTTTTTATGTTTGTTCACTTTTTTTTTTTTTTTTTTCTCTCACCTTGACCGCTTTTGATGGTTTTTGTACTTTTAGAGGAAAACAAACTGCACCCTGACCTCCCTCTCAGAGAGAAGCCTCAGTCTGGCTGCAGAGCCCAGATGAGTTCCCCGTTGGCCGCTGGCAGAGCAGGTTCCGAGTCGTGGTCCCTGGGGACGCAGGATCTTCTGCTTGTACCCAAAACTAGGGCAGCAGCGGCAGCTGTCTGGGAGCTCCCGACCGCCAGAGAGGTTCCAAGCAGCGATCGCACACTGAGATTTTCCCGCTGGCCCGGGCTGGGAGGGCCTGGTCTTGCTGGGCCTAAGAGTGCCCGGCTTGCAGGCACCAATTTCAGGGGCGTCTATGGGTCGCTCCCGTGTCTCAGCACTGAGAACGGGGCGCAGGTCCGAAAGCACCAGGCTGGGCTTTTGCGCACCTCTGTCAGGGGAGAGATTGGGGCGCGCCGCTTAGGCTCTGAAACAATGGCGCGGGTCAAAGAGCGCCGGCCAGGCCTCTGTAACTCTCTCAGGGGAGCATGAGGGTCGTGTACGTGTATCTCAGGCTTTGTAGCAGGGCTTGCGCGTTCTGCCGCCGGGCGGGCGTGGCTCCCATCCCCTCATGGGAGCCAGAACCCACGCATTCTCCGGCGCTGGCGGCTTAGGGACCAAGACCTGGTTTCTCCGCTGCACTCTCTCTGGCTCAGCGCCAGGGGAGGCTGTCCTGGGACTGGGGACTTAAGCCCCTGTCGGTAGCCGCCCTGATTCCTACAATTTCCCCCCCAGGATCCTTTGCTCTTTTGGAGTGCTTTCAACCAGTCTCCGAGTTAATGCTGGTCCCCAGACGTAGGGCACTCTCTCTCGGATTGGGGTATTACTTTCCAACTGGTCGCCTCTGGTGGCTCCCTCCCCCTTTTGTTTATCTTCTGATATCAGTCGGCCATTCCCACTCCGCTTTACCTGCCACTGGCGTCTTCTGCCCCTGTAGAGATCCAGACGTGTATAATACTGATCTCAGGCTGATTTCATGGGTGATCGGAGTTCTTTGGTAGGTAATCAGCTCACTTTAGGGTACAGGTTGAAAAGGCACCTCCTCCTAGTTCCCTGCCATCTTGTCCCCCCTTTTTCTACTTTTCTAAGTTAAAAGTTTAGATTAAACTTTTCTGTTAAACTTTTCTCCGTAGATTGAACTTTTCTGTGTACGCCTTCTGGACAAACACAGGCCTGAGTGTTCATTTCCTGAAGTTCCTTCGCTGTTATTACTGACAAATGCACACTGAGCTTGGGTCCGAGACAAGCACAAGACAGTACTTGAAACAGTATTTCATAGTACTAGTTATAACATGTTCTCAATTCTTAAAATATATTCTGATACATTTCTGTGTAAGTACCAAAGGAGATCAGGATAGAAAAGTTGTGGAGGGGCCACAACACTTAGGGAGAGTCTTATATGGAGGTGAGACTTGGCTAGAAATTAAAGTAAGAAAAGATGAGTGTTTTACAAAGAAGGAATATTTTGAATAAAGACACGGGGGGAAAGTGTACATGTTGAAAGAAACATGAATACACCTTTTGGGCTGGAGTGAAAGGGACCATGTTGTAGGGACCAGGTGGGAAGATGAGTTTAAGTTAGAAAGTGCGAGAAGAGAGAGACCCTCAATCTGGGGGCTTGGAGTTTGGAATTTCACAACCAGGAGGGGTGGTTTTGCATAGCACGCGGCCGTGCGTGTTTTCATCATCTGCTTCACACTCTACTCAGACGGATGGTTTTCTCTGTTCGGTGACGCAGGAACTACAGCACTGGCCTCTCTAGAGAGCAAAAGGTTATGAAAAAATCGAAAACCTTTGTGGAGGGAGTGTTCTTCATCCAGGGTCTCCTTTATCAGAAAAACAAGCGACCAAACAAAAAAGTGCCGTCTGCTTGCTGACAACCAGGGGAAGCACAATAGAAATGACAAATATATTTCCAACAAGAAAAGGGAGAGTTTTCACAGAATGGATTTGTTTAGCATTTTCCTGGTAGTAGGTCAAGCCCTCTAACCTCGCCACTTCCAGCAGAGCTGCCTTTGTTCCAATAATTCGGTCTTGGCTGTGATCTCAGAAGCACCACCAAGAATTCTGTGAGTCCATTTCTGGACTAATGCATCTTATCTACTGATTAGGAATTTAATGAAAACAAAGATTCATTTTTTATAAGCCAAACTTCTCTATGCACCACATCTGAGTAAGTTCCTGGAACATCTCAGTACTAAAACCCTAGAGGCATTTAATGGCACAATAATGGGAATCAGGTAATAGATTATATTAGCATCCTTGCTTAAGGGCTATACCATAAAATGTCAGTAGGCAGTGATACCAACATTTTAATTCCAGGTCAACAATATTTTAAATGAAACCCTAGGTTAAGAAATTTTCATTTTTAGCCCACATCTTTCCACTATTATCCAAACAAGGATATAGTTTTTATTTTTTAAAAAAAATTTTAAGGATGCAATTTTTTAAAAGAAAGCTAGAAATAGTCAATTTATAAGTTAAAAGGAAATGAAGTGAAGATTCTTTTTTTTCCATTTCAAAGTGACAAGGATTTTCACTAGTCCCGGGGCGACAATAGCAAATCAAATGATCAACATTTTACAGCCAGAGATTTTTATGGCTTTTTTACATTCCACTGAGGTGAATGCATATTCGTTTTCCTCATTCAAGTAGATGGTATTTTAGTCATTTTATTTTTTAAAAAGATTTTTTTTTATTTATTTGACGGAGATCACAACTAGACAGAGAAGCAGGCAGAGAGAAGGGGAAGCAGACTCCCTGCTGAACAGAGAGCCCAATGCGGGGCTCCATCCCAGGACCCTGGGATCATGACCTGAGCTGAAGGCAGAGGCTTTAACCCACTGAGCCCCCCAGGCACCCCCAAGCAGATGGTATTTTAGCCGTGCAGGAGCTGTCATACTGGCCTCCTGGGGCATTTCCCCCCAATATAGTCAAAGACTAGATTCATGTTACCCTAACTTAAAAGTGTTACTTCATGTTTAAATCAATAATTCTAGACAAAAATAATAGGGAGTAATGGCAGAAGAAGATATCAGTATTTTTTATCAATTATTTTGAGTATTAATTTCCAAGGTAGAAGCACAGCAGAGCCACGGTATCACTGAAGGCCTCAGAAAACTCCCTCTACCTCTAACTACAAACCCACAAATAAAAGAAACTTCAGATGAGTTAAAGGTATAAAATGATATAAAATTACTAGCTCCTCCTCTAAGATTTTATGACTGTAACAGACATCAAGTCTAATTTTTAAAAATGCATATTTAATCTTAGTTTCAGAGTCCTTAAGCCTTTGGCTCATATTTAGCACTAAATGTTAAACCAGAGATAAAGTTTCTATACAATCTGAAGGACTTCCATTTTAAAAGGAAGTAAAAGAGGTGACATTGAAAGTCTAGATTTTTATAGCTTGGTTTTGTTAATTAAAAAGTGTCATTCTCGTAATTCCCCCATAATTTAAGGCTTCAATGTAATGTCCCCATTCACTGCAAGACATTATTTTAGAATTCCCAGGATCAAAGATTCAGTAAGATCTTTTCTTGGTGCCAAGACCATTCATTCATTCATTCATTCAAGAGAAAAGGCTCGATTTTTTAATATAATCACCATGGCTGCCTATTTTACTAAACTTCCTGGGTAGGTTTTGAAGACTTGGGGTGCCTGTTTGGTACCCACAGATCCTGTCTCCCCAGTGTGTTGTGTGTGTCAACGACATGTGGGCATCCAGAATGCCAAGCGGTAAACATAACTCAAAGATGTCACCAGTGCAAGTCATTCAGTAAAGTGGAGTTTTGACCCAGCAATATAAATAAGTGAAACATCCAGAGTATTTTAGTCACTCTGACTCATTGTGCAATCAGGCCGTTTATGAATTACTGTTCCCAAGATCTGACACTCTTGTTGGAGAAGGCTGAAAATTTTTCCATGATGCCAAGATGAATGATTCAAGAAGGTGGTATTGAATTTTTGCATATAATTGACATTTTTATCCCAAACCCACTTCAAGGCAATATTTGCGCTTTATGTTAAATGTGACTCCAGTATCTCCGGATATTAAATGTTGCTCTTTACTCCGCGGAACTGGCGTCCTCACATGGATTAACAGCGCCAGAGTCCGGAGAGCTCTCCTTCAGTGCCGACGTCACCGATGTCATCTACAAGACTGAAAGAAACAGCTCGATACAGCAAAGCATTTTCCCTTTTGTACATAAGATCTTTTAAAGCTTTCAAAGGACGAGGGTCCCGAGAGAGAGTTTTCTCTTTCTGCCTTTGGTGTAGAAGTCATCAGACCCTGATTAAATGCTTAGTGTGACCACCTACCAGTTTCTTAAGTTCCGTGAGAGTTTTTCTGTTGGCTGGTTAGTGGCTTAAAGATTCTAAGGCCACAAGGTACAAAAGTGGGGGTAGTGGGTCCATGAGGACCATGAGGCAGAGGGTCCTTGGAGAGCACTGTGGGCAGAAGGAATTGAATGTCTGGAGAGACAGGACAGAGGAGGAAGCGCTCAGTGGATGGTTTGAAATTTGAGTAGTGAGAGTTTAGAATCCGAAGGGACTGAGCGCTTATGCTAGCACTTGGAATCGTTGGCCGGTTTCAGGTTGTGAAAGGTTGTGTTTTGTTTTCTGAGTCCAGAGCAATGTTAAGAAAACACCAGCGGCAGGATACAGCGGGGTCGGAGGGGATGGACAGTGGGGTCCCGCTTCTGTCTGGGTTTGTCACACGTGTATCTGGTTTTCCTGTCTAAGCTGGAGTCCTGCAACACAGGTGTTGAACAGCAGCATCTTCTGCTGTTCTTCATGTTTAAGAAACGGCACACGACAAAGAGGAAGTAACGTCATTGAGGGGATTGCACAGAATGTTCTCCGGTCTTTCAAGTTCTTAATTTCTGATTCTGATTTTCTGAACTATTCAGTTAATTTTCAGTCGACCTGACTATAATAGTCTGGATTTTGAAATTTCCCTCAAGTGTACTTTTGTGTTATGTGTGATGGATTCACAGCGCAGCTCTGGTTGAAAAGCTCATGGCATGCTTGCAGGGGCCTCCAAGAAACTGCAGACAGCTTCAGAATGATTTGTTTTGTTTCGTTTTGTTTTCCAAACTAGCCCAAGTGTGTCCCAGTGAAGGTAGATCATTTCCATCAACATTTCCATCCATGTTAGGGGAGTCGTTGGTCCCGGGGGGGTTAAGTACCTGCACTGAAGAAAACACCATGGTCACCGCCACTAATTAGCTCCCTTGGTGGTGAGTTCATCGCAACGGGTAAGGATTGTGAGTCCGCGAACACTGGTCTCCCTGCGCTTGCAGACGGAGGGGGACGTCCGCCGAAATGCTGTGGCTGAGGAAGTGTAAGCAGTGTGGCCGGAACAGGACAGGTGGTTCGGAATCCTCGTGGGGGGAGGGCTTTCTTTCTGCAATTATTGGATCGGACTTCGCTCTTTTTCATTTTTTTTTTAAAGATTTATTTATTTGAGAGAGAGAGAGAGCGCGCGCGCGCATGAGTTGGGGGAGGGGGAGAAGCAGGCTCCCTGCTGAGGGGAGGGCAGGGCCGCATCCCAGGACCCGTGGATCATGATCCGAGCCGAAGGCAGATGCTTAACTGACTGAGCCCCCCAGGCACCCCCCGACTTCACTCATTTTGAACAGCTTGTGTGTGTGTTTCAGGAATCTTTAGTGGACACGCGGGAAGCGCGTGTTCAGCGTGAGGGACCCCAGACCTCCGCTGAGCTCCTCCGTGACTTCCGCACTCGGCCAGGCCGAGGAAGCACGGCGTGTGCGGTCCAGGTTAGAGTCCCAGCTCGTGCCCCGATTCCGCTCCGTCGCCAGCTGTGGGACCCGCGCTCCGGCTGCCCGACTGTGCCCTGCAGGTGGCAGGCCCAGGTCGGGGGGAAGCAGGAGGGTTAAAGGCGGTGGTGAGTGCGAAGCATTTGGAATAGCGCTGTTGCTGCTGCGTCGCCGTCCTGCTTATTCCTGTGACTTGTGTCTGCGAAGAATTTGGCTGCTAGGAACAGAAATGCCAAAAGTAGCACAGATTAGAAGTTTTCTTACTGGTGAACAAGGAGCAAGGTCTCCGGTGTAACACAGTGACTCTTCCTGCTGAAAAGGAAGCTACGAAGGCAGCTGTCTTGGCGCATTCAGGCTGCTGTGAACAACGCCGTCGACCACTTGGCTTGTAGCCCCCAGAAATCAGTTTCCCAGAGTTCTAGAGGCTAGACATAGGCTAGACAGTGCAAGGTCAAGGGGCTGGCAGATTTAGTGACAGGCTTTGGTTCCGCAGCTCAGGACTTCAGCCTGACAGTCATCTTGGCCCTTCCCAGTGACGGCCTCTTAGCTCCAAAGTGGCTGCTCTGCCCTAGCCCTCTTCCGGACAGAGGCAACCCCAGGGCAAAGGGCAAAAGACACCGCGGGCTGAGTGTGCCTGCTTTTAGTGAGCTTTCCAGGAGCCCTACCCAGCCACTTCGCTTACACCACATTGGTCTGGAACGAGTCACAGGCCTCCCCTCCCCCCACGGGTAATAAAGGCTCTGCACTTTGCTTCCCCAATGAATCAAAATTCTCCTCATGAAGGGGAAAGAAAGGAGGAGTATCCGTCTCTCCCACATTCTTTTTAGCGTTGCTGTCTTTTCTGTCGTTATGAATATTATCTTGAAACAACACCGTCTTTCTCTCCTGTAAGATTTCCAAAGACAAAATCCATAACTCTTGGGTCTGTCTACGTGAATCTTGAAAATAGCGCCAGGGGGGCAGGCCAACAATCAGGAACCAGTATTTTAACGGGTTGAGTTCTGGTTGAGGCTTTGACTTTACTGTTCTGTTCTGAGTCGTTTACGAGAACATGAAACGTGAGTGAAATGATCTAGACTTTAGATGGGCCCGAGGCCGAGGTACACCCCTCGACAGAAGGCTGTAAATTAAAGCCAAACTATTCTAAATGAAATCTTTAAACTAATAAGGCTTTAGATAACTCACTGTTTTGTGTTATTCCAAAAACTCAAATGACTTGTAGGATTTAAGGGCCAGCGGTACTCTTGTTTAAATAAGTTAGGATTCAGTTTTGATAGGAAGAGCCTTTGTCTGAAGCGTGGCTCTGTCATACTTGCCTCTTTCTGGAAGCTCTGTTCACTTTCCCTTTTTAAGAGGAATCTGGCCACTCACTTCTTACCAAATCACTTCTTACCTCCTGAAATCCTCTCTGAATTTCAAGAGGTCGTGGTCCTGGCTGGCCGAGGCGTGGGGCCCTTCCGTTCTGTTCCTGAATGTCAGCATTTGGGGTGTTCCGTCAGCCTGATGGCAGAGGGCCATGGTGGAGCCTGTGCGGGAAGCCACTTGGTCACTCTGTGGCCGGCTTGGATAAAGAGTGGGTGGGAAGGGTATGAAAAAGCAGAGAAACTGAAACCACCGGTGTCCCCACAGAGCAAGTGTCCTGCTGTCTCTGTGAACGACGTAGGAGTGTAGGAAGAAGGAAGAGGGACACGCCTTGCCCTGCAGGACTTACGGGTGTGAAAGTGGTGAAGCTCTTTCTCTGCTCTTGAGTGGTGGAAACCAAGAATGACCAGAATCTTGGCAGAATCTTGCATTTAGTGAGTGTATCGTTGGGCTCTATGAAAGCCCAGCCGGCCCTGAGATGGGAGGTCACACTGTGGGGAACAGGAGCCCACCGAGGTTGGGACTGGGGAATGGCTGGTACTCACGGAAGCCGTGAGACAGTGGTGGCGGATGGAGCCTCCCGTCTTCTAGAGTTGCGGGCAGCGCATCTCGTCCCCTTCTGCCCCGTCACCCCGCAGGAGCACTGGCTGCGCACACTCGGCCGCTGTCCCAGCTCCCATTCTCCGGGCACTGTGCAACACACTCTTTACGTACTAAGAAGCTTAAAATTTCACGCAAATGTACTTACTCAGGATAAATTTTTGCTAGTAACGGTCAAAAATGTTTATAGAAAAATAGGGCAGTTGCCTCTTGTAACACTGCTATCAAGGTTTAAGAATATTTCTTCAACATCTCCAGCTTGCCCTTCAAAGAGATTATGAAAATATAACTCTAAACATTTGAACCTTCAAGTCTTTGGCTATAACGAAGTCATTCTTTTCCTTAAACTTAAATTAGCTCAACATTTGCTCTTTCAGTTTCTTTCCAGATTTAAGTGAAAAAGTCCACTCCTACTGTTCCCTCATTATCTAACAGATTCTGATTATACATTCTCTCAGCTTTGGTCTGATCTGAGAGCAGCTTTACTTTTCTTACATGTCTTTATCAAAGCAATGTCCTATCTTCTAAGTAATTTTAGTTGCTAGTTTCTAAGTCCGCGATTTTCATCTTGGAGCTTTTCTAACGGAAATATGTATGAAGTATAGCAGCAGCAAGAACTTCCCGAGAAGCAAATACCCCGTGGTGTTTCTGAAAAGGTTCCGTAATTCCTTGGTTTCATTTCCAGTATCCCGCGTGAGGTCTGTCCACAGTGACGGCAGCCCAGACAATGACTGTCCCGTAGGCCCAAGTCCGTAGGGATCTGAGAGAACATACCTGACGATATTGTTTCTAGAACTCATTCGGTGAGCCTGCTTGACTTCTTTCTTGTGAACACGCAAGCTGCCCTGGTGAAGTTGACGGCCTGCATTTTGCCCACGTTCCCCATTTCGCGATGTGAGGCCCATTGCCCATCTCCTCGGCCCGCCCCGTCCATGTGGGGGCCTGCAGTATACCGCCTACACCAGCGAAAGCCCAGGTTACTGGGAAGTTTCAGCCTCTCCTTCAGGTCACTTAGGACAGCCTCAGATGGGCTTGGTCCCAGCCCTGGTTTCTAGGGCACCTACTTTCACTAACTCTGTCTAAGGCGGCGGTTTGCAACCCTACTGAACCCGAGAAGTGCCCGGGAGCCGCGTGAAAATGAACGTTGAGGGTCTTCCCAAGACCAGACGAGGCGACTCTCCTAACATAGGGTCCAAGTGTGTAGTTATTTCTGAAGCTCCAAAGGGTGCTTCTGACGTGGGCAGACGAACATCACTCATCTCAAGAAGGCATCGTCATGTTTACGTTTTCTTTCCTTATTTGAAGGCTTTTTTTTTTTTTTTAAACAAAAATTGAGAATGGGATCTCTTCTCTGTCAAAAGCCTCTTCTGTGGGGAGTCAGCAAACATGAATTTTGAGTGTGATGTGTCAAGTTCAGCTGAGAGCTCTCCCCCGCTTGCCTGGTGCTCTGGTGGAGGTGGCCCAGCTCTGAGCTGCTCCCCCGCTTCCCGCAAGCCCAGCCCGGGCCGCCCCGTGAAAGCTGACGACGCGTGCGTGTGTGCAGCTCGTCCTTCCGTACGCGTTCATCCTAATGATGTAGGTTTTCTTCTCCCCACTTTTCTACCAGGAAACAGGCTCACGGAGTTCAACATACTTGTCTAGGGCACTAGGACATGGTAGCTAGAATCAAGTTCGGTTCTTTCCAAGTCCAGATTCAGCTACTCTCACTCTTCACCGGCATTCCCCAAAGCTTAGCTTTTCCTGTGCCCCAAGGTACCGATGGTCCCCTCTTCTCCCTCTCACCTTGTGCACCTGTGGGACTCTTTTTTTTTTTAAATTTTATTTATTTGACAGAGAGATCACAAGTAGGCAGAGAGGCAGGCAGAGAGAGAGGAGGGGAAGCAGACTCCCCACTGAGTGGGGAACCCGATGCAGGACTCGACCCCAGGACCCTGAGATCATGACCTGAGCCGAAGGCAGAGGCTTAACCCACTGAGCCACGCAGACACCCCACCTGTGGGCCTCCTCGTATCATGATACTATGTTTGCCCATAAGTGACGGACAGAAATCCCTTCTATTTCTCAACACATCGGTGTCCGTCTCCTACAAATCTAGAACAGTGATCTGCATTCCATCACCGCAGAATGATGGCGAGACCCAGGAAATTAAGACATTGCTACTGTCTATGTACAGACCTGAAAATCTCACCAGTTTCACCCATCAGTGTCTTTTGCAGCAAGAGAAAAAAATGTTTCTGGTCTGGATCCAGTTAAGGATAACATGTTGCATTTGGTTCTCATGTGTCTTTACTGTCCTTATTTGCAAAGGTCTTCCATCTGCTTTAGTCATTCATGACCTGATTAATTATGTAGGTTCTCCTCTGGTGGGCAGGAGTGGTCTGAGCAGTTTGGCTCTCACGGAATGGTGCGTTGCTCAGAAACCCACGGCTTCCTTGCCACACGGCAGGATAGGCCACAGCCTTGCCAGCATTGGAGAAACAGGAATGATATTTGCTATGGAGTTCTTACTGTGTGCTAGCGCTCTGAGGCTTTCCTTATTTTTTAAAAATTAACGTATAATGTATTATTAGCCCCAGGGGTACAGGTCTATGAATCGTCAGGCTTACACACTTCACAGCACTCACCACAGCACATGCCCTCCCCAATGTCCATCACCCAGACACCCTCTCCCTACCCCCCACCCCCAGCAACCCTCAGTTTGTTTCCTGAGATTAAGAGTCTCTTATGGTTTGTCTCTTGTTATGGTTGTCCTCTTACGGTTCCATCTTGTTTCATTTTTTTCCCTCCCTGCCCCCCACAGCCCTCTGTTCTGTCTCTCAAACTCCTCATCTCAGGGAGATCATATAATAATTATCTTTCTCTGATTGACTTATTTTGCTCAGCATGATACCCTCTAGTTCCATGCATGTCGTTGCAAATGGCAAGATTTCATTTCTTTTGATGGCTGCGTAGTATTCCCTTGTATGTGTACTCTACATCTTCTTTATCCATTCATCTGTTGATGGACAACTAGACTGTTACCATAGTTTGGTTATTGTGGACATTGCTGCTATAAACATTGGGGTGCACGTGCCCCTTCGGATCACTACATTTGTTATCTTTAGGGTAAATACCCAGTAGTGTGATTGCTGGGCCATAGGGTAGCTCTATTTTCAACTTTTTGAGGAACCTCCATGCTGTTTTCCAGAGTGGTTGCACCAGTTTGCATTCCCACCAACAGTGTAGGAGGGTTCCCCTTTCTCTACATCCTCGCCAACTTCTATTTCCTGACTTGTTAATTTTAGCCATTCTGACTGGTGTGAAGTGGGTTCTCACTGTGGTTTTGATTTGTATTTTCACAACAACCCTGTGTAATAAGTATTATTAGGTTATGGATATGGAATCTGAGAAACAGTTGTGATGTGACTTCCTCAAGGTCATCCAGCCTAGAAATGGCCAGGTCAGGGTTCAGACTCTAACAAGCAGACTCCACCCCCTTGTGGGAGCCTTACCCAGCCCAGGCAGACCCCTGGGCACTAGACAGAGCTATGTGCCCTCACGCAAAGAGTTAGCTCTAAATGCTGACACTGCGGCTCATCCAACCAGAAAAGATTAGTTTCTAGTCTGTAAAGTCAGTTGTAAGGATTACGCACGATAAACTGTTAAAGCACATGTCACAAGGACTCCATTTTTGGGGGGAAAAAGGGAAATTTACAATGTAAATATTGAACAGCTATCCGTAGCTCATACTCCTTCATGGTAGCTCTCAGAATGTACTTTTTTAATCATTGGAAGTAGGGAGAAAAAGGGAAAAGAAGTGACAAACGTCTGTTCATATTTTTAGAGTTTTTGAGGGGTTGAGGAGTGACTAGCTACAACCAAAACCACCTTCAAAGCAGAAGAGGCCAGATAATGAGTCATGAAGCCCAATTTTAGAATGAACTTCTAGAAAGGACTCTTGTGTCTTCAGTTATATTAGAAAAGAAAAATAAAGGTATATATTTCCAGTAAAGAGAAAGGTCAGTGCTACTCTGTGATGGGTTAAGGAAGAATTACACTCCAGCTTTAAAGAAAGACTTGCTCTCCTTAGTGGCCAACAGGCAGTAAGAAAATCACATGGGCTTTAAAGAGAGCTCTGAGCACACTAGGTTTACAGAATTCCTGAAATATACAGCCATGTTAGTGGAAAATTTTTATTTTGTCTTAAAACATTTCACACGTGGCCTCTGCCCCTGTGGAGAAAGAAGGTAACGCTGCGTGAGGAGGGACTCTGGTGACTTAGTTCGTGTCACGGCTGCGTCTGAGCCCAAGGCCTTCCTGGGCTCCGTGGCTGCCCTAGGAGGCAGGGGTAGCCGCCTTTCTCGGAAGGCTGGATCTTCCCTCTGAACCCAGCCTTCAGCTACCGCCTCCTTCCCCACAGGGGCCCACTTCCCCGGGCTCTGTTTGGGGAGCAGAAAATAGGTGGTGACTTGGAGAGAAAAACTGGAAAGGGAGGAGAAGCCCAGCCGCAGTGCAGGCAGGGTCGAGTCTCCTGTGTGTGGCCTCTGCGTGGCCTCTGCGTGGCCTCTGCTCCTCCTCACCCCTGCCCCAGGACTTCGGCGAGCCTTCCAGATCCCATCTTCCATGGCCTCCCCGGCACCTGCCCGACCCGCCCGCTCTCACCAGAGGTCTGTCCATTGATTGTTTTCAAAGCAGCCCTTTCTGCCAGTTTCTTCTCAGCCAGTAGGAACACCCTGCAGGAGTGGCCCTAGCATAGCAGCCCATGGCTAGAAACAGAACGGGCTCAGAACGGAATGCAGGGCCCCTTGTTCAAAAACTATTAAGAGGGGCACCTGGGTGGCTCAGTTTGTTAAATGTCTGCCTTCGGCTCAGGTCATGATCCCAAAGTCCTGGGATTGAGCTTGCGTTGGGCTCCCTGCTCAGCGGGGAGCCTGCTTCTCCCTCTGCCCCTCACCTCACTTGTGCCATCTCTCTCTCACTCTCTCTCTAATAAATAAAATCTAAAAAAAAAAAAAAGTTAACAACAACAAAAATCTATTAAGAATCTCAAGAGGGAGACAGTGGAAAGAACATGAAACCAGGCATGACCCTTCCAGCACGTGGCCCTGTGCAGTGGCCCAGGTCGCACACCTGCAAACCCATCTCTGGAGAGAAGGGGCTGAAGTGAGTAGAGAGTTTTCTGTTGATCTGGCTGGTCTATTTGAAAATCAGCATATACATCAGTCAAATTCAGATTGACTGGATTTTATCTGAAAACCTGCCTCACGGTGGCCATGGTGCAAATGTTCTGATTTGGTGCCTGGACTCCATGGCCGTGGGGGAGATGAATTCTGTAAATGTTCAAACATATCTGCACTCCTACGTAAAAGGAAAAAAATAACTCCACAGGTATTTTGGATGCCAGCCAACCTTAAGAACCACTGGAGAACACGTGGCTGCACTTTCCCCCAAAGCACCTGACTCAGTTGTCCGTGAAGAGCCTGGGCCTCTATAGCAGACTCGGATAGAAAGCTGGAGGAAGTAACTGTGCAAAGGGATTTCAGACTAGCTCCATGTTCTAGAAGTTCCGTGGAAGCAGTGCGGGACAGGACTAGAATCACTAGCCTCGAGACCCACTTTTGCTACGCACTATTCAGGGCAAAAATGGTCCCCTGGAAGCAATTTTAGAAGATTTATATTTATTTGAATTCCATTGCTAGAGAGTTTTCTGTCATGGAGATGCACGGTCATGGGCAATTGCAGAGTCTGCTCCGGAGGAGATGGAGAGCCAAGAGGCTTCGCGGCATCGTAGGTAAAGACTCAGATTCTGGTCCTGCGGACTCGGCACGTGCTCCGGCTCCCTGCCCGCGGGAGTGGCAGCCCCTGGCCCTCAGGATCCCGATCATGCGTGGGTGGGGGGGAGATTCACGGCGCTGTGGCGAGAGGCGAGGCTTGTGCACGCATCAGACCGCGCTGTGAAGGACTGAGCGCGTGTGCGCGTCTGTTCCTAACTTGGAGGGGGAGGGGGAGAACGGAGCCTCAGGCTGATGTCACCGGACGTGTCCGCACCGCCATCCTGCAGGCGGCTGGAGTCGCTGTCTCTTCGTGGGCATGAACCGCGGCTCGTCCTCATTGTTAACCCGTTTGGGTGTCGATGGCTTGTGTCCTCCTGGCGGTTTACTGTTTCCACTTGCACCTTAGCACACGGGAGCAGCTAGACGGGGGTGCGCGCGTGTCCCCCGTCCCGGGATTCGAGATTTCCGAGGACCGGGGCTCACGCGTCCCTCCTGGACGGGTGCGCTTGGTGCGTTAGTGACAGGGACGGTCGCAGACGGAGGGGAAGGAAATCGAGTACCAAGAAGAGAACAGGGCCGGCCGCTTAAGACACTCAGGAACGGGAAGACAGTGTTACAGAGCAGGGACCGCGTCCTGCTGGGCCCCTGCCTGGGGTCCGCACAGCTCGGTCCGCGCTGGGCGCAGAAGCAGCTCCGGGCAAACTGCGAATGGCAGGAGAGAAGGGGCGGCTCTAGAGGAAGCCTCCTGCAGGCGTGGGCTTCTCAGGTCGCGTTCCCTGTGGTAGAACCCGGCGTGCCCGTCAGCCTTATCAGTGCCCTTGCTCCAGGCAGGGTCACCCGACCCTGCCACCCTGGCCGTTGTGGAACCGCTGCCCCTTACGCAAGGCCCGGCTCCTCCTCCCGTTCCCGGGGACGGCCCCACGCGGCTCCAAGGCCTCCCAGTTTAATGACTGCAAGTCCCTAGAAGTGTATGGTGTGGAAGGGCCGCCTTTTGCGGGGATCAAGTATTTGATTCCCGGAGCATGTAGGGTGAAGGACCGGCCAGGAACTGTCAGACCCGGGCCGGTGAGTACGCGGGACCCGCTCAGCCCGCAGTGGCCCTGTCCCGGCCAGAGTGACGAGGCCTCTGCTTGGGAAGGCGGCGCTCCTCACCCTGCGGCCGGGGCCCGACGTGCGAAGACCCGGGTCCCAAAGGCTCTGTGGAGTCAGCCGCAGGTGCCGTGTCGCAGGTTACCGCAGCGTGGCCTGTCCTAGCGCGTGGGATGTGCCGTGCGACATCCAGCAGCAGGACTGTCGTCAGGCAAGCCAGCACCGCCCCACGACACTTGTCACACAGAGCGGACCGAGGCCGGCAGTGTCTGGGAGGTCAGCACACTCCAGACGGACCCGGACGGCCGCCTTGGTCTGACTCCTCCTGCCACACGGGTGAGCGCGGGCACCGGCAGCTCCCTCCTTCCTGTCCGCTGGCCCTTGGGGACCGGCGACAGCGCCCGTCACTGTGAGCTCCCGCACGGAGGAGACGAGGGAGCCGCGCGTCGTCCCTGTTGACTCTGAAACCCAGAGCACTTCGCTCGTCACAATTGCTCTTGAATGTCCTTGGAGGGTCCCCCCACCCCGCGCCCCTCCCCCCGTAGTCCTGAGGTCCTCAGCCCTGAGGTTCCGAGTTAGCTCAGCAGGTCCTCCGAGGGCCAGACGCACAGTGACGGGGAAGTGGTGTGAACCCTTTAGGGAGCCGGGAGCGGAGTGGTCATTGGCCTTTGAAAGATTGTGATAACTGGATTTTCGTCCCTGATTACTGATGATGTTTTTAATTTGGAGCTGGAGCTGCGCCCTCTGGGAATAAGGGAGCCGCCAGGGCATATGCTGTTGTTCTAGAATAGAGTTCAGATTAGATTTTGCCCAAACAGGTACAGAACCGGGAAAACTTGGCTTCTGTTAATGCTATACTTTTGGCAAAATGTTCCTAGAATCTTGCTGGCTGTGTTTCCCTTCCGTGAGTTTTACCGTATCTGAGTACCACCTGAGTACTATTTTGCTTAAAACCCATTCACTGTTACACTTGAGTAAATTTGTTTCACTCCCATAAATGCAAAACTAGTATTACTTGTCCTTAATTGAGGATAATCAAATAAATACAGTAAAGACAAAGGTTATTAAATTCTAGCTAGGTAGCAATGCTTGCCACAGGTTCTGGGCCCAAGGCCTATATCCCTGTCCCTGAAAGGCAGATTACCCTGGGTGACAGGGTAGCACCAGGCCGAAACTTGCCGTCCCGGAATGTGATGGATTGAAAAGGAAAAAAGAAAATCCTTTTTCCTCGGCTCAGTAATCATTCTGATGCCTTTGGTTCCAAGTGGGACTGGGCCTACCTTTGAAAGACACTGCCTTTGAGAATCGCATTCCTTTATATTCAGTTGAGGAATTGAGTACTTGAACTTGTGTGAAAACCTCTCTGTAGGATGAGAGGGAGTGGGAGGCACCGTCCCTACACCCCAAAAGTGTGTCATCTAATAAGGGATGGACTAAACTGGTGAGGTGAGAAGAGGCAGAACCCACGAGTGCACAGAGCTCGCGACCCGAACACACAGTGTATGTCGTACGAGAAGGCGCGCTGCGGAGAGAGGACAGGTCTGAGCGTTCTCGTCACCCGCGGGTCTGTCCCCAGCAGGCAGTCAGCAACACCTACCGAGTCAGGGAATACAACCCCCAGCCCAGTCACCCGGTGGGGATGTCACCGTACGGTTCGCGGGTGGGGACTGGCTTGGAGGAGGCAAGATTTGGGCGGAATCTTGAGGTGACTGCGTGCTCGCCCACGCATGACCACGCGCACGGGGGCTGACAGGACACGTGAGGGCACCGGATTGAGTGTGACTGAGGTCGTGACCTTAGCCTAAAAACGGCAAACTACCTCCCCAGCCCCAGCGTGTGTTCCCAGACCTAAAGCCATCTCTCTTCTTGTTCTATAAAGCCCCCACCTTTCAGCCGGACAGACACCCTAGAAAATGAGTTGTTGGAGCAAGAGAAACGTCTTCTCTTGCAGGAGCGACACCTCCTATTTCTAGACGCATGGGTGCGGCGCCGACTTTGCCGGAGCGGCCGCGGGGTCTCCCCGCGAACACGGGCTCCCCAGACCGCTGCGGCGAAGCTGTGGCGCCGCTTCCACAGTCCCCCGTGCTGGTTCTGTTGTTGTTAAAGGGGATCCCAGCTCTTCCGGTGCTGACCTGCCGTCGCACGGTTTGCTGGTCTGGAGACAGCCAGGTCTCTGGTGATGCTTTTCCAGAATAAAGCAGGCGAGCAGCTCGGCGGGAGCAGGAAGAGCCGCTGCCCTGGGTCCGCTCTGCCGCCCCACACGGGGTGCGGGCCTCGGGCGCTGTGGCTCGGCAGCTGGGTGAGGGGGAGGCGTGATCACCCCAGAGGCATCTCTTGGGGGCGGCGAGGACTGGGAGGCTCTGCTCAGGCTCTGGCCACGCAGCCTTTGTGACAGGCCTCGCTCCCAGCACCGGGACGTGGCACTCCAGCGTGGCCCTTTCCCACGTGGGTTCTGGGATCCCGACCCTACACTCACTCACACGACGGTGCTCCTCAGAAAGCTCAGTCTGTGTCACCACGAAGGCTGAGGTTGCAGCATGGCCAAGTACGAACCGCGAACCAAAGGCAAGGTATGAACCTTAACGGACCGTAACCTCAGACCTACCCTCGTGTGTTAACTGAACCGCAGACGCCCCAGTGAAGCACTAGCAGGGGCCAAAGCTGCGCGTCTTCTAAAGTAAGCACAGTCCGCACCACAGAATCCTTTTAAACTTCACCTTTGAACCAAAACCTCATGGAGCCCCCTGCCTCGGATGAACCTAGTTGTCTCTTTGGGAAGGGGTGTGCTCTGGGCTCAGCTCCTGGCCTCTCCAGCGAGAAAGGCTGAATTTCCAGTGAACTAACGAACTCCTTTATCTGTCTTGTGACGCAGGTCCAGTACTTCTTCAAGATCCTGGACAACTCGGAGTAGAGAAAAGCAAAGAAGTCACAGCCGGAGCAGTAGGACAAGAGTGAGTCACACACGTGCGGAGTGTGTTCATTCTTTTATTGTCCGTTGTTTGAACCTGACCGCATACAAGATCAAGAAGAGCACTGTACTCCTGGCAATTATTGTACATGTTAGAACATGGATTTTGCAGACAACATTTAACACCAGTCTAGGGGGTACTGCATTGCTTTTTATAAAGTCCAAAATAAAGATTTATTTTCAAACAAGTGACTTTGGTTTATTTCATACATTACACTTTTTCTTGCAGAAAAAAATAAAATTGTACAACTGCATAAATATAAAATTCTTCCACCATGAAAATGGTTAAAACATTCATAAAGACACAGCACCAGCATGTGATGCCTCCAGAGAAAGGAATAAAAGGAAAATAAAAGAAAATGTAAAGCAAATGAATTAGGCCCATCACCAGCCCAAGTGACAGGCGATCCAGATCTCATACACAGCTTCAGATCGTACTGGAGAACAAGGGAAGAGAGGTCAAGACGGCATTCGATACAAAGCACAACACAACCCATCACCTTTTTGTGTTTTTCTGTAGTGTCACTTAAAATTTAAAGGGCAGTTCCCCCATGACAGCCCACCCCCTCCCCCAGCCCCAGGAAAGAAAACAACAACAAAACAAAAAGTAAAGACCCAACACCACAGGAGAAGACTATGGAGTGTGTTAAAAATGCTCATCGATGGGCCATTAGTATTTGAAAGAGCCAAACCGAAAAGAAAAAAAAAGTACCATGCCAGTTTTATTCCCATTGAATATTTACACCTTGGACAGCAAACCTTGCTCACATACAGTAGAAAACAGATGCGATAAACATGGCTTGAGAAATGACCAGAGTGTGCACCTACAGAACTGTACATCACATCAGATCCACAAGGCAGCAATACTCAGGGGCCGGAAACACTGCTTACTACGAGTCAGTTATGGAATCATAATTTACAGTAAAAATGGGCACGTCCCAAGGCTCAATTTTTATTTTTCTCTTTTGTCATTTACAGTAGAATAAATATTTTGTTGCTATTGCTACACTTTAAATTTACATTCTAACCTATTAAATGCAGAAAGCTAGTGTAAAGCATATAGATTAAGTGTAGGTCCCATACGTATGACAGTTTATTCAAGACTAGTAGGTTTTTGTTTTTTGTATCTTTTTTTTTAACTTTTTAAATGGCTAGTGGGAAAGATTTGTGCTTGTGATCAGCTCTTAACTTCAATTTTTACATCAAAGCGTCCCTGAAAACGGTCTTTCTCACTGTACCCAATGTTCTCACCGTACGCCTTACACTCGACGCGGATTTCAGTGTCCATGGTGAGGTTGGTGAACTGCACGGCCAGCAGCGGCTGCAGGTACTTGGGCTGGAGCAGCTTGCCGTAGTAGGGGTAATACTGCAGGGGAAAGCCGGGGTAGCCGCCCAGGCCAAAATACTCCACGTTCCCAACTTTATCCTTGTCTTCGTCTCGCTGAAAACCAGAGAGAAAGGAGATTTTAGTGGCTGGCAGCCTGGGTCACTTCCCGCGGGACCGCCCAGGCTCGCGATCCCATGGGACCGCCTGTGCACCGCTGCTGCAGGAGACCCTCGGCCCCGACACGGCCGCTCGGAGTGACCCCAGAGGCAGCTGCACACCGGCTGCAGGAGGACACGCTCGTCCCTCCCTGGCGGCCACGGGAAGTGATCATCAGAGGAAACTCTTCACGTTACACAGGTGAAGGGCAGCGAAGGTCAACCAAGCATTTCCACAACGCCAGCACACCCAGAACGGCACCTGCCACTGAAGTCAAACCCACGGGTGCTGGGCCCCTGGGTGGTCCTTGGGCGACGTTCGCTCCGAACATCTAACCACTTGCCTCTCGCTTCCTTGTGTCCATTTCAGTGCTTGGCATACGTGAAAACAGCACCGTGTAGGGATTCCCTTTAGTCGGCCCTCTCCGGAACGATCCGTCAGGATCCTATTTTTAGGTCTAAAGGGAACATGTACTACTACCACTCTTTCATTATTTCTTATTTTTGAAAGAAAAGCCAAAAACTGGGGCGCCTGGGTGGCTCAGTCATTAAGCGTCTGCCTTCAGCTCCGGTCATGATCCCGGAGTCCTGGGATGGAGCCCGCATCGGGCCCCCTGCTCCGCGGGCAGTCTGCCTCTCCCTCTCCCACTCCCCCTGCTTGTGCTCCACCTCTCCTGGACTCTCTCTTTCAAATAAATAACAACAAAAAACCTTAAGTAAAAAAAAAATTAAAAGAAAAGCCAAAAACACATTTTTCAATGTGAACTTGTCAAAAAAAAAAAAAAAAAGGCGGCCTTAAGTCTTGGGCAGGCCCTGTGGGCCGGAGAAGCGCGCTGGGCTGGAGTCCCCCCAGTTCTGGAAACCGACGGTCCTGCTCCGGGGAGCACCGGACGCGGGGTGTCGCCTGCTGACGGCTTCGGCCTGAGACGTTCTGACCGCGGAGCCGCAGCTCGGGGCGGCACCGCCGGAGCCACGTTCCTCCTGCCCCGGTCACGCGTTCCTGTAACCGCAGCGTCGCCCGCACACGCCCGTGCACACGCGCACACGCACACACGCGCCCCTGCCCCCACCGCGGCCCCTCACCTTGCCCGCGCACTGGACCGGCAGGACGTAGGGGCTGTACTTGAGCGCCGGGTAGGCCTCCAGGGACTCGTTCTTGGGCGGCTGCGGGAAGAGCGCACGGTCAGGTCGGTCAGGTCGGTCAGGTCGGTCAGGTCGGTCAGGTCGGTGCGGCCGCCGCGCCCTCCCGCGCACGCAGCTCGCCGGTCGCACCCCCCGGCCCCGCTGCTCGCGGAAACGTGACCCAGGAGCCACGCACTCGAGGGTGCGACAACGAATGACCCCCGGCCCGGCGCCCCGGGACCTCGGCCCCGAGAGCGGGGACAGCGCCGGCGCGGCCCTTGTCGCGGGCTGCGGCAGCGTCGACGGGCGAGTCGTGGACGTTTCTGTCCCACAAGCCGGACTTGCTTCCGGGGACCCGGGGCGGGGCCTCGGAGCGGGACGACAGCCGCGGAGCCCCGGGCAGGGGAAGGGACCGGGAAGCGCGAGCAGCTGAGCGCGTCCCTCGGTGGACGCGGGACCGGACGGGACCCGCAGGACCAGTCCCGGGGGGCAGGCGGGGACGAGGAGCGCTCGGTCCGAGGAGGAGCCACCGCCACCTCGAGGGACTCAGCGGACACCGGACCGTCGTCGTCCGAGTGCCCGGCGTCCCGCCATCCTCCGTCGGACCCTAAGCCCGCGGCCAGCAGGGCCGTCCTGTCGCCTGCCCGCGGGGTCCCCGTCCGCCCGCGCGCCCGGCTCGGCCCCGGGTTCCCGGACGGGGTCGGGCCTCCGCCGGCTCAGCTGGAACTTCTGGCCGCGGCACCACGTCCCCGGGTCACAGGCGCCGGGAGCCGAGCGGGGCATCCGCAGGCAGTGACCCCAAGAGCCGGGTTCGGGGAGGCGCCAAGCTCGGGGGACCGTGCGGTGCGCCCCGTCTCCACGGAAGACCCGACGGCGACGGCTGTGTCCGGTCCCGGCCTCAGGGAGGCGACGGCTCACCCCGCCGGAGGAGAAGCAGCTGCCCACGTTCCCTCCTGCGGTCGCCCCCGGCGCAGCAGAGCGCGGAGGACCAGGAGCCAGCCGTGTGGCTCGGGGCTCCCAGCTCCCGCCCGCTCCGCGCGGGAACACGCGACGCCAACACCGCGCTTCCCGGGGCTCGGCCGGGACAGCGCGCAGCTTCGTTTCGCCATGAACTTGTAATCAGTCAAAAACCAACAAAACCCCGTGTCTTCAGATTACCAGACTTTTTTTAAAAACTACTCTTGGGCTCCAGGAGAACCAAAACCTGAGCCTGTACAGGCAGGTAGTTCTGAAACTTGAAAATACCTTTTTCTAGGTTTACCGTCAAAGGGTTCACGTTCTAGAATGACATCATGGAAGCGTTAAGAACAGAGGGACCGCGGGGGGCTCGGTTGGTTAAGCACCTGCCTTCGGCTCGGATCAGGATCCTGGAGTCCAGGATCGAGTCCCACATCGGGCTCCCTGCTCGGGAGGAGCCTGCTTCTCCCTCTGACCCTCCCCCCTCACGCTCGCTCTCTCTCAAATAAATAAAATCTTAAAAATCAATAAATTTTTTTAAAAAAGAACAGAGGCACCGGACTTACTCAAGACTGTGGCTCTGCCTCTCAGAATTTCTCTTTAGAAAAGGAGATTAATGACCTAACTGTCCCGGTCCCGCAGGCAGATGCAGACGTCTCTGCTGTTCCTCTGCTGACTGGGTTCGAAGTCATCACCGAGTTTACTCTGACCCTTTACAGACTGGCCTCATGCCCATCCGCTACCTCACCCGAAGGAGAAAGGCTCCTCCACAGTCTAGGGTTTAAAGCATGACTTACCTTAGGTTTGAAGCCCAGAACTCGGTTCAGCTTTATTAGGACGCAGGGTTTGCCCTCTTTGTAGCCGTAGGATTCATCATTTATCCCAGAGCAGTTTCCCAACCACTCGAGCTTGAACCTGCAGACTTTCCGCTCGCCTCGTTCATTGTTAAATTCTCCGCGCTCTTTGATTTCGCTGGGCACATCTGGGAACAGAAAGCACGGTTTTCGCTGCGGAGCCACAGTGCCCTGGGCGCCGCCGAGACAGGAAAGGGAGCTTTCTTCCAGCCTGTCCCAAGCCCATGCTGCTCTGTGTCCAGAGCGAGGGTTTCCCGCAAACCACCTCCGGTTCCCTTGCGGACATCAACATGGGGCTGTACCCCAGGCGATGGCTGCTGTATGACCCCACCCAGGGCTTCCAGGTACCAGAGGATCCACACATGATGTCTGGTCCAGAGCCATATTTCTCTTCCCTTAAATAACGGGTTACTCGGTGACGTAGAAGACAGCGGAAACTGGCCGCCCGTCGTGAGCAGCCTCATTGACGCGGGTCAGCTCCGGCTGAGCTCATTAACAGGGACGTTGTGATTAGAAGGCAAATTAAAAGGACTGTCAATAATTTTCAGAACTGGCAGGTTTTTGGTCAGAATTGCCTGGCCATTGCTAGGCCACGGTCTCTGCCACTAATAAGCCTCTTAAATAGAATAAAGAAAGAACTATCTTTTTCCTTTTCAGCCACCATTCAAGGTTTGAAATTTTTCTTATTTTTTGTCTTTTCAAGCTATGACTTCTTGCAAGCATTTGTTCAACTAAAAAATATTGTGGAGTATTCTTGATTCATACCTCATAACAAAGCCAGAGAGAGAATACAAGAAATAGAGAATTCAAGGTTAATACAAAGCACCCTGCAGGAAACTGAGGCAAATACCATAATTTTTATATATATCTAAGGTCACAAAATAACTATTTTCCCTTTAAATGGTAAAGGGCCTCCATTCAGTTCATCTCCAGGGAAGCAATTCACCCTAATGATCTTTCATACAAGCCTTTTAATTATTGCAAAAATGAAAACCTCATTGAAATCCTAATGAAAAATCTTAGGAAACAAACTGAGGGCTGCTGGGGACGGGGGGGCGGGAGAGGGCGGCTGGGTGATGGACACTGGGGAGGGTATATGCTATGGTGAGTGCTGTGAATTATGTAGGCCCGATGAATCACAGACCTGTGCCCCTGAAGCAAATAATACATTATATGTTAATAAAAAATTAAAAAATAAAAATAAATAAAAATTAAAAAAATAAATTACTCTTTTCAGAATGACCTAAAATTGCAATCACCCCATATTATGATCAAGCAAACAGGGCCATGTGACGAACTGGTGTCGGTAAATGCTTGAACTGAGTCGGAAAGACTGACGTCACCTCGCTACTCAGACATCTTGTCTCAGCAGGTCTGGAAACATGGTTGGATGGGGCACGAGGACGGAGACGTGTGTTCCCATCAGCGCTAATACACCCAAGAGCCACCTTTCCTTTACCGTTCCTTACTGAGATGCTCAGCGGCCTGGGACACAGTTCACTGTCCCTCCAGCCGAGGGCAGGAAGGCTCTGCCCTGGCCAGAAGTCCTGCTTCCTCCGTATCAGCGTAGCTGATGATGCCAAACAGCCGTACTAGTGAGAGAAAGGCCCTACACACTCTTCCACAGGAGAAGGGGGCAGGGGCACGGGGAACAGAAATCGGGAAATGTAAACAGTTGTAGTTTCCAAAATCAGTGGAGAACCATAGCAGTAACTGTGGTCTTTGAGTGTGAGTGGTAAAAGGCAAATGTGTCCAGGAGTGTTTTAAAGCAAGACACTTTCCAAATGCACATAATTGTAATACTTGAGGCTACTTTGTTTCTTCCATCAGATGCAAGCCTAAATCAGTCTTCTTGCTTTAAAACAAAATGAAAACTGTCCTCTCAATATGGCCAGACTTCAATCAATTATTTCAAGAGGATTTTTCGATCATTAAACAACAGATAGAAATGGGAAATAAGAATTAACCAGCCACAGACATCCCAAATGAGTCTACTTACTGCCACAATCTTCAAAAATCATTTCATCCTTCTGGGCCGAATCTTTGTACTTCTCCAGGAACCTAACTATGTTGAGCACATACGCCTCATAGCTCTTGGGGTCGTTAGGGCGAAAGGAGATTTCGGTCTTTTGGATCTGAGGGATCTGGGTTAACCCTAGACCGGACAGAAAGGGTAACACAGAAAATGGTTAGTGAGAAGGTGTCAACCAAGATCATTCAAGCACGTTCTCCACGTACCAACATGTTTCACCAATCCCACCTACTAAAAAGAAGGTTCAATTCTTGCTTCTCCTGTGAAGTCACTTCTCTGGCATTTAGATTAAGTACCTAAGTGCCAGTGACGGTGTCTTACGATCATATATCATCTTTTTTACCCGGCCACGCTTCAGGATGGATAGTCTCCATTTTATGAATGAAACTTCTTGCACAGAAAGGTTAAGTGCTTGGCCCACGGTCACAGAGGAAATAGCGGAACCAGAATTTCAACCCATGTGTACTCCAAAGCCTGTTATCTTCCCAGTACGTCCATATGCTCATATTCAAACAAACCGCGCAGCTACCAGCATTTCTTGCCGGTGGCCTTCCTTTCCCTAACCGCATATAAGCCTTTGAGCACAGAGGCCTTTTCTACTTTTGGAACGGGTTGACAACCATTCCAAACTCTACCAGACTCAAGGCTACTCAACAGGGACATTCTTTTGGATCTGGAACCCAACTGGATGGAATGGGATTTATGCAGTGACCATTCCTGCTTTCATTCTAGAAGCAAGTCAAGGGTCAGCCAGTATAAAATTCAAAGTATGACTACCTTGGATTTTCACTCTTTAATCAACATTTTAGATTCTTTAATTTTCATATGCCTCTATCACCACAAGATTTCCTGGCTAGGATTTGCCCACCACACAGCACTGCACAGGTACGCCGGCAGAGGCCTGACCATGGCCTTCTAGTCTCGGATGCTAGGTAAGACCCAAGGTGCCTGGTTACATTTAAATTTCAGATAAACCACGAATCAATTTTTACAGAAGTATGTCCCGTGTAATACTTAGATGTATTTCTGTAAAAACCAACTCGTGGTCTATCTGACGGTTAAATTTAATTAGGTGTCTTGTATTTTATTTGCTAAATCGCACAAACCTATTCTAATCCCCATACCAGATGCACCCACTTTGTGTCAGGCACAGAAGGCGGCTCGCGCCCATGGCCCTTTGCCTTCAGCGACGGGCGCATTAAACCTGCTGCCCCGTGGGCCCCACCCCAGACCTGCCAAGTCAGAACCACTACTGACGGGAGTCGAGAATCTCCACATTAATGAGCTTGAAGGGTTCCCTGAGCACTCCGGTTTGAGAACCAGTGCTCTGGTGGGCCAGAAGCTGCGACTAGCAATAATGATGCCAACATGATGGAGACATGGACATAAAAATCAGGCTCGGGGTGGGGCTGGGCTCAATGGCAGCCTTTCTCTAGTGATTAAGGATGGCTCTGAGCTTCAAACATGGTTAAACAACGTAAGCAGCCCAGCTCAGGGGGCTCGATGGGCGAGTTCTGCGGCGCTGGCTGTTCCCTAGAAGGGAGAAGATGGGGGTGAGGACAAAGAACGGGAGGGCCTGGAACCAGGCAGAGGGGCTGCTCCAGAAGCACGACTGCCCGGGTGACCCGGAGAATCACCTGAGACAGGATCACATAGGAGCTGAGGAATCCAAGGGAAAAAAGCGTCAGTGATGACGAAGAGGAGCCGCGGAAAGGGGAGCTAGCGGGATCTGCACTTACAAAAATCATCAGTTAAAAATAAACAAGGTTAGTACAATTAAAAGTATTTCTTAGATGCTCACTAACCCTAGAAAATTGTACGACTAAAGCAATTTAAGTATAGCCCGAACAATCTTTTTCTACATTTAAGTTAGGAAATTGGCATCGTGACCATTTGTAGCACAAGGAGACCATAAATAAAAATGACAGACACCTGTGAGAATGAAACAAAAGTGAGGAGAACTTTCCACTGGGATTTCATGCTTGAGAAAGTATGGAAAACAGCCCCCCCCTCGAAATGGGGAAGGCCAAGGGGGGCCAGGGAGGGGTGCATTCCTGGTTTGACTTAGAAACGAGATGTTTAAGTCAAGGTGACACGCCTGGACCTGTGAAGGGCAGGGGAAGGCTCCAGGCCAGAGTCTCACAGAACCCAGGAGGATGGGCTATTTTCCTAGAACACCCCGGGAATCGGCAGAGAACGGAGCCTGACGGGCAACCACACAACGTCTACATGTGCGGCGTGAGCGGGGCGTGAGCGGGGCGTCCGGGCTCGGGGAGGAGGCAGGAGGCGGCCGCAGAGCCGGGCAAGAGCAGACCCGGTCCTCAAGAAGCAGGACGCGTGCTCGCCAGCCTTCCAGAAGCGGGCGGCGGGGAAGAGGCTGCCGGCCGCCCTCGGGGACGGCGGTCCGATCAGCGGCGATCGTGCTACAGTCCCTCAGCAGAGCGGGCAACACGGCCAAAACCAAAATGCTAGCAAAGGGTCAGCGAGCCCGGGCAAGATCCAGAGAGCCTCACCCAGTGAGTTTAAAAAACAAAGGTGAACCTAGAAGGTCAGGTTAGAGGAACACGGCGGGACCTCAACCTCAAGGTGAGTGTCCGGCTTCAGCTGTCCGGGGGCGCCTCCCGAATTCTCTCTCCCCGCGGCCGGCCGAGGACCCAGCTGCCAGCTGTCATCTCCCAGACTGGGTGAGGAGCTCCTCAGACTCTCCCAGAGCAAAAGGGACAGCGGGAAGAGGAGGTGGCATTATGCAGTGCTTTTCACTCCCTCAAGCTACCAAGTCCAAGTTCTCTGCTATTAAAAGTGGCAAAGCATCAGCAACCCTGAGTCAGGCATGTGGGTTCTTATGAGAAGTGGGTCCTTCGGGAGCCTGAGAACTGTGGCCCGAGCTGAGCTCCCGCCCACCCAGAGACCAACACCGGATTCCCATCAGCAAATGCCTCTACGGTTAAGAACCTGAGTTATGGAAACAGTAGGCATTATTACTGCACACACAACGGTGCCACTGGCCTAGGGAATCTCTACACAGTTGGCCTCATGTCTCTCTAGATTGGGCAAAGAAGAAATAATGAAAACCAAGTAACGGAATCACACCAATTTCTGCCTGAGAGCCCGAAGCCCCTCAGTAAGGACGGCTCACAGCCCAAGGCGCACGGAGCCTGTACGTTACCACAGGAGAGAAACCCAGTTCGAAGATGCCTGGAGAATCGTGATTGTGTTCTGTGCAGAGAAGCAGTAGAAAGTGAGAGACCGAGAAACCAAGAGTAAAAGAGACAGCTAAGCCCAGGGTCTTAGAACCCTCGGACTTGCTGAGCTGGATTAGACCTTGAGCCAAGGCCACTACCGTGTCCTTTCCACTTGAAGTGAAGCAGAACGCTGGGAGAGGGAGCCCCGGAATGACAGACCAACCCCCGGAAGGTCAGCTGTGCCTTCCTATCTGCTGAAGTTTAACACTGGGGTCTCTGAAGGATCTTGAAGGTGTAGCTACAATAAGTCTTCATGACCCTCCTTTTAAGACACCCAACTTCTGGTCCCAAGATGGCTTCCAGAAAAAGCAGCATGCGTGGTTTGTGTTCCAGGCTTGCCATCAGCTCCTCTCTCTAAACCCTCACCTACGGAGCACATACACACATAAATACCGAGGAACCACCCAACGTCGGCTTTGGGCACAGCCCCCGCGGTGAGCACATCTGCTCTCCCCGCCCATGTCTGGGCAACGTCTCACTCCATCCCCCACCAACTCTGCCTCCCTTTTCTTCATCCAGAGCCTTCTGGCCTGAGAGGTTCTCTTCCTGGAAACTCTCAGAGATCAATCCCCTCGTCTGTTCTGCTCAGGATCACCTTAATTAGGAAAGTTCTCAGATGAGATCTTCTCCAAGCCGTTAGGAAAATTCCTCTCTTCAAAAGTAATTTCCCTAAAGCAATTAGATACATTCGAGAGGCAGACGAAGGACCCTCGATCGGATATCTGATCATTTACTTCCATTATCAGACTCACAGGAAAAGACGGAAAGGAACGGGATCAGATGTGGAAACTTTATTATCCGGAGGCCACACAGATTTCTGCAACTGTGACACTCTTCCAGGACTATACAAATCCCACCTTGGGGACTGGCACCCTCACCAGTTGTGTTCACACGGGACTAGATACAATCAGCTAGTTCCTCTCTACGCTGTCCACTCTGTAAAGCTGTGGGTCAGGATTTAGACAAGGATGAGTTTTCTTTCCAGTGGTAACTCCCAGAGGCCAAAGATAGCAGAACACCCAATCACCGGCTTGTGGTCTCAAGTTATATTCCAGGAAACAGATATAACCTTTTGCCTCGCCAGTGTTCTGAACTTGAACTGACATTCACCAGGCCGAGTTCTACACAGCTTTGCCCTAATAGGGCCATTTGCCTTAAATTACGTTTCACTTATTATTTAAGAAAACCACCTAAGCAGACTGAAATCCTAACCTGGATATGTGACATTTTAGTACTGGGTTTGTATGAGGACGTCATCTTTACAGAGGATTTGGAATAAAAGAGAACAAAACAAAAACCTCTTCGGCTTTGCAGTTGCTTCTTATAGTTACATTTGACCTTCCTTGGTCCTTGGTCCCCCATCTCTTGAGAAACAAAGGAGGAAAACACGCAATTTCTGGCTTTAGTCGGCATTTGTGGCAGGAGGGGGACCAGTCAGTAAGAGAGGAAGGGAAGAAGACAGGGAAAGCTTTTCACTAAGAAATACTTTGTGTCCACTTGGGTTTACAATGTAGCAAGTTTAAAATTCCTCAATTTGTGAGTCTGAAGTATTGAAACCAGAACATGGCCATTGTAACCTTGTAACGGTTACTCAGCTGAATGCCAAAGCACAGCTGCTTGTCCGTCATTTAATACACCCCCCAAGTCCCTAGGCCAAATTCTCTAAGTAGGCATCATTTTCCACAGAAACCTCCAGGAGGGCACCCATGATGACTAAGAAGGGCACCCAAGGCAAAGAAACACAAATGTAGGCATGCACACAGCACCCCATACCACATATCTCCTGCACAGTCCACGTTGCAAAGTAATTTGCAATTAAAAACATTTGGAGGTATGATTTTATAGAACCTCATACACATCTATATATACACCATCTACATATACACCGTGCATGCACATGCAAGCGCGCGCGCACACACACACACACACACACACAACTTTCCCCCTTTAAGTGCCACTAAGATATCTATGAATTTTTGTTTTTAATTATTTTACCTCTGCAAGAATAGGATCGATTTACCTCACAAATATAGGGAGAGCACAGGAAAAAAGGTGCCTCTGTGCTTTCTGGAAAGAAGCAGGGTTTTTTGCCTCACCTTGGGCTGTAGGCTCAGCTTTTGAGGAACTGCTGGATTTTCTCCTTGGTCTAGCTGATGTTTCCATACACGACTCCCAGTGTACGGAAATCTCTCCTGTCTGAGCTAAATACCACATGCTTTGGTTGAAGGCCCTTCCCTGTTTTTGGAATAGCCTTCGTCACCATCATCAGACCTTGATCTACGGTGCTGTATTCATTTTCAGGTGAGCAGACAAATCATAATTTGGTTCAGGGGATCAATCTCAGAGGTCCCCTAATTTCACAGGGACCTATCTTTAGATATTTTCCTACAGCTCATAATTACGCTTATTCCTGATAAAAGATACCACTTTTACAATGGGAAAATACAAGCAAACGGCCCAACCCTGCCATTTTACATTAAGCTTTTCTGTTAAATGGAAGGACACCATATATAGTAGATACGGAACATAACATTTGCTAAGCGATCGATAACCTCATACGTATTCGATAACGTGTCTTCGTGCGTATGTGTGGGATAAGCATAGCTTTTCCAGCCGGATGCCACTAGATGACAGACATCCCTATTCTCCATCTCCTCAGCTTCTCTCTAGTCCTGGCTGTGTCAGACGGGCCCTGCGGTGGGCTGATCGCTAGAATAAGCACACGGAGAAGCCACAGGCATCAGGGCCCCATCCAACGTCACCACAGCACACGGAGGCTGGCACGCCGATGCTCCTTCTACGACAGAGACCTCTCAAAGAAGCTTCACAGATTCAGCATTTTTCCCCATTACCCCTCCATGCATGGAATTTGTTACCCAGTCCCAGGTGTCAGAGGCCTCTGCTCTGCTCATTCACCACAAAGGAGCCCCCAGAGTAAGACTCATTTTTCTGGGGCCCCAGGAACATCGCGAAGTTAATCATGAGGCTTCCTGTGTCCCCAAGAGCTAACTGATTAGTTTTATCTTGGTCTTTACAAAGGAATAAATAGCCACATGGGCTGGTGAGCTGCTGACGCCACACAGTGGGGCTGGCGCTCTCTGAAGAAGGAGAAAATCCCAACAGCAACCAGGGCCCAGGGCGAGCCCAACAAGAGCCACGGAGTCTGGGAAGGAGTAAGCTGGCAGGAGTCCTCTGAGGCTGGGGAGGGCGGAGGAGGGGAACGTGGGAGGCAGCAGGCCTGGGGAGCGCTGAGCCTTCAGCACGTCTGCTCCAAGTACAAATCAGAGGGAGCTAATGGAAACAGCAAAGGAAAACAAAAGCAAAAACAAAAACACCCAATGGGCACTTTGTAATACCAATCCCTCCAGTCGAGAAGGAAGCCCAACGTTTCCAATTCTCTCTTTGAAATGCGAGAGTGATGCAAGCGATGGTCTGAGAAACGAGGCACCCGAGACAGATGTAAGAATTCTGCTCAAGGGGCGCCCGGGGGGCTCAGTGGGTTAAAGCCTCTGCCTTCGGCTTGGGTCATGATCCCAGGGTCCTGGAATCGAGCCCTGCGTCGGACTCTCTGCTTGTGGCAAGCCTGCTTCCTCCTCTCTCTCTGCCTGTCTCTCTGCCTACTTGTGATTTCTGTCAAATAAATAAAACCTTTTAAAAAAAAAAAGAATTAAAAAAAAAAAAAAGAATTTTGCTTAATTCCGCCGAGATTCTAACTGCAACGCCTCGTACCCTAACAGAAGACAGGATACTCCCTCGCACAGGCAAGAGGAGACCAAAACTGCCGGTGCTGCAGCAGCCGGCCAGGCTGCACCCAACCTCCCTCCTCAAGTCTGGTTTCCATGGCAGCACAATCACAAGCTTTTTTTTTTTTTTTTTAATTTTAGAGCAAGCGAGCAGGGGAAGGGCAGGGCAGGGAGAGGGAGGGAGTCTCCAGCAGGTGCCGCGCTGGGCGTGCAGCAGGACTGGGGCTCGACCTCACGACCCGAGCGGAGACGAAGTCAGACGCTCCGAGGGCACGAAGCTCTGAGCGGGCGTCCTGCCGACGCGGTGCCAGCTTCCCTTCGGGACAGAACCCAGAGCAACACGCGACTCAGGAGCAAGGACAGGGGTGCACTCAGAGTGGCTCAGCAGGAAGCGAGGCGGCTGGCATCTCCCCGGGCGCCACTGATGCGCACGGACCATGCTGTCACCCCCCGGGGCTCAGTGATGGCAGCCGGGGAGGGCAGCGCCCCCCTCCAGGTCCGGCCCTGAGCAGGCGGGAGATGTGGCTGCCGGGCCTTCCCGAAGAGGGTCCGCCACGGAGCGGGGCCTGGCGCGGCCGACCAGGCCGGTGTGGGTGTGTTCACGGGACAGACCGCGCGACAAACACGGTGTCACTCACATTTATTTAAAATTATCTTCAAGCGTGTTTCCTAATCTAGCTTCTCCCAAATGCTTTCCGTGGTGAAGCCAAGAGGCTGTTCACATTGTGAACAACCGCCGAGTGTGCAAGTGGCCCTGCTCTGCCGTCCAAAGCTCCCGGTCCAGAAACACGGGATTCAGTCCCGGGAACCGAACCGCGCCTTCCGATGCAAGAAGAGAGGTGGCTGCTGACAGCCCCACTTTGCCTCATGGCCACTCTCCGCTCCCACCCACCTCCCATCCCGTGACGTCCGCACAGCACTGCACCCATTCTGCAGACGGGACAACGGAGGCCTCGCGCGGTCCGCCGGGCACGGACAGCGCGGACCACGTCCAGCTCCCGCCTGCTCAGGTGGCTTCACGGCAGACACGCGTGCAGTGTCTGGGGCTTTCATATTCACATTAAGCCACGTCACACAGCCAACCAAGCATCCATGACCCACAGACAGAACGATTTGTCGGTTTCTGTCACAGTGGAGGTGCTGGCCCTGTGCCCTCGGGGCTGCGGGGCGACCTGTGCCATCGTCCGAGAGCCACGGGGACTCTGTCAGGAAGATGACGGCCCCCAATGCCACCAGCACTCAGGCCCATAAACTGCTCCTTAGGCTTTGTTTCTCCCCCTTAAATTTCCCTTCCATTTTGTGACTCAGTCCGTTCACGGAGACCGTCCTGTTCAGCCCACCTGCCTACCCAGTACCACAGACAGATAAACCCGAATGCACTGCACAACCACCGCTGTTCGATGCGGACACCTTTGCACACACTGCTCCGCCGAGATCTAGCTACCAGATGTGCAAAACGCAGTCCACCCCCGGTCAGGCCAGGTCTGTACCCGCGCCCGCAGTTCAGTTACTAACAGCATCACCGAACCTTCCACTCGGGAGCTTCATCTGAGACATGCAAGTCCCCCCGCCTCCCGCCACTCGCAAACGTGGAAGCTTGGAGACACGACGTGCAGTGGCCGAGGTGTTCCTCCAGAGTGTGCTCGGTCCGCAGAGACAGGGCACGGCTCACCCACGTTCTTGACAGACTACAAGAGCGAGGGCCCAGTGAGGGGCCTTCAGAGCGTCTAGGGACTGTCCCGGGCTGCATTTCATGGCTCTGCTCACCTGACACCCCTGCTCCAAGGCCACTAGCTTTTCAAGTAACAGTCATGTCCCTTGGGAGGGCAAGAGCAAAGGGGCCCCTGCCCAGACTCTCCTGGCAAGGTGGCGGACAAGGGGAGGAGGAGAAAGAGACATAACGAAGACAAAGAACCCAGGCAGCAGGACGGGGGGGGGTGGGGGGGGCTGAGGAGGCGCTTCTCCTGCGACTCGGACTGAAGCAGGAGCACATACTTCCACGATGAGACACCAGCATTCCTCTGAGAAGCGACGGTTTGTCAGGTCAGTCCAACGGCTAAGGACACTAAATATAGGTACTGAGAATGTGTCTTTTAGGAAGGGGCTGGGAGAGGGGGCGGGCAGGGCTGAGCACCTCCACCAGATCTTCTGGGCAAGGTCACTGGCAAGTCCCCACTTAAAAGGTCTGGCACTTCAGCCTTTTCTTTTCTTTTTTTAGCCTTTTCTCTTGGAAAGTAGAATTGCCCTTTCTGCAAAGAACACGAAGAAAATTTTTACTTTTATTAAAGGCTGATCCCCACAAGTTTGGAGAGACAAGCAGCACTGCTTTACATCTAGGAAGTTAAATGCTTGACTCTTCAGTCACCCTTGGCTTCGAGCATAAAAATTTTTATGACGCGGCATCATGATTCAAGAACAGCTTTTCAGTGGCTGAACAAGAGGAAAATAAAGATGGACACAAACGTGATGACGTCTATCACACCACCTCCAAAATCTAACAGGAGAGGACATGCCAGGCTTCACGGTCACAAAGCCAGCGTCCAGTCTGTTTACTCAAGGTGCTGCACACTCTGCGCACGCCCAAAGTTTCTGCTTCAGCCTTCCCAGAGACCCACCTCTTTGGGAAACTACTTGCTAGAAACTGTGGATCATTAACCAGGTTGAAGTTGTTTTATATACTTACATGTTTGTTTTCTTCCCACCGTTTCCAAAATCCCCTAGATCTAAATTTATCTGGCAATACCCAGGGTTTCCTTACAGTGGAGGAACATGGGGCCTGGGGCCAGGGAACCATGTTCACCACCTCCATACTCTGAAGATTTTCCTCCGGGTCTCTCACACCGGGGCCAGGAAATAGAGCAAGCTTGCGACAAGCGGCCACACTTGAGTGAGGCTGCCGGCTCAGTGCCTGTGGTCAGGGCTGCTCAGTGCCGTGGTCAGGGCTGCTCAGTGCCATGAAGACGGCCTCAAGATTGTCACCTAAATACAGCTGTTCCTAAACCACTGCCAGGGAAAGTGGAGAGGGGACACGTCATCACCACCCCCAGTGGCAGCCTCAAGGTCATTCATAATGCAGGAACCCGGACCTTATGCAACATCTCCTGTCTCTGGGTCCTCCTGACAATGAATTTTACAAGAGCCAGTGACCACGACCAGGTCGACGGCCCTTCTGTCGGCCTCAGGCGTTAAGGGCAGCGGGCTCTCCCTGGGGGTTCAGTGACCGGAATGGACACACACAGCTGCGCACGAGGTGCACGTCACTCAACAGTGACAGATCACAGCAGGGCGCTCGTGTGGCATTTTCTTCCTCCTGGGGTGACCGCTCTTGATCAAGTTTTCAGAGCTCAAAGAGACCACGGAACTACAAAATGGGTCTAGAAAGCCGACAGAGGAGAGTCCTACGAAGCCAGTGGGCACGAATGCCGAGACAGGAGAAGCTGCTGCCGCTGGTGGAGGTTAAACTAAGCCGCGCCAGCAGCCCGTGGGAGAGCGGACTCCTGAAGCCACGGCTCCTCTCCTGTGAGTAATCGGCCATGTCAGAGCTTCTCATCATCCCTAAAAATAACTTCATCTCTCAAAACAGGAGCTGAAGTGGCTTTTTTTTTTTTTTTTTTAAAGGATTTGCTTGAGTCACAGGCCCCTTGAGAAAGTGAAAGATGTGCCTGAGCTGGAACAGCCCTGTGGCGACCCCCCTAAGCACCCCCCTGGGCAGTGAGGGCGCCTCACCGCGAGTCACAGGCTGGCGGGTGCCAGCTCAGGCGCGGGGGAGACCACGCTCTTCGCTCTCGCTGCAGAGCTGTGACGACAAGACATCTGCAGCGCCCGGAGGCCTGCAATGCGGGCAGGAGAGCCGCCGCCCTCGTGAGCAGGTCCCGCTTCTCCTATGAAAACAGGCTCCATCTAATCCTGCATTAGAGGCAGTTCTCGGAAAAGTGGCTTTTTTTTTTGAGTGAAAAAGTGACACCCGTTTTACCTCCGAAGAACTGAACATGTTCACCCTCCTGTTACCTGGGGGGGCCACGCGGTCCTGGTAGGTGGGCTTGAACTCGCTGATGGTGAGCAGCATCACCTGGATGGTCCCGATGAAGATGCCAGCCAGGCAGCCGTAGAATATCACGTAGAACAGGAGGATCTTAACTGCAAGGGGCATAGACAGAAACAGAAGGCTGTGACACAGGCACGCTCTGGAACGAAAGGCTCATCTTCGCAGAGACCAAGGGGCTTCCTTCCTGGCCTTCCCCTCCAGCCTGTCTGCAGAGCCTCCTTTCCCAGCCCCGACCCAGAGCGTGAACCACATGCCTGCATGACGGGGTAAAATCAGAGACGGGCAGTTCCCTGTTACAGTGTGTGACTCTGTGTGTGTGTGTGTGTGTGTGTGTGTGTGTGTTGGGGCTAGGTAAGGGTAAGAGGAATGTTCGTCTAGAACAAACATTATTTATAGGACATAATTTCACTGCCTAAGTAAAAAAATTTTCATGAAGATCACCAATAAAGTCTAGGGCCATGTTAGTGGGCTTATGCAACGCATCGCACATCTGACAAAATACTCCCCTAGAGGCAGGTTTTCTTGCCTTGTTGGTCCCCTGATATGTCAGTACTACGTACAGGCTAAGCTCTGCTGCTTCTCCAAACGTTAGGATGCCCACGAGTTCTTATGCTGGGCCAGAGCAACGAATGTCGAGAAACCCCAGGAAGCTCTTCAGCTCCTTTCTATCGCAAACCGCCCCCCCAACCCGTGACATGTACTAGACACTGAGCACACATTGTGTTTTCCTTCGGGGGCACCAAACAAGGGCAAAACAAAGGGAAATCTTGTAGTCAAAATGACAGCCATGTTTTTCTTTCATCTTCTGACTGGACGCAGAATACGGACTGGCTTGATGAGCTGTAGCACCCCCCCCCCCCCGCCCTCTACAGCTAGCTGGGGAGCAGGACGTCAGCTGAGCTGGCTACAAAAGCAAAAAACACAAAAAGCTAAGCACCACAAAGCACAGGGACGGGAATGAGGCTATCAGTTACTGGTTTACGAGGATTATCTCCCCGATTAGCCGCATAGTAACAGGCTGTACTAGGCATCGCCCTGCAGCCCGGTGCCAGCCAACAACTCCCAGTGAACCCAAGAACGGGAGCAAGTGAACCGTAAGGTTATCGAGTCTGAAATAGGACTGCACGAAGGAGCCTTAGGGTTACTTCTAAAAAGCTCCAGATTGCATGCAGTAAATGCTGGGGTCCTGGGGGTAAAAAGTGCAGAACAAAAGATCGCTGACACGCAGGGTCCTGGTGCATGGTGGAGGGACAGAGGGAGAGGGGGTGCCCTGTGGCAGGAAGTAGCCAGATTGCCTTTGGCAAGCTTTTAAGAGCCCAGCTTTCCAATCAGCAAATACATGGTTCAGGGAAACCATGCTAAACAAGCCAAATGCACATAAGACCAAAATGCTTAATCATAACCGTTTTCTTCCCCTATCCAGAAAAAAAAAAAAAAAAGAAGAAGAAAGAAAAAAGCCAGGCCAGGAGCCAAAGATAAGGAAAAATGAGAGACTGCAGAATCCAGAACCACAGCTGCCCAGCTCAATCAATCACTGCCTCCCAGCAGGCCAAGGGTTAACTGCCGCATTCTGTATCCAAGTAGCAGCAAGGCTGTGACGTCAAGAGATCTGGAAAATTTTTCCAGTGAAGGCTCCTAAGAGGTGCGAGAGTTGGTGGTAGAACACGGTGAGAAAGGAACTGTTGTAACCTGTTTTTTGTGCACCCCCCACCTTGTCTCGGTTCTGAGCTTAACCACACTTGGCTCCTCCTAACAACCAGAGCATTTTCACACTCACTCCTTGGACTTCAGATACCTAATTCTAACAGCTTAAGAAAGGACATAATTGAGGCGATAATTGAAAATACAAACAGAGCAGTGGAAAAATCAGTCCTTTCGCAAGCATGCTGATTAAAGCTGAATGAGACACAGCCTTTCCATTCTGCCTGACACCATAGCCTAAGAGAAGTGAGGGATTTTTCTCTTTTGCTTCAAGGTGTTCCTTAGCAAAATCTCCCCAGTGACAGCCGAGAGGTCAGCTGGTTAGAGGACTGTGAACTAAGCCAGACCTGTGCACTGGGCTCACCAACACAGATCACCAGGGGCTGCTCAAAGAAGAAAGCTAGACAAATTGTACCAACCAGCCAAGGTGGCACAGAGGATAAATTTAGAGGCCTTTTTTTTTTTTTTTGTATTCTTCAGCAATTTTTCTTCCTTTAAAAAAATGCAAGTAATATGGAGGTTTTCCAGTTAGAAAAAAAAGTGAGTACCCTTCAAAAAGGGTCACAGGCAAAAGGAAAGACTGGCCTCCTAGCACAGCAGTAACCCTAACAGAAATCTACCAACGCCTGCATTAACTCAATACGGAGTGGAAACCACAGGTGATTTGCATGCTGCCATTTCTCCAGCAGGTGACAGGCAAGGCTCCTGTGTCCATCTTGGTGAAAACCTACCTATAAGCAAAACTGAGCCAAGGGCAACCTGCCCTCGTCCCAAGGGCATCCATGTTGGGCCCAGCGCTGGAAAGGGAGCATTTCCCCTTCGGGAGACAGCAATTGCTACCAGTCTCTCTGCTCAGAGAGGGTGTCGTTTCTTACGTTGCCAGAGAAGAGCAGACAAATGAGCTCAAAGCAAAACCTGAATTGTGAGCCCAGCACCTGCACCTTGGGAAAGAGAAGCAACCAGACAAGCACACCCATCCTGATGTCCGCATTCATTAATCCGTGTCTTCAGACCTTGCTGAATGTGGTATCAAGACATCAATATTAACACACACGCGTGCCTTCTCTCACATACGGAGGTGCTGCCCCATTACATGTCTTCCTATACTGCCTTACCTTCTAAAGCAAATATTATTCTGGAATTGGAATGAGGAAAGAAACCTATTTTATGAGAGGGGGAAACACCAGAGGACAAATTTGACAATATGCCTGGAATCCAGGCAGCCCCAGGCCCATGACAAGGCTAGGACCAGATCACCCAGGCTGGAGCCTCCTGTGCATCTGGGAGCAGGGGGCCGCTCGGCAGCGCACCCCCCAGGCTTCCCTCAAGTTATGAAGAGCTGCCAGGAGATCGCCCTGGCCAGGGGCTGTTCACCCTACACACACCCTGAGTTCTTCAGGTTTTCCTTTCCATGGTGAGAAAACTAAGAGCTACCTTTATGCAGAAACTACAGCAGGAACCATACTGAATAACACAGGCTCCCCAAAATAAAACAAAATATAAAATAAGAGCCAAAAGCCATCACTTGAAAGACCTACATTTAATGCGATTCAGGAATACCTATGCTTTCCTGTAATACCTTGGAATGCTATTTCACCTTGACTAACCTTGAAGTGTGATGCATTTTTAACCCTTTATTTTCCAATCAAAAGAGACCCACTAAGGGCTGCATTTTTTTTTCTCTGCAAAAATCATATATGCTAGCTTCCTCCAATTCAAAATGTCAGCCAAGCCTTATTTCCCTGACTCATTCTGCTGTGATGGCCACAGATCCTCCCCGTCAGGAATACTGCATCGGCCCCGGCCAGCACTCCCCCCATGGCTGCAGTGGCAGCGCTAGCGGCGGCGGTGATGATGATGGTGAGGAGGACATGGGGGGGGCAGTGATGCAGGAGGGGGAGTTCCCTTCTCTGCCTTCCGCAGTCACGACTCCTACAGATGTGCCTGCAACTGTGCCCTTCAAAATGACCTTTAAAAAAAAATGTCACCCTTCGGGTGCAAGGAGGCGGAAAGAAGGTGTCTGATTCTCAGCGAGGGAAAACGCGTCCCATGCGGCCAAGCAACAGGCGGCCCGGATCCCGCAGCTGAGCTGCATCTACCCTTACGCCGCTTGTTTGCGACTGACCCGTCTCTGCAGTCGAGCCAAGCTCCGCGTTCCGCATCTGTGTGCGGCCGCGGAAACAGCAGACCTCCCCCGCTCCCGGGCCTCCTGGGCCCCCCGTAAGGGCTCCAGGGGAGGTCACCGGGGGCGTCTGACGGAGCGGGAACACTGCGGTGTGCATGGATCCCGCCACCCCCACCCCGCGCCTTTGGAGGGACATTTGGGCCAGAAAGGGCCGCAACACACAACGCTCCTGCGTCCGACCCGACCACCCCCACGAGGTTCCCTCGCAGCCTCACACCCCAGTCGTCAGGGCTCGGGCAGGGCTGCAGGGAGAGGCGCGTCTCGTCTCCCGCAGCCGACCGTTCCCGGGAGGGAAGGGCTCGAGCGACGCTCGGACCCACCGCAAAGGAGCCGGACGAGACCCGGGCGCGCACGGAAGCCCCCGCCGGCGCGCGCCCGCGCCCACCCCGGGGCGCCGCAGTCCGCACCCGCCGCGCCCGCGGCCGACCCCGCTCCGTGCCCGGCGGCCGGGGCTCGCGGAGCGCTGCGCGGGTGCGGGGCGCCGGCCCGGGCGCGGCGGGCGCGGGCGCGGCGCCCCCACTTACACCAGCTGCCGCCGGTCCTGCCCAGAAACTCCTTCTTCTCCGAGTTCCAGATGAACTTCTTCCAGCCGCCCTCCTCCTTGGCTTTCCCGCGGGCCATGGCGGCGGCTCGGCGGCGGCCGCGGCGCTGCGGTGCGGGGTGCGGCGCGCGCTCGCGTGCTCCGGCGCTGGCGGCCCCGGCCCGGCTCCCCGCGGGCTGCTCCGGCCGCTGCCGCTGCGGCTCTCCGAGTGCCCGACGCGCGCCGGCGGGGCAGAGGCAGGAGCGCGAGGCGGGGGAGGCGGCGGCGGGGCGGGGGCGGAGGGAGGGGCGCCGGCGGGGCGGCTCCGAGCCCCGCACCTAAGGGCGGACGCGCGGCCGCTCGCGGGCTCTGCTCGGTCCGCACGCGCTCGCCTCGCCCTGCGGGTTCGGGCGCGCGGCTGCGGCTGCGGCTGCGGCTGCGGCTGCGGGGCCCCTGGGGCGCTCGCTCGCCCCCGCCTCCGGGGACCTCTGCAGAGCGGCCGGGCAGGAGACGGCGAGGACGGACGGACGGACGGACGGACCGCGCGCCGCGCTCTCCGCGCCGCCGGGAGCCGAGAAGCTGGCGGAGCGCACGCCCCACCTTTACATATAGCGCGCCCGGGCGGCCCGAGGCCCCGCCCACAGAGGCCCGGCTGGCCAATCGCGGGCGGCGGGGGGCGGGGCCTAGGGCCCGAAGGGGCGGGCGCGGGGCCGGCACAAAGGAGCCGCGGCGGCGGGAGGGGCCGGCGGGGGCGGGGTGCGGGGGCGCGGCGGCGCGCGCAGGCGGCCCCGCGCAGCCCCCTCCGCGCTCGCCGTGGCACGCAGGCCCTCCTCTGCGGCGGAGCGGGGCGCCGCACCTGCGTCGCGCGGCGCCCTCCGGACGCCCGGGGCCCGCGGCCCGCGGCCCAGCCGCCCCGCCCCGGCCCCCCACCCCGGGCCGCGCGCCGCCCGTCTCCCTCCGCCGCAGGTCCAGCCCTCGGAGGCCCTGCAGGGGTGGGGGAAGGTCACTCGGGGACGCGTGAGAGTCGGGGAGCCCGCCTAGCCCCGCCCCGCCTCTCGGCTGCTGCACCTGCCGCCCCCCGCGCGCTGCCCGCCCCTGCGGCTGCGGATCCGGCCGGTCCGTCTCCAGCCCGGCCCGCCCGCCCGCGCAGGCTCCCCGCCGCCTGCCGCGCTCCCCGGGGGCGGCCCGAGCCGCCTCGAGCGGGACCGTCGCAGACGCACCCAGGGCGGATCCCGGGGCTGGCGGGGCCAGGAGGCCTCCCGCGGGGCCCCCGGTGTCCTCCCTCGGAAACCGGTCGCACTGCGCGGCGGCTCACACCGGTCTGCACCGGACGACGGTGTTTGCACATGACCCGGCCTCCGCGGACTCTCCTCGATGCCCAGTAGGTGGCCGGGATTCTCACTGACCTGCTATCTGATGCCCCCTGGGGAGTGCCGACCACTTGGCTCTGCTGTAAAACCCCTGAGGCCGAAAGAATTTAGGCAGCCCCAGCTCGAATGCCAGGACGTTGAGGGCCAGTCCCCCCCCATCCCTTATTCCCTGTCGCTGAAAAGACAGACTGCTTAGTCTCATCTCTCTCCGAACCCCCGAGCGGCTTCACACATCCCTCCCAGGGCAGTGGTGACACAGCAGAAATGGGCAGGGGTGCTTCTGCAGTCCCTGCAGAAGAGTCCCATCCCCAGAGAACAACGTAGGTCATCCTGGGAAAGGAGACTTGCAGGCCCACGCTACGGATGCTTGTCGGGGCCCCCTTCTGTCTCCAAGGTCAGCCTTGCAGGTCTAAGGACAAGCGCCAACAGCGTTGAAACGAGCCCTTTCCCACTGCTCGTTCCCAAGGCCCGCACCCACAGGACTTGAACAACCGGAAGATCCCTGAAATTCAGAGGAGAGCAACGAGCCGTCCTCCTGCACCCACTCGAGCCCCAGGACCGCTCCGGGCGGACCACGCTGAGAACAGTGTGGAGAGAGGAAGCCGCCCCCGCTTTGCGCCTGGCCTGCCCTGTTTATGCCGGAAAAGCCCCAGCTTGGTGGGAGAAGGGCAGGCACAGGAGCCCCTGCAGATGCGCTGCCCCCGGTCCCCCCAGGAGAAGTGACCTCGTGGAGGGGTCTCCAGGAGGAGAGCTCACTGGAAAGGGCCTGTGTTTAGGGAGCGCTCCCGGCGAGCTAGAGGGAGGAGGCCTGTGGGCGGAATCAGCAAACAGGGATGAGTGAGGAAGGGAAGAGGCAGGGGAAGGGAGGAGGGGCTCGGGGAGCTAAGCATACCCCCACCCGACCCTTCCATCCCCCAACCCCTTCCCGCCTCCCTGTCTCACCCTCTCTCTTCTCCAGGGAAACAAAGTATGTGGGGAAAGGCTCACAGTGACAGATTTTTCATTAGGACCCCCATTCTCCCTATAAAAATAGGTTCCCTACCTCAGCTTTCTAGGGCTGTGGCAAATGCCAAGTAGACGGGTTCTGTGTCTGGCCAGGCTGAGCTTCCTCTCTTGTCCTTGACCTACTGTGCTCCTCTGGAGGCTACTCCCTCTTCAAATCTGAGCTTCCCCAGCTTTGCTCGTTCCGCCTCCCCCATGTGCAGACTCTCCCCAGGTTCTGACAAGGGCTGAGTGTCGTGCCTTCACAGCCTCTCCTTCTAAGCCAGCCTCTCGCAGGCGTCCGGGGAACCTCCACATCTCCACCCCAACCTGTCATGCAGCTGCAGAACAGGATCTCAGCCATGTGAGACCCAGAATGAGCCTCAGCCACACAGCCACGCAGACGGTCCGGCCACATCACCCCAAAGAGCAACCTGCCCGGAGCAGGACAGACACACTCCCAGCTTCAGTCCTGGCTCACTGTGTGACCTTGGGCAAGTCCCTTGTTCTCTCCAGGGCTGCCCCTTCTTCACTGATAAAATTGGAATGACACATTGTTGCAAGGATTAATTGGGGGTTGTGGAAAAATGCTAAGCACAGTGCCTAGTGCCTAGTGAAAGCTGTTAAATAGCTTGCTTGAGTATAATTAGCTCTTTCCATTTGACCTTGTCTAACCTTGGAACTGCTGCTATGACTTTGCCGCCTTCCCATTCTGATACCTATCCCCTGCCTGGACTCTCGAGTTTTCTTAGAAGGTCACCTTGACTAAGTCCCTGCCCTCTATGCCACCTGTCCCCTTGCTTTCCAGCTTGCTTCCTGCTCGGTGACCTCCTCTAACTTAAGTAATGAGTAACTTGAGCACAGGATGTCCCTTTGGGCTACGCGGGGGCCGGGCTTTTGTTCTGAGGCCCCTTCTGTGAAGGGTGCTGTAGCAGCGGGTTGAAAGCAGAAAGCATGCAGTTCCCTGGAGGGAGGGGTGCCCCTGGCAGGTGCAGCGTGTGGCTGGGCAGGGGGTGGGGGAGGGAGGTGTGGGCAGAGGGAGCGAGGAAAGCTGTTCGGAGGCCTGACGTCTCTGCAGAGAGGGGGAGGAGGGAGTTCTTCAGCTCTTCTGAAAGACTGGGGCAAAGAGAACAGTGTTTCCATCTCTTTTTCTAGGGAAGAGGAATGGTTCTAGAGTGATGTGGTTAGTTCTGCCCAAGGTGGGTGCTGGGCGTTGGGGCGGGTTGATGGGAAGCAGAGAGAAGCGTGGTGGCGGAGAGTGGAGGAGGTTAGGGACCTCTGTCCAGGTGAGGATGACAGGTTCTAACTGGGGAGACAAGCAGAGGCAGTTGAGATTGAAGCGGACTCTCCCCGGGAGCGGAGACAAGGGCCCAAGGGTGAATGCAGGACAGGGCGGTCCTGTGTGAGGCGAGACCACCAGTTAGACATCTGGCAGGCGGAAGCGCCAGGACAGATCAGCCCCTGGCCGTCTGCTCCTTCTGCTGCAGGGCAGAGAGGCTGAAAGGGAGGTTCGGCTGCCTGCAGCCCAGAGGGTGCCGTTGCGCAGGCTGCACGAGGGAGACAGGCCCCCTGCCAAGCGGTGGGCTCTCGCAAGGCTTGGGCCAAACCCAGTGCAGTCCGCCGCACAGAGGGCTCCGAGGGCCGCTGCCCATCCCCACGTTGACACACGTGCACACGCCCCGCGGGGTTCTGCTCGGCCAGCACTAGGGTATTTTAAGTACCGAGTGGAGGGGGCTGAGGGTGTGTATTGCACGGTGACTCATCTTGGCAGCAGAAACTGTGCGCAGCGTTGGGGGAAATGGCTCAATGGCGGGCTCTGTGTGCGGCAGAAAGCTCCGGAATGCCCTGCTCTAGAAGCCAGGGCCGGGAGGGCGGGAGGGGCGGGGGAGAGGAGCTGGGAACTGCTGCTGGACCCTCACGGTGGACCCTCACGGTGGCGGGATGCGGGCAATGCCAGGGGGGCTCCTGCCACCGGCCTGGGCCGAGCATCCTGACTGTCCATCTGGAAGCCCGAGTGCCCCACAGGGCGTCATTCTGTGGTTCACAGTGGCCCCTGGCTATTTGCTGAAAACAACAAATCACTCTCCGGAAGGGTTTTAGTTTCTTAAGGACACCAGAGACCCTCAGTGGGGACATGTAGAGGGATCCCTCTTTTTCACTGAGCATCGTTCTGTCACTTTCCTCTCACGCTCGGCGTGGGATGGATTCTTGTCCTGGGTGAGGGCACAATAGGGCAATAAGGAGAAAGGACTTTTTTTTTCTTTTTTTTTTTAAAGCAAGTCCTCCTTGGTAAGATGGACGGTACCTGCCAGGAGTGGCAGTGACAGGTCATTTGCTTGTCACCTTGGCCACCAGGCCCTGCCTGGCAGATTTCCAGAAACTGCTGTCTGTTACACCATTCCTAACTTGTAAGTCAGGAGTCTGGAGAGTTCGGAACGCGTCCGCAGTCCAGTGGGCCCTGCTGGGGCTTCTCTCCACCACCGCTGTCCTTTACCACGTGGTTACAAAGTGTATGGAGGTGACCACCGTAGAGGGAAGTGGACGTCCAGAGAAGGACTTTTGTTTTGATTGTTCTAGCAAGAACACAGAAGTGGATGGTTTCTGTAAGCATATTCGCAGCGTGGGGGGTGGTAGGAATAAAGGTCAGCAGGGCCGCAAACTCCTGTCAGAACCAGCCTCTCTGCTCCTTTGTACCTCCCCAGTATAGGGTAAGAGGTTCAATTTACTTTTTCCTTGCAAGAATGTCTGGAACCAACCAGCGCATGCTCTAGGCTTTAGAAAATAACATTTCTTTCCAGAATTTTCCATCTGCTTTACGGGGACAGGTGGACACTCCTGTAAGAGGCTAAGCTCAGTAAGGGGCACTCCCGTTCCATCGTTCTGCTGTCAGAGAGGTCTTGGGACAGACGTAGACGAGATGAGAATCAGGGACATTTTATGGTCCTTGTCTTGCCGGACAGCTGGGGAGTCTTCCGGGGATGAAGAAGGGTGTCCGGTTTACAATCGGCCTCATTTCCAGCTTCTTTCCGCAGCTTTAGATGAGGACCTGGAGGTAATGGGTCATCATTGTGGGTAAACTCATCGTGTATAGTGGTGCCGATGATGTCAGAGGTCCTCCAGCCTAAACTCCTGTCCCTGGCACAAAGTCAGCTAGCCTCTTGTTGAATATCCAGACAGGCTGTGTACCCCCAACCTTGCAGCAGAACATTCTGTTGTGGGGAAACCATGAGCTAAAATTGAGCTCCTTGTAACATCTGTACAAGCCTGTCTCATCCGGGGGGGACACATCACAGACCTGGCACATCTTCATTGTGTCCACCCTACAAACATTGCAAACATTTCTGCTGTCTCCTTAATTTTTACCCTTCGAAGCATAAAACCCCCAGTTTCTTCAGTCCCTGCATGAGATTTTTTCTACCCCCTCTCTGCCCTAGCCCCCTTCCTCATATTCTTTTCCACTTGCCAATATCCTTTTTTAAAGCAAGTGCCCTGGTTCTTGGGCAGAGCCCAGTGGACATCCGGACACTACGATTTTTGTCAGTCGCTCCTCCCAACACTGTGCCTTTGTGGTTTTCTTGAACCAGGGGCTCTTGAACCCTGAAGCCAGATAAATGTTTTAGAAAATCTTCTTCTGCATTTGCAAAAACAAAGTCTAGGTCAAAGAGAGAGACACACGTAAAACAATTGGAGGAGGACACCAGTCCCTGAGCTCCGGGGCAGTGTGCTGTAGACGCTGGCCGTGAAGGGACTAGGGCTGGAGATCTTTCTTCTTGCATTTGCCCATTGCAGTGGCTCACTCAGCAGGGCTCTGCCTGCCACTTCTTCCTTCTCTGCACCCCTAACTTTCTCAGCTGTCCTAATGCCCAGCTTCAGCCTACATGAGGCTTGTGTGGTTCTGCTTCTCTCGTGGCCTTTCAGTTCCCACCCCATCACCCACGGGCAGCGGCTTACTTCACTGTCATCTTGACCCACGCCGAGAGATTTAAGTTAGCGCAGGTCCTATTTTCACAGGTCCTAGGTCATTGGGAAGCCTCAGCATCCACCGTCTCGGTCCGGGTTCCTCTCTCCAGTGTGGCTGGGGTGTGAGGGAGGTAGCCGTGCCGGTTGAAGTGGCCGGCAAGCTGCTGGCTGGCAAGAGACAGACAGACACACACTCAGGCAGGCAGGCAAACACACACACAGAACAAAGAATCTTACACACCCTACAAAATTTGCCAGATTTTCTTCTTTCTGCGGCATTGTACCTTTCCAGATCATTCTAGAAATAGTGCGTTTTAATATGGCTGGTTTGTAGCACTCAAACCAAAGGGAAGAAATGGGAAAAAAGGATGTTTTGCCTTTATTTTACTGTGTAGAGTAGCTGGGAGGTAGGAAGATGCAAAAGAGAGAGAGGGAGCAGGAGAAAGAGCGGGCGGGTGGGAGGGTGTAGGCTGGATCACAACCTGGTTTACACTCGCCTCTGCTCCGGGAATGAGGACTTCACGCTGTCAAGGAGCGACTCCTTTAAGCAAACTGGCCGTTTGCAGTGTCTCTACTCCTGCTAGCTCGCAGCGTCTTTTACTTCGTCTTGTTTGGTCAGCGCTAGCGGTCTTTCACAGCAACGGTCTACACGGCATTGGGCCCCACAAGTGGGCCTGGGGGGCAGGCCCTTTACTGAGGTTTCTGAAATGCGTCCCGAGGACCAGGTGGCACCTGTAAGTCCCACGGAATGACACTCCCCACCAGAGCCCTCCATTCCTGGCTCTAAAAGCCGTTGCTGTGCCTTTCCTCACAGGGACACCACCAAGGACACCACCAAGGACATAAATGAGCAGAATGACAAGGAGGCCAAGACCCCGAGCCCCGGCTTCTCCAAGACCTCTTGCTCCATTCAAACCTTCCGTCGCGACGTTAGAAGCTGCGCAGATGCGTAAAGACCGCGTAGACAGACGCTGTGCCAGGTGCGTAATATGGATGACCTTTTGTTTGCTGCGCTCCACTCTGTGTTGCCTTTTTAACCCTTAATGAGGTTGGCCCTTGCACTGGTTGATTTTCTGTGTCATTTTGATTGGGCTAAGGGATGCCCAGCTGTTTGGAAGAACCTGACTCTGGACAAGTCTGTGAGGGGTCTCTGGAAGAGGTTAGCGTTGGGATTAGTCGACTGAGTCGAGGGGGCGCTCCGCGAAGGGTCCCGGCCCCTCCCAGCGCCCGGAGGCACAATCCGCTGAAAAGACCAGAAAGGCAGGCAAGGGGCAGATTCTCTCTCTCTCTGCCTGAGCCGAGACGTCGTCTTCTCCTGCCCTCAGCCACTGGCACTCCTGGTTCTTGGGCTTTTAGACCAGACCACGACCTACACCATCAGCCTCCTCTCAGGCCTTGGACTAAATTACACTCCTGGCTTTCCTGGGTCTCCAGCTTGCTGGTGGCGTCTTGGTCTCCATAATCGTGTGGTAATTTCTGTAAGCGATCTCCTCCTCTGTGTCTGTATCTCTATCTATCCCGCTGTCGATCTAACCATATTGGTTCTGTTTCTCTGAGGAAGCCTAACACAGCCCTCTTACTACTACCTGCCTCTCACAGGTGAAGAAACTATGTATTGTGCAGATTCAGTCCCTGAGGCCAGCAAGAAGCCAGCCCCATTCAGGTCCAGGCAGGGCTCAGAGCCCATGCTCAGAGCCACGAGACCTAACTGCCTCTTCAGGAGGAAGACCTACACACACAGAAAGTGCTAGCACAGCTTCCGGCATCCAGTGGGTGCACTTACGTAAGGCTCTTTGTTTTCTCGGTTGAAAGCTCCCCGGGAGATTGCAAGTCTTCACTGGGTCACGATTTACAGAAGCTTGTCTTGGATTCACGTACTTCCCATCAGTCATTCACGGTCACCCACGGGGTGTATAGCGTGGCCTTAGGAATTGAGGGCTTCACAAAAGACATGGAAGATACGGTCCTTTGACAGCAGACGGTCCGTCAGGCAAGATCCACAGGAATGAGTAAACAACAATGCAGGCTGGTAAATCATTATGTTTCTCAATAGATACCAGAGCAAGAGACGCAGTGGGAATCTGGCGAGAAGAGATAGCCCTTCTGGAAGGGGACGGGCCCAAACAGGACCTCGATAGCGCCACGGGAAGGAGCAGAGTGGAAAGAACCTTTGTTTGTTCATTCGCTGAACACTGAGGGACTAACTGCGTACCAGGTCGCTTTGCTGGTCATCCGAGAGCCCGTGTGGCCAAGCAGCTTGTTCTGTTCTGTGGGGACAACCTGATATTTCCCAAGGGAGCTAGGAGAGCGCTCAAGGGGACCTAACCCCCTGCGGAGAGTGGGGAGGGCTTCCTGCAGGTGGTGGAGGGTGGAAGCAAGCCAGGGGAGGGGAGGGCAGGCCGGCCGCCCGTGCGAAGGCAGAGAAAGGGCTCCGGTCAGGGTCGGTTGAGGGACCGCCTTCCATTGTAATGAAGACATTTTAATAGAGACAACATACAACTGAGAGGTACAGGTCCAACCTGCTCTTCGCAAAGGAGGAACTAGACTAAAGCACACCCCAGCTCCCCAGACAGCTATGGCGTCGTCCCCAGCCCCCCACTTCCATCCCCGGCCGATGAAACCAGATCTGCGCTCAGCCTCTCCCCCATCACTGACTCCAAGCTGCTGTGTGTTTTGCAAGCTCCTTGGGATGCCCCCCGGTGTCCTCTGACACTGTCCCTCGTAAGCAAATGACAGGGAACAGGTGGGTAGGTGGCAGTGTGAACCAGCATGGAGGTTATAGGTGAGGCTTGTCTGGGGCAGAGGCAAGGGAGGGTCCCGCACATCCACTGCCACATTGTGGAAGTTTCTACAGGGCCTTCGTGTCTGTCACGCCTAATGCGCGGGTGTTCTCAACAGCGCGTCACTGTCTCAAGCCTGTCTTTGGAGCGGCCTCTGGGAACAGGAAAGGCAAGTGGAACCTACATTCCGAGGACAGGGCAGAGTGAGGGACCCTCGAGGTCCGAGTGCCGGGCGCCGCTCACAGGGGTCGCACCTGCTCGGTGATCTCCCCTGACACGGCAGCAAAGGGACAAATCAGACTCGACAGCAAAGTCTTGAAAAAGAGCATCCTTCCTCCCTTGACCTCTGCCGGGGAATCCATGTCAAGTTTGCTCAAGAGAATGTGGCCAGATCCACAAAGTGGCCTCTCTTTTACCTACAGGGCGAATTTTCAAATGAAGGCAGATTTCAGCTGAAGAAAGCCAGGTAACAGCCCCAGGATGTTTGGCAACTCCGGAGACTCATTTTTTTTAGCTTTCGTAGGCATCTGAATGTGAGAGGGAAGTGCCGCTCCTGGGAGGGTGACTCTCCCCAGGAGAACACAGGAGACAGGCAGCGCGTCCTCTTCCCGGCCACTGGCGCAGCAGCGGGGGTGGGGGGCTGTTTCTGTCCCCTCTCCAATCAGACACGTAGAACTTTTGGGCCACACACACCCTAATCTTCTGCAAACTGTTTTGTTCTAGGACCCCCTCAGCATGGCTGCTGGAATTCGCGTGGGAGCCTAACCTTCTTGTTCTTGGCCTGTGGAGAAGTGTGTCGCCAAGTTCCAGACAGCGCTGCGGACTTTGAGAACACCGCCTGCTGGTAAGATGAAAACTCATCCTCATCGTCATGTCCTCCGGTGGGCAGAGTGGGCACAAAGGGCAGGGGACGCGCAGTGAGCCTGGTCTTAGAAACGACCAGGTTCGTAGGAGGGCCTGGAAGCTGTTTCTAGAGGGGCAAGGAGAAGCCCGGTGAGGAAAGCTTGCGGCAGGGCGGGCTTCAGACCGAGGCCTCGGGCCCCCGGCCCATGCCCCCACGGACTCGTGCTCCTCACCCATCTTGCGAGCCATCCTGGGTTGACTCGAAGAAGCAACCACCCATGAAAACAGAGAACGTCGTTGCCTACGTGTGAGGGACCCAAGGAGAAATTAGAAGAAATTGCACTGTGATCTTCCACTGAAAAAGAAAAAAAAAAGAAAGACAGAAAAATCCCCATGATGGTTTTATCAGTTAAACTTGGCTTCAGAACCCCAGATGAACAATGGCTCCAACAACGTGGGATTTATTTCTTCTTACTTACGAGTCTGGAGGAAGGGAGCCCAGGACTGGGACAACGGCCGTATCCTTTAGGTCCTCAGGCCCCCGCCAGCTCACCTGTTTGCCATCCCTCCCATGTGGCCCTTGCTCTCATGGCCCAAGGTAATGCCTAGGACATCAGTCATCCCAGCCAGGCTGGAGGAAAAATAATAAGAAGAACGGGGCCTGAATGTCAGCGGTCCCTTATGGAAACATCTGTCGTAGAAACCGCTCCCATCCCATTAGTCAGAACTCGGCCCCAAGGCCACACTTGGCTGCATGGGAAGCAGGAACCGCGTGCCCAGCTCGAAGTTAGAGGGTCTGTCCTCGTCTGCCATAATAATGCGGGGAAATGGGACGCATATCGATTTGTTCTTTTGAGTTACTACTACCGAGGCCTTTTTCAAAATACAAATCCCAAGAGGGGTCCCCTTATCTGATATGTGATCGTCCAATGAAAGCACCAAATTTCTTTCTTTTGTGGTAAAAAAGACAAGTCATTGTAAAAGGAGGCCGTGGGAAAATCTCAGGCCACAAGGGTTGGAGAAGGCAGCTCTGGAAGGAGCAGGGAGCAGAGGTGGAGGAGGTCTCGAAACGAGAGTGCAGAAAACAGGCCCCTCTAGTCCCATGGCCACAACCGGGCTCTGCCCTGTTGGCAAGGGCTGGTCCCGCTGAGGTTCCGCCCACCACCTTTTTCCACTTCCGGTGCAAACAGCGGAGTCAGTCTCCACCAGGCTTTCTAGGGCTTGTGGGATTTAGATGGCTGTTGCTTTATCTTCGCCTGGGCCCTGGTGACAGAGGGTGCGTGATTTCCCCAGACCTGCACAGCAGTTGCCCTGCCGGTTTTAACTGACGGTAGATCTTAGAGCAGCTCACGTCTAGTTGTAAATAAGGGCTCTTTTTTGCAAATCAGTAATTTTTCAATTTCATCAGACTTCCAGAGGGATGGGACGTTACAGTGGACGTTAGAGTGTGTAAAGATCTCCAGACACCGGGACTACATGTGAGTCCAAGGGGCAGCTTCTGGCAGTTTCTCAGACTCTCTACGCCCCTTTGGTGGCCACAGGGCCTTTACACTTGCTATTCCCTCTGTGTCTGGAATGTTCATCTGTCCCCTCTTGTCCAGATAACCTACTGAGCCTCAGAAGAAGACTTCCTTGATGTCTGGGACTGGGGAAAATGTCTCAGCCACAGGTTTTCCCGGCACCGTGTATCTCTTCTTTGTGCCTTTTTCCACAGTTGTGGCTCTCCACTGACTCATGCATTTATTTATTTAGATGATACTTGCATGAGAACAGGCTTTGTCCACCATGGTATCCTCTGTACGTAGCACACTGATAGGTGTGTAGTACACACTCAGTAAATTTAGCTGAGTTGTGAAATGCCCCCGCAGCCCATTTGTCTCTAACCCTATTACAACGGTACAGAATTTCACAATGTGTTGACCACGAACCCTCTGCATCAGATTTATTTGGCGAGGCCCTGGTGACAGGATCCACAGGTGAACAAGCTTCCTCCTCGGTAATTGCTAAGCACCACAACGTTTGAGAAGCCCCACTGGAGGGTGTGTGAGAAATCCGGGGAGACAGCAGGACGTGGGTGTTATTAAGACCCTCATGCTGGCCACAGGAATGCGCCTCTGGGGGAAGGCCGTTCAATTCAAGAACTATCGCCTCTCTCCGTATGCTCAAATTCGGAGAAGAAACCTACAAGACAACTTTGCTCTTGGACAGCCCAGAGTGTGTGTGGAGACGGCTGTTCATTGAGCTTCCACCGTCACGGTTAGGTGGAAATAAAACAACGTGTGCTCGCCGTAGCACCTGGGCACAGAGGGCTTTTAAGAATCGCACAAAGACCTGACTGCTGGCGCACTCGTATGTTCCTCCCTCCCTGGCCCTCGATCTCTAGGTGGCATGACTTTCAGAGTCAGGAACTGAGTCTTCCGTGCAGCTGGGTCTGATTTCAAGCCCCCGAACGTAATATGATATGTATTCAGCTACTAAAGATCTCCAGGCCTGCAAGCTGATACACTTAAACCCTTGTCTTCTTTAAAAAAAACAAAAATCTGGGAGCCTAATACTGTGCCCCGAAGTTGACCGTGCAGCCGGCCGGCCCGCCACACTCACTGAGATCCAGACGGGCCGCCCCACCGGGGACGGGAAGCTGTCCACGCGGGAGTTCCTCCTAGGGCATCGTAGCTCTTTCCCGCCGGTGCAGCTGCTCCCAGACTTCCTCTTTCTCTTTTAAGATTTTTTCTCCTCCTTCCCTACTTGAGGGCAGGCTCATATCTTTTTTGAGGATCGTAGATTCTTTACCTTCCAAGAATTGTTTTCTTTCTTCCATTGCCTCGGACTCGCATCCTCTTTTCAATATCTCCCCAAGATCTTGGGTGACCACTGTCATTTCTCTTAAGAAAAGAAACCATTCTACTGTCTCACCAAATATCTAACTACATATGTACAATGTAACGTATTTGTTATATAGCATATATGTTTATTAGATTTTTTTTTTAATTTAAAGTAATTTCTGCACCCAACATGGGGCTCAAACTCACACCCTTGAGATCAAGAGTCACACGCTCGACGGCCGGAGCCAGCCGGACGCCGCCAGCTCCTGTACATCAGTAGCTCTGCTGACAGACATAACAATGGACAAATGAAAACCCGGCACAAAAGGATGATGCCTGAATGGAGATCGTGAATAAAGATGAAAAGTTCAAACCATAAGACATAAGGCAAAAATTACTGTCCCAGAGAGGGTCCCCAGTGTCGGAGCTGGAGGACAGCCAGGAAGAAGGTGCTGCATCTGCTTTACCAGCTCTGGGGAGCAGGGGCAAAGTCGTAGCTCGAATTCTCCACCGTTCCCAGCGGCAGTGCCCGGCTCACAGAGGTTTCAAGAAATACTTATGGAAAAAAGTGACTTGAGGAAGGGTCTCCAGTGTGAACCAGGGACCTGCTAGTTTTAATGGGACGTTGGTGTTCCAGTGAACCCAGCAAAGTGCAGTGTGGCCCGGCAGGACCCCGGCAGGCCCCGGATGTGGACAGCGGGCTGTGGTCACTGGGCAGGAAAACTGTCTCCTCCCGCGGCCCATGAAGCTCCTGTCTCAGCCCTCGGGAACCCTTGAAGCTTCCCAGTACCTTCACGGATCCAGCCAGGTTGTGGTAAATGAAAAAGGAATACTTTGCTGACAAAATATGGGGTATTTCTGCTAAAAGGCCCTTTGTAGTGTCAGCCAAAGACACTCCCCTGTGGTCGGATGGAAAGTGCTTGGGTTGTGGCGACGCGGCCAGCTGGCGCTTCCTTAACCGGGTGAGACTCCACCTTCTCACCCTGAATATGGGAATGATGACACTGTGTGGGAATTCGAGATAGTTACTGTTCAAGGCTTAGAACATCATAGAAATTCCAAAAGTGATGGCTTTCTGCACTCACGTGTCAACAGCGCAGGAGCTGGGGTTTTCTGTCCAGCGCCTGACACAAAACCAGCACTTAGTAAGGTCTGTTGCATCAAGGGCGCATCTGGTCACTCGCCACGTCGCTAGTGGAAATGCGTCTCTGTCTTCTGATCTGCTCAGACGGGCGGACGGTGCGTGGTGTTCCAGCAGCAGCAGCTTCGGGACTTTGGGTCGGTGCTCGTGACAGTTGTGTGCTGGCTGGGCGACCCGAGGGACAGCAGGCTGACACTGAGCGGCCCCTCGTGTCCTCTCCCAACCAGCAGCATCAGCGCCGCTCGGGACCCCGTGAGACGTGTAAAGTCGCAGGCCCCTCGGCAGCCCCACCGAGTCAGCAGTTCGGGGGGGCAGCCGGTCATCGGTGGGAGCCGCTCCTTCGCTGATCCTGATGTGTGCCCAGGGCTGGGGACCAGGACCACGGGGATGCGTACAGCCGTCCTGTGCTGTAACTGCAGATGCCCTGAGCCCCCGGTGCCTAAGAACCGACGACGCGTGCCTGGAAGCGTGAAGCCGCTGCAGAGTGTGGGACGCGCCGCTCGGCCTCCCGTGAAGCACCCGTGAAGCTCATCCCATGGGCTGCGCCCCTGGTGTTTTGCTCGCGGCCTCTGCTGTGGGTGCATGTTGGGTCCCCTCCTCCCCAAATCATGGGTTGAAGCCCTGCCCCCCACCCCGTGTGCTGGGATTCGGTGCCAGGGCCTCGGGGGACACGATAAGACCAGAGAGCCGCTCGGCCCGCGGATACACGGCCGGACCAGCCTGGAAGAGCCCCTGGCCTGCTCCTGCCCCGCTCCCAGCTGGCGCCGGCCCTGAGCTCCAACGCCTGCTTCCAGGACGGTGAGCGGAGAAACGGCTGTTGTTGGAGCCATTTCCACCTGCTGCGGCCGAGGGGACCCGGGCGGCCTGGAGTGCGGGAAGCTCTGTCTGTGCCATCCTTTCGTCCTTGTGTTGGGGAAGCCGCCCACGAAGCCGCTGTCAGAGACCCAGCCGTAACGGGGCTCAGGCAGGAGCCTGCGTTTGTCTCTCCTGCGGCCCACAGGGGTGCGGTGGGGCGGGCGACGCGGGTCTGTCCGCGGTGCGCAGGGTCCGGGACCTGCTCTCCCGATGTGCGCGTGCGGCTTCTCTCCGGGCTGTCCCCCGCCTGACGCGGACTAGGTCCTCCTGTGGGGAGGAAACCCAGGACGGGGGTTTGACTTCAAGACGATGTTGCCGGATTTACACATTTCACTTCCTTTTGTGCTGGTTACCCGCGTTCTCATGGCCAGCTGCGGGGGGTGCTGCGGGGCGGCGCGGGGGTCCTGCGGGGGCTGCGGGGCGGTGCGGGCTCACCGATGGCCGCGGGGCCTGTCGCGAAGGAGCAGGGACGAGCGAGCCCTGGGAGAGGCGCCCTGGCTTCTCCGGGGCCAGCTGCCGCACCAGCGCCGGCCCAGGATTCCCAGATCCGTCTTTAGACGAAAACCCCCTTCTCCTGGGATAGCTTGAGTGAGAAACTCCTATTTGTTACCCGAGGCTGTGGATCAGAGCGGGGCCCCTTAAATCCCTCAGACCTTAGCGGAGGTTGACATGAAGGTAAGGTGACACGTCGGGGGCTCGGAGCGAGCCCCACACACCGACGCAGGGGAGGGCGCGCGGTGGTGACCGCAGGACGGCCGTGAGGTGGGATGAGAGGAGACTGGCCCACGGACAGCTCTGAGCTGTCCCCAGCAGCCTTCCTTGCCTCCCCGAGGGCCCTGGGCCCAGGCAAGCCTGTGGAATGTGCCACGCGGGAGCCTTTGGTCTCTTTCCACGTCCCTGCGGGCGGGACCTGGGCCGTCAGGAGCCCCACACCCCGCGCCCCTAACCTCCGAGGGCCGTTCGGCCGTGCACAGGCAGTCGGGGCTCCGTGGGGTTCAGGGACTTCTGGTTGCGTGGGACTCTGCAGCAGGGGACTCTGTAGCAGGGGAGTTTTCAGCCCGTTTGACTGTTAGGGGTTTGTTAGGGGTTTTTGTTACTCGAGCAGGTTTGTGTAGTCGCCTCTCCGTACCCTCATTTCAGGGTAGCAGCCTGGGGAAAGTAATGCCTTTTAGTTTTCTTCCTGTGGTTTTCACCTCTCACTTAGCATGGCGGATGGGTCTATGAGCTCAGGGCCCCGTTTTCTGGAAGAATGGGTAGAACTCTTGGGTCTCTCCTCTGTCAACCCGGTTTCCTTCTCCAGCTTTTAAGGCAACGGTTCCAACCTGCGCTTTAATGCCTGGGTCAAATAAACACCAGGATTGCCCAGGGCTGTGTCCAGTGTGGGCTTACAATCAACGGAGCGGGCCGGAGGAGCCCCTCGGTGAGAGTTCACACACATGAAGTTGAACATAGGTCAGCATTAATCAGCTCAACGCCTGTCTTCCCCACCCCGGGTTTCTTGGCTCTGCCGCTGGGTGATTTGCCGCGCCATCCTTCCGTGGGCCGTGGGTCGCAGTGAAGTAAAGGGACCACGACAGCCGTGACCTTCTGTTCACCGTAGGGTCTGCGGAAGGGAGGGAAAGCGGAGGTGTGAGAGTGGGCTCCGTGTGCCAGGAACGGCTAGATGCTTGTAATCCCCAAAGAAACTGTAGAAGAATGAATATTTCAACCTAGGAGAAAATGGAGGCGTCAGAGAGACAGTGACTTTCTCAGATCACTGGTCACTAACAAGGGGTGGAGGCAGAATCTGAGTGAGGTTTGTCTGTTGTTTTAGATCCTGTGCTCAGAATTAGCTTCAGCCCATTGACGAGAAGACTCTTCGTTAAGAGCTGTACGCTGGCAACAGAGAAGGACGGAGCCCCCTTTAATCACGTCCTTTATGGGGGCAGAGAGGGAAGAAGAGGGGGAACCACTGAGAATGGGCTCCGGGATTTATCTGGAGGCAGAATGTTCTGCCGTACCTTATTCTCTGACTCTGGGAGAATCCACTGTCTTCCCTGTGACTTAGTTTAACGACCAGATTGAAAAACAACAAAACAGAAAAACCCACAAAAAACACAATGCTCCCAATCTTTGAAGGGCTCAGTGAAAATCTAGGTGAATGACCATATAAAAGTCTTAGCAGGTAGGAACACACACAGACACATATACATAAACATAAATATAAATGATAGATTTTAAATACCCCACTTGAAGACCTTCTATCCAGAGCAAATTCAGTTTTGTTTTGCTGTTGCCCTAGACTTAAGTTTCTTAAAGGTAGGCGCCAGGTCTTTGTCAAGGACTCCTCAAATGTTGGAACTGGAAGGGATGTTAGACATCGTAAAGATAATCTCTCTCTGTTTCCCTGACATGGCCTGACGTCTTGTCTTGTATACAGCAGGGGCTTATTAAATAGCAGCTGAATAAACGGTGGCTGTCTTTCGTAGGCTTTGCAATCCGACCTCCCTCTACAGCCCCGTGAGTGAGGTCACAGGAGCCCCGCGCCTCTGGTCCCACTATCCAGTCATAACTTGCTCCAGTAGGAATTTTGGTGTTTTTATGAGCTTTTCCCTCCTCCTGAAATGACCTTTACTACAGCTTAGCTTTAGCTCAGAAGATAAATTCCGTGTGTCCAAGCAGTCTGTGGGAACCACTCTGCCCTCTCTAACTGAGTGAGACCCACAGTGACGGCAAACGCAGCCTTTGGCAATGCGGCAAAGCTTCCACCTTCCCCAGGTCCAGGGCTGGCTCCGTGCGATGCAGCCTTGGCACTCACGCGGGGATAATGGCTGCTGTTCCCCCTTGAAGTTCCCAGTAATTTATACACAAGTGGCCCAGCGTTTTCAATTTGCAGTGGGCCCTGTAAGCTATGCAGCTCCTCTGCTTGGCTCTCTGTGTGCACCTGCGCATTTTCTCTTGGCCCTGAAGTTCCCCACGCCCCCTGCCCAAAGGTGGGACCACCACGTGCCCCATCATGGGGGAATCTGAAACATCTGCCTGGCCTTTGGAATAAACTAGCCAGTGCATTATTCAGAGCCGTCGGCTCTCTCCATGCATACGGCCAAACTAGTGGGATGGAACGAACGTGTGTTCATCGTTGACGGGTGCTAGCCACAGGGCTACAGGTCTGCCTACTTACTTCTTTAAACCGACACCTCGAACCCATGAGATAAGTGCTGTTACTCTAACCCTACAGATGGGAGTCCTGCGGCTCAGGGAAGGTGGGAAGGGGCAGGGCTCAGCTGCTGAGTTCTTTGACTGGTTTGACTGGAAAGCCCGTTCCGATTTCCTTGCCTTTGCTCATCTGAGGCCTGGAAAACGTGTCTGGAGATCACAGCATTGCCTGCAACGAACAGCGACCTTTCCTGCGGCTTCCACTCCTTACCTTTGCAACGGGACCTTTCACCGCTGTTTGGTTAGCAGTTAGGGTACGTTACTGTCCCGTATCAGGCTTTGAGCCGTAGAGTGACTTTCCCAGGACCATCCAGGAAAGCAGGACTGCCGTGCCTCACTGCCGCACGGATGGGGGCGGGGTTGGGGGGCAGAAAGCGGACCCTGGGACTTGAGTCCAAGCCAGCGCTGACGGCATGCGGCTTACTCAATAGCACTGTCCGCTCGCGTGTAACAGAAGCTGCAGCCACTTCTCCTCTCTTTTTCACAAATCTCCACACCTGCTGTGTGCCAGGTCCTGTACTAGGCCTCGCAGAGGCCGAAATGCAGAAGGCACAGCTCCTGCCTTCTAGAAGGCCATGGACTGGCCTTCTAGAAAGCAGGAGCTGTGCCCGACACTTTGCTAGCCATGGGTCTGAGGTAGCGGAGTCAGGAGTGAGAGCAGATTTCGGAAACAGATGTCGGGTCATTTCTGAAGGTCATTGGAATTCTTCCTTGCCTGAACCTTGCTGTAGATCAGCGTCCTTTGTTGGGTGGCGCGCCTCTCCCTGTCGGCGGCGGCGTGAAGAGCGACTCCCGCGGGAACCGCGTGATCCTCTGCTCCAGCAGATGGAAGCATGATTGGTCGGGATGGACAGGGAGAGCCGCTGAGTTACAGACCAGCTCTTCTCTCGGTCCCCACCCCTACCTGGTTGCGCTGCTTTGTGAAATCACTGACTGTCTAACAGCCTCAAGACGCCAGCGGGCGAGGAGGCCAGAACTCTGCCCAGCAAGCGCGGCCGTGGAGCGCAGTGTTCTGTGAGCGTTTCCATGGTAACAGTGCAACAGCTCACATTTATAGACCCTCTATCTCCAAGGAGCTCAAAGCACTTTCCAGACATATTACCTTCTTGTATGAGAGGGAGGGAGGGAGCGGGGACGGGCGAGAAGAAGGAGCAGGAGGAGAAGATGGGGGACGGGAGGAGCTGCGTAGGAGCCGGAGAGGCCGGAGGAGGCGCAGAAGGACACGGTGCGCTCTGATGCACGTTCACAGATGGCACTGAATGGGGAAGTCAGTGACCCAGGGTGGCATGGTAAGCCAGTGACAGGTGCTAGACGGGACCGAGCTGGTGGCTCTTAGAACCCCTGGAACCCTTGCTGCCGGCCTTGGGCAGATGTTAGGGCCGAGCGGCCGACTGCCTGTGGTCTAGCTCTGTTCAGTGTCGTCTGGGTGATCAGATAACTCCGGGGACGTCAAAGGCAGCTTGGCTCGACCATTGTTGACATGAAACACAGGGGCAATTCTTCTATTCTACGGAGATGTGAAGATAACATTCATGCAGCCACCAGACCATCCCACATGGCATTGGCAGGAGCGAGAGGCTGCGATGTCCTGATAACCTCGGACGAACGTCACACACACATGCAGAGGGTCTGCCCACGCTGATGGAAACGGTTCTTTAAACCCATTGCATGGTGTCCCGGGGATCTTTGGAGGGAGCACTTCTCAATCCTTTCCTCCGAGAAGCACATCTGTTCCACTAGACACGAGAGGCGGGGTAGAGCTATTTGAAGGCTGCAGCCGATGAAACTGAAAATGGGTTTTGTAAATTCCAGACCTGCCGTTCTCCTTATAAAGCACTTTGTTTGGGTAAGCCACGGCCTCTGTCGCGACATAAGTCAGGCGGGTTGCAGGGGCTCAAGCCGTCATCCCGAGCCTCTTCTGTCCTCATTCTAATTCCGTCAGAATTCGCCACACATGGTCCCCGCGTTTTACGCTCCCAGACCTTCTGACCCAGACACTCCCAACCTCTCACTCCTCATTTGGTCTTTAGAAAATAGGATCTATTTTCTCCTTTAAAAAGATAACTGATCTGCAGAAGATTCAGCCGAAGCTTGGCTGCGGAGAGATAAGGTCCGTCCCCCGCGGGTCTTCAGGGCCCTTCACGAGCCATCACGCCCGTTTCTGCAACCCAGAACCTCAGCCTTCTGCAAAAGTCGGGCTGCTTATTTGCTTACAGCCTGGATCAGGTTTCAGGGGCCCTTGGGTGAAAGGGTTGGTAGTTCGGTAATTCCAGTGCTTAAGCCTCAGGAAAGTTTAAAATATTTGATATACGAATAGGCTTCCGATCCCCAAAGCAAAAAGAACTTAAAAATGAAGAAGAAAGAAGTGTTTTGCTGGGAACCTCTTGGTGTCCAACACCAGGGTAGGCATTTTGCGTGCACCTGTGCACGCCGGGTCTTCCCCCCCGGGAATGAGCAGGATGGCCCTCCGACTCACCAGGGATAAGCTTCTGTGCCATGAATTTCTTTCTATTCTCCCAAGAGTCAGGAGCTCCCTCTTACCTACTGGCTTCTCCAGGAGGGGAGGGATCGGGATCTGTTTGCTCGCTGGCTGGGCCCCTAGCTTTGTGCTGGTCTGCCTCCTATATGCAAATGAGCCAACGTGCTTGGCTCCGCCCACCCTCCCTCCGTCTTCACACCTTCTTGGCTTACCTGTGCCTCCTCCGGAAGGGTCCTCCGCCGCAGGTCCCGACGGGGCCCCCCTGCTTGTTCCTGGGCAGCATTTTCTCCTTCCCCATCCCAGCACTTACGGCATTTGCTTGTGTTCACATGAGTTTCTAGGTAGCTGTCTTTTGTCTAGCTGTCTTTTAGGCACAGAAAACATTATTCAAAGGTTTGCTTTTTGGATTAAAAATTAATAATCCCCTTATTAAAGCTGAAATTAGAAAAACGCTTGTTTTAGTTCAGCTTACAGACGGAATTATTTTCTTAGTCTGGCCGAGCATGGGCCCATGCATAAAGTGAGTTAATTACTTCCAAATATATTAAGCCATAATTACAAATTTTATTCACACTCACACATGCACAAACGTGCGTATAAAACACATGCACGCACATACGTATTTGAATTAACAAACGAAGCTTTCTAGAGTACGTTGATGCTTACACATATATAGGCTCTCAAATTTATAAATACAAGGTCCAAGAGTTCTCTTACACCTTCCAATAAACTTAGTAAGAATTCCACTTAAAATCGTAAAAACTCAGTCAGGTTTTAAATTGGCATTACAAGGCTCCCACTCTGATTGGCCCAGTTCCCTCAAAACTTAAGACCGGCAAACACGCACAATTTATAATCATTGAGTAAAATTAGAAAGCCTATGGTTCGGCCTCTGAGATCTTTTTGTAGTTAGCGCTCAGTCCCCCTGGTGGGAAGAAACACATCCAATCCAGGGAGACATCCGCCGCACGGCTCACCGATGGGGTGCTGGCCAAGATGGGGGCCGGCTGGGGACCGGGATCGGGTACAAAGTCACAGACTTTCACGCTAACGAGGTGACTCTCCCAAGTCCCCTGCCGTTTGGTCGAAGTCTTTGTTCCCTCAAGGAAGTCTGCGGCTCCTGTTCTTGGAGACCGCTTGACTGGACCTTGCCTTTCCTTGACGCCTTAACATTTGTAAATACGTTTGCAAGTAGCTCACCCTTGATGGCACGTTGAGGTCTGTGAGATTCATCTGCTTGCTAATAGCACATCTGATCTTGACAGGGTTCTCCGTTCTTCAGAGTCTCCGCATCACGGCGCGGTCAGGGTCATCTCTTGGGTAGCCTGTTGCATTTCATTTGGTCATGACTCCTGAGGTGGTTCTTCTCCTTGTGTCCCCCATCAGGCTGTGGGCGGTCCGCGTAGGACAGGACACACTGTTTTGTTCTGAGCTGTGAGCCCAAAAGCCAGCACACTGCTTGGCACAGGGCAGACACGGCTGTCACTTGGCCGTCGAGTCGCAGGCGGGTGTCGCAGGCAGGCGGAGACACACCTGTACCTGAACAAGTTGCATTTATTGCCAGCTGCACAGAAAGAGCTCGTGCACTGTGGGCGACTGCAGGGTGCTTGGGCCAGAAGGTGCTAGAAAGCACTTAGGAAGCGCTTGGGCTTGCCCTTGTCAGCTGCTTTGGGGCAGAGCTCAAAGCAGCAGACTTTGCTCTGAATCGGTTGCTGGCAGGAAGTGGAGATAATGCTATGCTGGGGAGGCTCCCTAATGAGGCTGAAGACGCAATCAGTGGAGAAACAGCAGTCATTCCTGTTCGTCCAGAGAGGGGTGTAGCTCACTGGGGGGCTGGGACAATGCTCACATTCTGGTTGGTTCAGACATGGCCCCAGAGCCCTCTTGTTTGGGCCTTGTTCCATCAGAGTCACCGAGAGCTCTGCTGTCATGTGAAATTGTTTCTGTTCGATAGAACACCAGGACCTCGCCATGAGTGATGGGCCAGACCGTAGCAACACCAGGAGATAGCTGTGGTCCGGGCTGGCTCCAGTGTGGACCCCAGCGGAGCCTCCAGAAGGCCCAGGGTCCCGTCCCCACTGCCCCTCCCTCACATTCTCTGGGCCCCCAATCCGGGCTCCTCCTCCTCACCTCACCGTCTCTGACTTAACGGTACCTCTCCGTGGAGCCACGCTCTATCCTTGGAGTCTGGAGAGCAGACAGGAGGTGCTCGTGGTGAAAGACCTGTTGCCCAGCGAGCATTCCCTCTCCTCACATGGGCTCGGGCCCCCCAGCACTGGCATAGCCTCCTCTAGCCCAGACTTTCCATCCTGGCTGTCGGAGTTCAGCAAAGCTGGCACAGACCAGGCTCTCGGCCCCCTGCTGTTTACTTGCCAAAAATATTTCTGCAACCGGAATTCAATTTGGAAAATGTTTTACAAATAGAGTATCTTGGGAGAATATTTTAATTTCCCTGATCAAAGCATGGTGTGCTACTCTTCTGGATAACAGCTCCTAACGCTTTGTAGACGGAGAGCCGGGCTGGCTCATCCCAGTCTGTCACACCCTCCCAGTCCCTTAATTAATCTCTTTAAAACCGGTGAGGGTCTCAAACATACCACACCTGGAGTGCAGAGAAATACTTGGGGTCCTGACTCAGGAATCTTGTTAATTCCCCAAGACCTTTGACTGAGGGGAAAGAGAAGTCGAGAGTTGAGTTGTGGGTTCTCTAATGGGTCCATCCCACTATTCTACTCCCAGTAGCCACGCAGATACACTTTGATAAAGGTAATTTTTTAAAAAGATCTTATTTATCTATTTGACAGACAGATCACAAGCAGGCAGAGAGGCAGGCAGAGAGAAGGGGAAGCAGGCTCCCCGCTGAGCAGAGAGCCCGATGCAGGACTCGATCCCAGGACCCTGAGATGACCCGAGCCGAAGGCAGAGGCTTAACCCACTGAGCCACCCAGGCACCCCTGATAAAGGTAATTTTTAAACAACTGCTTACATGTTTCGAAGACAAGAAGGGGTGTATGTATATACCCACACATACACACATAACATGTCATATATGTGGCATCTACTTCCTGTTTGGCCACATAAGTGATAGACATGTATATCATATGTATGATACATACATATATGTATGTCTTCTTTCTCATATAACTGATATTGTGATTGTATTAGTGATAATGGTGACCTTCCTTTGCAAATGCTTATTAAACCTACAGAATGAAGAAGGCTTTGATTACTCCTTGGTTTTCAGTATCTTTAACCAACTAACCCAACCAACCAACCAATGCCTTTACTTAGAAGAACAGTGAAATGAACAAGTGAATTGCTAGACATGGAAAATAGGATAATATTTATTGGTTTACTTATTGTTGGTGGACATTGGCCTCTTTATAGACGTGAGTTTTCACTCTCATGAACATGTCGAGGGCAAAGTACAGAATCCAAGTGTGCAGTAGGGTCCTTACGTAGTGGAACATTCACTGCTCTGAGAGTTGAGACACCTGAATTCCAGTATCGTGTTAGTTGTGGAATGTTGCCCTTAAGCAAACAGGAAACCAAAACATCTGGATGTCAGTTTTTGTAAAATGAGAGCAATTACAGTAACTGATTCAGTGGGTTCCTGACAGCTTAAATATTCTAGATTTTACAGGTACAATTGTATTTATTTAGTCAATTATTTAATATGGGAGACTTGCAAGAAATAGTACTTCTATAATTCATGCACGCTGCTTCCAGGTGAAGGTGTCTGGTGTATGGGTCATGTGCTCCAAATTGCAGGCTTAGGCCACACCTGTGTTGTATCTGAAAATGCCATATCTGTATTATATCTGAAACATATGTTATATGTTCACCTTTTGCCTCCTTGAAAACAAATATTTGTTTAAACATTAAGCTTATCCATTATCACATACTTGCTGGCCAGAGTCATGATCTGTTCATGATTGATTTTATCTATTGCCTGTAAGTGCTTCTTGGCCTGGCCGCTTGGGCTGGGCTCCTGGTGGATATAATATTGCACATATCTGTGCCACTAAGATTATGAAAAAAAAATCATTCAACCAGAAAAAAGTAATTTCCCCATTTCTCCTCTGGATGGAGGTACTTTGCACAAGGATCCTAGATACTTGGGCTCTGTGCTCAGCAGGGAACCTGCTTTCTCCTCTCCCTCTGCCCCTCCCCCTGCTCATGCCCTTTCTCTCTCTCTCTCTCTCTCTCTCTCAAATAAATAAATACATAAATCTCTAAAACATATCCCTAGATGTTAACAACTTAATTATATGTCCACTAGAAATGTAAACATTATAGCAAGAATTTTTGATAAGGAAATTTTAGGTAGTTTTCTTAGTGATAAGTTTTACTTTAAAAACCTGCCTAGGAAGTGAAAAATGTTAACAATATCCTATATGAAAATACTTGTTTATTTTTATTATTGTGTAGTCCATGTTAGATAAAAACATAAGTTCACAAGGGGTTTCAGTAGTGTAAAAGGGTTTCAGGAGAGAAGACCCTTCGTTTGGTTTCAGTGCCCAAAGCTAGTTTAATCTTGTGACCTTCAGTAGCAAGATCACAGCCACAACATGTGGCCACCGGAGACAAAGGAGGATGTTGGGAAACCTTCCGAGGACAGTGTCTGGCACTAAAAGCTCCATTAGCACCGAAGCCTGCCTTAGGCACACAGATCTTCTGTATTGACTTTGGCATGTGTCTACCTTGTCATGCCAATAAAGTTAAGTGAAGTTGAAAATTGATTGATAACAGCCTAGTTCTCTGCTGTCTCTCCTCTCATGTGGGTTGCCGTTTGGCTTAGCTGAAAGTGGCAGAACCCGTTCTTCCTCCTCGCGGGCTGAGGACCCGGGCCGCCCCTTCCCCTGGGAGAGGCAGGAGATCGCTCTTCCTGACTCCGTGCATGTGCAGGCGCCTGGCGTCTGTTTAAAGGAAATTAAACTTCTGTTTGCAGAGTGCATTCAGTGGTGCTCTGTCTACCGATGCGTGTGTGCCTCGTTACCCTGTTTAGGCAGAAAAAAAAAAATAACATGACTCTAGCTAAAATAGTCACAGCAGCATGAGAAATGTTCCGAAGCTCACGGGACTTCCTTCTGACCTTGCGTTGCTTGGAGGTCCCAGGTCAGGTGTGCCCAGGGGAACAGTGGACCGAAGGAGGCTGGAGGGGCCAGAATGCCGCGAGGACTAAACCCACAGGGACGCGGCAGGGGAAGGGATGGGCTACTTAGAAACTGTAGGCTCTTTGATCTGCAGAGCCCCTGAATGTCTTCTAGCAGAACCTTATGTTGTAGGCAGACGGGCACGGTCCCCGAAAGGGTAGGCGCGTGCCCAGGATCCCGTGGCTAACGAAGCGACAAAGCCGACTTGGAAACCAGGTTTCCTGACTGCAAGGATGGTAGTGTTCCCATCCCACTGCATGGTCTGTTGTGCTTAGGAGAGCCGCTGGCGCTTTGGGAAGCAGAGGATCCTAACCAGAGTCTCACTACTGAGTTTGGATATGACTTTGGGCAAGTTACCCTGTCGCTCTTTCTTTAGGTGGGGACAGTGCCAGGCCGAGGTGACCCATCCCTACAGCAGGAGCACTCTGGAAATGGGTGCACTTGAAACGTTTTACCCACATGTTGCCAGGAATGTTCTGTGGTCAATGCTTATTCACGTGGGCCTGCTTCTTTGTTTTTCTCTACCTGGAGATCGCGGTCTTTCCTGACCAGAGCATGTTAGAGGCTAACACTGACGGCTTATGGGCCTGAGTTTCACTTATTCAGAAGCCAGCCGAAATCTATCAGCATGTGAATTCTGCCCTTTCAGGCTGTCCCCAGAATGGCTGAGGAAGTGGTCGCACCCTGCCAGCCGGGGAAGCAGAAACACAGCCCACGCCGAGGGCTCTCTTGAAATGATTGAGATGAACCGCTGGACCAGGATATGACAAAAGGGTAAGTAACGATTTGGGTGGTTTCTGCTTTAAGCAAATATGAAAGTTAAAATCATACGAACTTCTAAGACAGAAACATGGGGCAATAGTTACTCACATGATTAAGTGCTTCTTTATGCTTTCAGATTTTTCTTCCATTAGCATAATGGAGAACGCAGCTTGATTTGTACACATCTGTGGCATAAAGTAACACCCACAAGCTCGCTTAGAACCTCCTAGTTATCTCAGACGTACTATTGTCCTCACCCTCCCTGTCTTCCCCCATTATTAAGTCATTTTAAAGATTTTGAAAAGTATATATATGTTTCTTCTGTTAAAGGCACATTTAACTATTATGAAAAAATTGTTGTTTACCTCCATAGTTCCCCCACCCAGAGGTAACTACCTTAATTGAACTCTCTATAATACTGCTACATAACACTAAAATCACTCTAGCATTCTATTAGTATACTAATTATGCTATTTTTTGCACATTTCCTCCAACCTGGTTTTTTCTGCTAGCATGTTGTGAACAGCTTTCCATGCTGATAAATATTAATTTGCAACATTTTTCTAATGGCTACTGTTCATACACATTTATTTCGTTAATAGGCTAAGTGGTAAGTGCTCCTGATTTTTATCTATTGTAGGTGATAATGTGGCTCAATATATGCCTTTTTTAAATTTTTAATTTTTTATAAACATATAATGTATTATTAGCCCCAGGGGTACAGGTCTGTGAATCGCCAGGTTTACACACTTCACAGCACTCACCATAGCACATACCCTCCCCAGTGTCCATAACCCAACCACCCTCTCCCTGTCAATACACATCTTTAAGACAACATCTTTGTTCATGTCCTTTATTATGGAGGTAGATTTCTGAAGTGGAATTGCTCGGACAGAGGGTTCTTACTTTAAAGCTCTTGATATACATCTTCAAACTGCCCTGAAGAGAAGTGCTACCCCTATCTGTGAGTTATTTTTTTCCCTTGCACTCCAGTAACCATGCCTATTTAAAAAATACATATATATTTATTTCAGAGAGAGAGAGCGACGGCATGGGGCTAGGGAGGGCCAGAGGGAGAGGGAAAGAGAGAATCTCAAGCAGACTCCCCAGTGAGCACAGAGCCCCACGCAGGGCTGGATCCCTGAGATCATGACCCCAGCCAAAATCAAGAGTTGGATTCTCAACCGACTGAGCCAGCCAGGCGCCCCATGCCCGTTATTTTTGAAGACATTATTTTGAGAGGAGTTTTCGGTTCGTAGCACAAGTAAGAGGAAGGTACAGAGATTCCTGTACGCTCTCTGCCCCCAGGCATGCCCATCTCCCTGCAGAGTGCTAGGCGTGTCACAGCCGCTGAAACTGTACTGACACATCACAGCCGCTCCCGGTCCCTAGCTTTCCTTGGGGTGCACTGTGGGATCTGTGGGTTCTGTGGGTTTGGACAGGTAGATAATGGCATGTCTCCGTCATGTAGTATCAGACAGCGTGTTCTCACTGCCCTGAAGTCCTGTGCTGTGCCTGCTAATCTCTTCTCGCACCTCCTTTCCTCCACCAACTCCTGGATCTCTTCACTGTCTCTGTAGTTTCCCCTTTCCCAGAATGTCATATAATTGAAATCACACAGTAGGAGGCCTTTTCAGACTGGCTTTTCACTTAGTAATGTACATTTGTGGTTTTTGTATGTCTCTTCTTGGCTTAATAGTTCATTTCTTTTTAGCCCTGAATACTGTTCCATTGTCTGGATGCCCCACTGCTTATTTGTCCATTCGCCTACCAGAGGGCATCTGGGTTTGCTTCCAAGTGTTGGCCATTACGGAGAAAGCTGCTGTCAAGTCTGTGCGTGCAGGGTTTTGTGTGGATGTAAGTTTTCAGTTCCTTTGGGTAAATACCAAGGAGCTCCACTGCCAGGTCATGTGGTAAGAATAAGGTTAAGTACAAGTATCCTTAAATAGGTATAAGTTTTGTAAGACACGGTCAAGCTGTCTTCTGCAGGAGCTGTGCTACTTCGGTTCCCAGCGGCAGTGAATGGGAGTGTCTGTTGCTTCATGTCCTTGCCAGCTCTCGGTGTTGTCAGTGTTCTGGAATTTGGCCACTCTGATAGGTGTGTAGTGGCACCTGATTGTTATTTTACTCTGTATTTCCATGATGACAGACGACATGACATATATTTTCATAGGCCTATTTTCTGGTGAGGGGTCTGTGAAGGTCTTGGCCCATTGTTTTATTTGGGTTGTTTGGGGTTTTGTTGTTGTTGAGTTTTAAAAGTTCTTTGTATATTTTGTATAATAATTCTTTGTCACATGTGTCTTTTGCAAATATTTTCTCTCAGTCTGTGGCTTGTCATCTCATTCCTTGACAGTATCTTTTGAAGAGCAGACATTTTTCATTTGAATGCAGCTCAGCTTGTCAGCTTTTACTTTCATGGGTTGTGCCTTTGGTGCTGTATCTAAAAAGTCATCTCTCTGCCCTGCGCCATCTTAGGTCTTCTACATGGTTTTCTAGGAGCTTGATAGTTTGCTGGTTTCCATGTAAGTCTCTGATCTAATCTGAGTTAATTTTTGGGAAGGGTGTAAGATCTGTGTCTGGATTTGTTGTTTTGCATATGAATGTTCAGTTCCAGTACTGTGTGTTAAAAAGACTGTCTTTGCTCAAATTGCTTTGTCTTTGCTTCTTTGTCAAAGACCAGTTGACTGTTACTGTGTGTGCCTATTTCTACCCTGTCCAATTAACAGATCTATTTTCTCTTCTTTTATTAATATCACATTGTCTTGATTATTATAGTATATTAGGAATTGAAGGCATCCCATAGCATTATGGGAATCCGAATTCCTTTTTTTCCTTCAACATTGTGTTGGCTATTATGAGCTTTTTGATATAAACTTTAGAATCATTGTCAATGTCTGCAAAATAACTTGCTGGGATTTTGAGATTGCATCGGATCTACAGACGAAGCTAGGAGAATTGATATTTTGACAATATTGATTTCAACTGTTTCATTCTTCTTTCATTACTGTCATCAGAGTTTTGTGGATTTCCTCATACACATCTCGTACACATTTTTTAAGAGTCAGACCTAAGTATTTCATTTTGGAGGGTGGTAATGCAAATGGTATTGTAGTGTTGTTTTTTTTTTCCCTTTGCCTCAGAAGATATATAAAGACAAAATGTCTTTATGACAAATGTCAAAGCAATTGTTGCCTGTTCTCTCTTCAAGGAGTTTGATGGTTTTAGGTCTCACATTTAGGTCTTTAATCCATTCTGAGTCTATTTTTGTGTGTGGTGAAAGAAAGTGCTCCAATTTCATTGTGTTGCATGTGGCTGTCCAAGTTTCCCAGCGCCATTTGTTGAAGGGACTGTCTTTTTCTCACTGTGTATTAATTCTTCCTTTGTCAAAAATTAATTGGCCATATATTTGTAGGTTTATTTCTGGGTTTTCTAATCTGTTCCCTTGATCTATGTTTCTATTTTTGTGCCAGCACCATACTGTTTTGATTATTACCACTTTGTCATATAGTTTGAAATCTGGAATTGTATTACCTCTAGTTCTGTTTTTCTTTTTCAAGATTGGTTGACTCTTCGAGTTCCTCTGTGGAGCCATGCTAATTTTAGGATTGTTTGTTCTAGTTCTGTGGAAAATGCTTTTGGTATCTTTATGGGGATCATATTAAAACTGTAGATTGCCTTGAGTAGTATAGACATTTTAATAATATTTGTTCTTCCAGTCCATGTGTATGGAGTATCTTTCCATTTCTTTGCATTGTCTTGAATTTCTTTCATCAGTGTTTTATGATTTTCAGAGTAAAGACTTTCACCTCTTCAGTTAAGTTTGTTCCTAGATACGTTATTGCTCTTGATGCAGTTGTAAATGGGATTATTTTTCTTAATTTCTCTCTCTCTTGCTTTGTTATTAGGGTATGGGACTGCAAAAGATTTCTGTACATTGATTTTGTATCCTGCGGCTTTACTGAATTCATTTATCTGTTCTAGAATTTTTTTGGTGGAGTCTGTAGGGTTTTCTACATATAGTATCATGTCATCTGCAAATAGTGAGAGTTTTACTTCTTCCTTACTAATTTGGATGCCTTTATTTCTTTATTTTGTCTAATCACTGTGTCTAGGACTTCTAGTACTATGTTGAATAAAAGTGTGAAAATGTACATCCTTGTCTTGTTCCTGAACTTAGGGGAAAATGGTATCATGTTTTTATTTCAAATTTCACTTTTTCTTTGCTGGTATATAGGAAAGTGATTGACCTTCGTGTATTAATCTTGTGTCCTATGATCTTGCTATAATCACTTTTTGGTTTCCGTTTTTGTTTTTGTTGTTGTTGTCATTGATGCATTTGGATTGTCTACGTAGATGACCGTGTTGTCTGCAAACAAAGACCAGTTTACTTCTTCCGTCCAAATCCGTACACCTGCCATTTCCTTTCCTTGTCTTCTTGCCTTAGACAGTACTTTCGGTACCATATCAAATGCATTCTTTTTCCTACTAGCAGTTTATTGAGATATAATTGACATAGAATTCACTCATTGTAAGTGAACAGTTCAACTGTTTTAAGTAAATCTGTAGTTATGCAACCACCACCACCATCCAGTTTTAGAACATTTCTATCTCCCCACATTTCCCTTGGAATCTTTGGAAGTTTGCTTTTCTTATTGAGGTATCATTGAATGCAGTGAAATGGCTACACTCTAGGTATACCTACGATCAGTCAATTTTGCATATCAAGACGCAGAGCATTTCAGTCATCCCAGAAATCTTCCTTGTGCCCTTTCCCAGTCAACTTTCTTTAACCACTGCCTCCACCAAAAGCAAATACTGATTTGATTTTCATCACTGTAGATTCTAGAATATCATATAAATGAAGTATAATATTTTTGAAACTTACCCAGGTTGTTTCAGATATCTGTAGTTTTTACCTTTTTATTGCTGAGTATTTTCCCAATGTTTTCTATCACAGCTTGTTAGTTCATTCTCGTGTTCATGAACATCTGGCTTGTTTCCAGTCTTTGCTTGTCTGAGTAAAGCTGCTGTGGACATTCTTATACAGGCTTTTTTTGTAGACAAATATGTTTCTTTTTCCTGACTAAATAGCTAGGAGGAGAATTGCTAGGTCATAGAGTAGATGTTCATTTTAACTTCCTATGAAACTGCTAAAATGTTTTCTGAAATGGTCGTACCAAATTACACACTTGTCAGAGTCCTGCTGATTCCAATTCCTTTTCAGTATTTGTTATTTTAAATCTTTAAAACTTTAGGCATTCTACTGTGTGTTTGGTGGGATATCATTGTGGCTTTAAATTATCTTTAAAAATGATACCACATTTAGGGCACCTGAGTGGCACAGTCTGTTAAGCATCTGTCTCTTGGTTTCAGCTCAGGGCATGATCTCAGGGTCTTTAAATCAAGCCCTGCATTGGGCTCTGAGCCCAACATAGAGTCTGCTTAAGACTCCTCCCTTCTCTCTCCTCCAACCTACCTCCCATGCATTCTCTTTCTCAAATAAATAAATATTTTAAAAAATGACTTCCAGTAACTTGATTACCAGGGAGGTTGACTAATTTTTATGCTTGTTGGCCATTAGATTTACCCAATTCTCTTCCTAAGTGCAAATTTCCATGAAAGCCTAGCGCCCATGAAATAGTAAGAAACGTCAGAAAACACTGGTCTCTTTTAAGATCAATGTCTGATTTGCAGATTATCTCTAGACTTCAAACACATGGCCCAGTCCTGGCTTTTAATGTTGAATTATCTCTTTCAAATTCATTTCACATTCAATAAGGAAGGGACACAAGTTTAACTATCCTTTTAAAGTTTTTTTTTTAATTTTTATTTTATTACCTAACAAACGAGGCTAAATAGATGAAGTGTTATGGGACCAGTTATGTAACTAGTACGTGGGGCATAATGTTTAAACCTTTTGTTGAATGATAGAATAAATGAATAAACGAAAGATCCAGAATCTGGGGCTCCTTCTGCTTCTGCTACAGCTTCTCTTGTTTCCACTTGTGCTAGGTTGTCTTTCTAGTTTTTCCCTGATGGGGTTTCGGTAAGAGGTGGTAATGTGGCCTTAGAACATAGCATACCTGGGGTCGAGAGCAGTTGGAGGAAGTCGGAGTTACTGTTGTTGTAAGTGGTCCTAAAGCCTTTTTGGGAAGAGTCATAGAGTAGAACACAATGCACAAGACAGAAAAAGCCTGGTTGTGGCCCCACAGCACAAGGCTGACTAGGGAGAGAGCAAGCCAGTCACAGGAACAGTAAGAGCTCTGGTCTGTGGTCCAGACAGTGCTCACAGGAGGAGTCATTAAAGCCAGCGGGGAATACTTTGTGCAATTGGGGCCCTAGAAGAATCTAGGACTGAACTAAAAGTATTGCAGAAGACTAAGAAAATACAGATGGGCAAAAGGAAAAAACTGAACAGGAGCAGAAAGGATCCAAACAGATGCAGCAGCACAGGACAAGCACAGGAGTGGACGGCGCGAGCAAATGCCTGAGCGGGAGCTCGGTGCGCTGTCCGCGAGGCAGTGCAGCAGGGATGGGGCAGAAGGTGCACATCATGGAGAAAGGCAAGCACCAGGCTGGCGGGCAAGTGTGGGCCACATTATAAAGGACGACAGTTAGATGCCAGGCTATACAGCTGGAGGTTTTTATGTAGCTAGTTAGGGACCTTTGTGGCTTCTCCAGAGGGGAGCAGTAAGATGAAAACATCTGTGCTGGGATTAGTTTGGTGATTTTTCAGGCTGTGTGGGAAATAGGAGAGACTGCAGTTGAGGAGATTCTGTGATAACCTCTCAGAAATGCTTTCTCTGAAATGGGAAGAATTTCTTCACCTTCCAAAGATTAAAATCAAGATGTTCAAATATTCTTCTTCACATTAAATGCTTGTACCTCCTGAGCACAGATTTCTCCCAAGTTTTGCCTTCCTTGAAGATGACAGGTTATACAGAATTCAGACTTCATAGGACAATCAAGTTGTTGTTTCCTAATTGAGCACATACTTCGCAGATGTCTCGCAAAGCATGGCCAAGAGCTGGTGTGGAGCTTCTGTAACAGGTCCTAGGTCCAGCAGCTAGCATTTCTGCAGGGGTTTTTAACACTTTTACAAAGTGTTTGTAGTCCATCACCTCAGGGGGCTCCAGAACATAATTTTATTGATGAGAAAACTGATTTTGTGCGAGGTAGATAATGTTGCCGATGTCACAGAGTTAGAAAAAGGTAAAGCCAGGACACTGTTTTAAGAGAACAGCTAAATTTATCAGAATTGAACATAGCACATTTCTGGAATCTGGTTTAATAGGAAACATGGTTTAATTTTAAAATATCAAACGCAAAGGATCTCTGATGAATGCAACTTTTGGAAGAAGCAAGTTTCCCTGGAACACTCATTGAAGTCTGATCTTTCTTCCTTTGGCCGTTATATTGCTGGTGGTGTTTCTTTCTGATAATAGCTAAAATACTACCACCAGCAGCACAACCACTTTTTTTTTTTTTTCTGATCATGTTACAAATGCCACCACTTCTAGTTGTATTAGTGGCTCATCATAGATCCCACCGTGAATATAATAATACCAACATTTCTGGAGGGCTCATGTGTCAGACACTGTGCTGAAAACATTGCCTGTCTCACCTCATCTGTTTCCTTCCCAGACCCTGTAAGGAAGGCACTACCATGATGATTATCTCCATTTTACAAAATGAGAAAACTGAGGCATCGTCAGAGAGGCCAAGAGCCTTTGCAAGTTCACTCAGCTAAGAGGTGGGGCAGCCAGCAATCCAGGCCAGGTTTGTCCTGCTGGAGAATCTTAACCATTGAGGAATAAGATGAAGACATTCTCTGGTCTCGCATCCCAGGAAGATTCTGGACAGCCTGTCAAGAGCCAGTGGTTCTTAAGAACTTTCCTGTCTGGTGAGTGACAAGGCCTGAGCAGCTCCGCCAGCAGCCAGTCCCTGGGAGAGAGCTGGCATTTTACTCAGCCCGTTCTGTCTGTTTTCTGTCCCCTTCTCTTTGCCAATATAAATTAGTGCCAATGAAAGTATCACCGGATTGTGAAAGACATGCCAATAAATCTGCTATAGGAAAGCATCCTTAATAGTGATACTCTGTCCTTGACGCATGGGATCTGAACATCTTCACAGAGCAGCCTGGAGGTACTGGAGTCCCGCGTTTGTGCCGAGAGATTTCAGGTGTCGGGGAAGAATCTGAAACAGGGATGGGCTTCTCAAAGTCTCCCCAAGGTCATAAATCGAGGCTGATCACAAAGTTGTCATTGTCAGGCTATGTTTGTGGTAAGTGAAGACACTCACAAGGCCTGGCCCAGGCCCTGGGGAGAGTCTAGAGTGAAAACTAGACTCTAGACTCTGCCAAGCCCAAAACAGAGAAAGGCAGTGGGGAATGTGGTTAGATGCATGGATTCCAGAACTGGAAGCATTGGCTGAAGGTTAGTAATTAAATGGCTCTATGCCTCAAATTCCTCATTTGCAAGATGGGCCTAATGTAGTCCGGTTGTGCCAGATTACGGTGAGGATGGTGAGACTGTGCTGGAAGGAGGCTGAGTAAAGGGCCATGCCTTCCCAGTCAATGGTAAATAACACGTGTGAAACTCCAGTGCGAACCAACCTCCTTTAGCATAAGCTGTTGGTTTCTAAAAAGAGAGGCATCCTGATGTTATGGGGAAAACCCATTACTGAACACCTAGGCTGCGGTTTGGGTTAGGTTGAATTATATACTATTGTTTCCAGTTTGTAAGTGGAAATGTGGAGATGCAAGTATTTTGCTCAAGATCAGAGGGGAAAACCATCATTTTATGTGAGGTCTGTCTGACTTTAAGGGTTTCCACCATATGGTATTCTTTCTGAGGCACACATTTTTCAGACATGAGATATAAACAGTTGAGATGTTTCTGTGAGTTAACACCTTAGCACCACCGAGTTCTGCTACTGCTCTGCTTGCTAGTGTCAGGACTCCAAGTCCACAAAAGTGGAAAATTCGAACGTCTATAGGTGCCAGACCGGGGTCTCTCACTGGATGTCGGTAAACTAGCAGGGTGTACTGGATATTGAATAGCAGAGAAACCTGAGTCCAGGGGACCAGGAGGCGACAGGGAGTTGGTGAGGACTGGCATGCAGTGGCAAGTGCACGTCGGGCCGGAGTTGCAGCTACCACTCCATTCTAGCCCATTCTGCCATATTGGAAATGGTCAGATCTTGCAATATTTCCAGAGAAGATAAACATCTAAACTTGTATGTGAAATTACATTAAATAGTTTTAATTAAACTTTTTATTTTGAAATAGTTGTACATTCACATGCAGTTGTTAAGAAATAATACAGAGAGCTCCTGTGTATCCTTTACCCAGTTCCCACCAATGGTAACATCTTACAATGTTATAACAGGGACTGACACTGATATAATCAAGGTACAGAATATTTCCATCCTCATAAGCATCCCTGATAATGCCTCTTCTTGGCCAGTTACATTTCCCTCTCTCTCCCACCACCTCCCTGACCCTTGACAAACACTAATTTGTTCTCCACTTCTATGACTTTGACTTTTCTAAAACGTTATATAAATAGACTCATATGGTATTTGGGGATTTGCTGTTTGCACCCAGTTATCTGGTTATCTGGAGATTCATCCGGAAGGTTGCATGCATTGATACTTTGTCTCGTTTTATTGCTGAGAGGTAGTCAGTGCAGCATGGTTTACCAGTTCATCCATCGGAAGACATCTGGGTCATTTCTAGTTTGAAACATTTATGAGTAAGACTACTTTAAATGTTCTTGTACAGGTTTTTGTGTGAACATAAATTTTCATTCCTCTGGGATAAATGCCCAAGAATCCAATTGCTGGGTCATATGGTAATTGCATGTTTAGTTTTTTAAGGAACTGCCAAACTGCTTTCCAGAATGGCTTTAGCATTTTACATTCTCACTAGCAATGTATGAGTGACCCAGTTTTTCCACATCCTCACCAACATATAGGGTTGCCACATTTTTTTTTTTTTACTTTAATCATTCTGATAGCTTTGTAGTGATATCTCCTTGTGCTTTTGAATTGCATTTCCCTATTGGATGCTGATATTGAACATCTTTGCATGTGTTTGTCAACTGTACATGTTTGGTGAAAAATCTGTCCATGTCTTTTGCCCACTTTCAAGTTTGATTTTTTCCCCCTGAGTTCTGAGAGTTCTTTATTTATTCCAGATACTAGTTCTTGGTCAGATGTGTGATTTGCAGATATTTTCTCCCACTCTGTAGCTTGTCTTTTCATCCTCTTACCAGGATCTGCAGCAAAGTATTAAGAAATTTTAGTCAATTTATCAAGTTTTTCTTTTATGGATCATGCTTTTGTTATCAAATCTGAGAACCCTTTGCCGAGTCTTAGATCCTAAAGCTTGTCTATGATTTTTAATGGTTTTATATTTACATTTCAGTCTGTGATCCGGTTTGAGCTAAATTTTACCATTTCTCCAGTACTATTTTTGAAAAGGCTATCATTCCTCCATGGAATTGCTTTTGTACCTTTATCAGAATATATTGAGCATATTTCTGTGGGTTGGTTTCTGAATTCTCTATTATATTGCACTAACCTATGTGTTTACCCATTTGCAAACTTGATTTATAGAGGTATTTTCTGATATCTTTCAATAGCACTGAGTAATTCTCAGTATACAAGTCCTGTATATGCTTTATTAGATTCACATCTAGGTCTTTCTCTCCCCCTCACGGACCTTCCCTCCCTTCTTCCTTCCTCCCTCCCTCTTTCTCTTTCTTTCCTTTCCTTTCCTTTCAACTACTGTAAATGATACTGTATTTTTGATTTTGGTGTCCCCATGCCCATTGCTTGCATCTAGAAATATAATGGAATTTTCTACATTTATCTTGAATCCTAAGACCTTGCTGAATTCACTTAAGAATTCTAGAAGTTTGTGTTTTGTTTTGGTAGACTTCTTGGGAGGTTCTATGGCAATCATGCCATCTGCTAAAAGGGATAGTTTTAGTTCTTCTTTTCTGATCTGTACATTTTTTATTTCATTTTATTGCTCTATTGCACTGGCTGGAATGTCCAATATTATGGTGAGTGGTGTGGTGAGAAGGAAGCACCTTGCCTTGTTCCTGATCTTAGGGGTAAGCATTCAGTCCTTTATCATGAGGCATAATGTTAGTTTTGGTTCCTTGCAGAGGTTTGTGATCAAACTGAAAAACTTCCTCTCTGTTGCTATTTTTTGGCGTGGGGGGAGGTTGTTTCTGTCATAAGTAAGTGTTAAACCTTGTCAAATACTTTTTTACATCAATTAATAAGATCATACGATTTTTCTTTTTCATTAATATGATGGATTACATTGACTTTTTGAATAATGAAGGAGGCTTACATTCCTGAAATAAACCCATTTGCTCATACTTTAGGATTCTTTTCATATATTGCTGAGTTCTGTTTGCTAATATTTTGTTAGGGATTTTTGCATTTTGATTGCTGATGAATATTTTGTATTTGTGGTTTCTTTTTCTTTCTTTTTTTTTTTTTTTTTTGGTACTGTCTTTGTCTAGCTTTAGTGTCAGAGTAACACTAGCTTCATAAAATGAATTGGGAAATGTTCCCTCCTCTTCTGTTTTCTGAGAGAGAATGTATAGAATGTTTGTTTATTTTTTAAGGTTTGATACTATTCTGCAGGAATACCATTTGGGCTGGGAGAGTTCTCTTATTTTTAAAAAACTACTGAGCACATTTCCTAAAGAATGATAAAGCTGTCGGACCCTCCAGCATTCTACAGCTATAAAACATCCTCATAACACTATTCAGCTGCAAACAAGTCTACCTTTCATGAGAAGGAGAAATGGGAATGAAAATGATAATTCCAAGGTAGAGCTGTGAGCTCAGGGAATGGAGCCATTAGCCAGAGAGGCCTTGAAACCTACAAAATTTGCCCAGCTGGATCTCCAAATTCACTGGGCCTGGTAACTCCTGTCTTCCTTCCATTTTTCTTTTTGAGTGGGAATTCCATAATTTGCTATCTTATGCCTGCCTTTACAGGGAGAGGCAGTTTCCCCAGGCTGGATCATAATAAAAGTCTTCCCATCGCTGTTTAAATGACTTAGATGAAGCATTTGGAAATTTGAGCTGATGAGAATTTGGACTTTGAGTTTATGCTGTAACAGAGTGAGACTTTAGAGGACCTCAGGATGGGGTGAATACATTTTGCACATGGGATGGTCGTGAATCTTTGGGAGCCAGGAGGCAGACTGCAGTAGGCAGAGCAGTGGCCCCTCAAAGAAGTCTACATCCTAATCCCCAGATCTTGTGAATATGTTACCTTACAGGGCCAAAGGTCCTTCACAGATGTGATTAAGGATTTTGAGATGGGCAGATTAACCTGGCTTCCCTCGGTGGGCCCAGTATGACCACATGGGTCCTTGTATGTGAGAGAGACAGGAAAGTCAGTACCAGAGTGAAGCAATGAGACAGGCCAGTACAGACGGTGATGACTGAAGATGAGGGAACGGCCACAGGCCAAGGCACGAGGGCAGCTTCAGGAAGCTGGAAAAAGCAAGGACACGGATTCCCCACCAGAGCCTCCATAACGTGACTTAGCTTTGATTCTGGCCCAGGGAGACCCGTTCCAGACTTCCAACCTCCATAACTCTAAGATGATGAATCTGTTTTGTTTCAAGGTACTAAGTTGGTGATCATTTGCCACAGTGGCAGTAAGAAACTAGTGCAAGTACACTGAGCTTTCAATTTTGAGGACTATAGCTTTCAATTCTAAAATGGCCATTTGGTTCTTTTTTATGGCTTACTGAGGCTTTCTATATTTTAATTTGTTTCAAGCATGTTCACAGTTACTTGTTGAAGCATTTGTGTCATGGGAAGCTTTAAAATCTTTGTCGAGTAAGTCTTACATATCTGTGTTGGCATCTGTTGAAGGTTTTTTTTTTTTTTTTTTCATTCCCTTTGAGACCCTCCTGGTTTGGGGGTGATGAGTGACCTTTGATGGGAAAGAGAACATTTTTGTATTGTGTTAGGAGGCTCTGGATTTTATTTAAGCCTACTCTTTTATCTGACCTCTGCTGACCCCATTCTGGCAAAGGAAGTGGACTGCTTTCAGGCAAATGTAGAAGGCCAGGTTTGTCCAGGTTCACCACTTGGCCTCCTTTGACAGTCAAGTGGTGGGAGGTAGGGAGGCTCCCCTTTGAGGAATGGTAGCTATGCCTCATTACTGCTTGATAGGTTCCCCATGAGGGCGGGAGGTTAGGGTTGCCTACCAGTCATAGTGGATGAAAATCTCTACTTGGCTCTCTCTGACCCCCCCAGTGGGGTGGTTGGGGCACCTCAATGTAGCCTCACAACAGTGGAAATCAAGACCTCCCACTTGCAGGTACGGGAGGGGTCACTGATCTTTTTCTTAATGTTTGGCTGGAGTAGAGCCGTTATTGTTTAAACATTTTCTATATTGTTGGGCTGCCCTTTTTCTGTCGTTGTGTCATTCAGGCTTCACAAAGCAGGCTTTTCTTGGGGGTTTTGTTATCGGCACCTGTTATGAACACCAGCATTTCTAGATTACAGGCTTAATTGCAAGTCTGGATACATGAGCCCAAAAGAAAATTCAAGAAACTCACGACTGTGCTGTTTCTCAGGTCCTGAGGGTCCTGTCTAGTCTGGCTTCTTGTCTTTACTTTTTAGAGCCTTCTGTTTGTTTTACAATGTCCAAGGTTTAGTTGTACCTAGTGGGAGGAGTAGAATAAACTAAGTCTACTCCAGCTTTCTGGAAGTGAAAATCTCTCCTAATTTTTTAATGTTGGTAACTCGTTAAAAATAAAAGTAACACATTTTGGGAAGAGATGTTAAAGAAAAACAGTCTATTTGGTCCTGGGCTGTTTGTTTGTGATCTCTACCTTCAAAGAAAGAAACTGAAGGACTAGAAATGTTAGTTTGTCTGTGTGTGTGTGTGTGTGTGTGTGTGTGTATGTGCGTGTATGTGTGGATACCCATGGTGGTGATGTGTGGTGGGCAAAGGGAGGGATGAGAGAAAGAGAACTTTGGAGGTTAGAGTTCATGGAGGCAGGGAAAGCTGAGAGGCCAGGCTGCTCTAAAACACGGACCATAGCAGGTCTCTGGAGGGGAGCTCCTGGCTTCTGAGAGGACCTCTCTGCTTCAAGGTCCCTGTGTTCACATTTGCTAGAGGGACTGCTTTGGAATTTATTCTTTAGTTACCAACTTAAAATAACGTGGTTTTTTTGGATTATAAAAAATACAGTTTCATGTTGAAAAAAAAAAAAACAAAAAACAGAAAACGCAGACAAGGAAAAAGAGGGAAATCCCCTCCCCCAAGCCTTTATTCAGAAACGACTCTGAATATTTTGGTGTGTTTCCATCCAGTCTTTTAATCTATCCATCCATCAATAGCAATAAATTTGTGGCTATTCTTTTTATATATTTTTAACCATTTCCCTCCCTTCCCTTGTCCCTGAATAATTTGTAAGCCAAGCTTTTGATAACTATATTGTGTTCAGTTATTTAAAATTTAGCAACATTTCTCTCTTTGTTGAATGTTTTATTGTTTATAATTTCTCATTATTAGAAGTAATGCTTTGATCAGAAAGCTAGGCCACATGTCCTTTTAATTCCTAGAAGTGGCAATACTTGAGCAAAGAGTATTTAAGACTCTTGATTTGTATCTTCAACTTGTTCTCCTTAAAGACTACCAATTTATAATTCCACCTCCAAGATTAGAAAATTCTTGCCTCACTACAGTCTCCTAGGCACCGAATATTATCATTTCAAAACTCTTTGCGAATTTGAAGGCAAAAAGGTCCCTTATTGCCATCTAATCTGCATTTATTTTATTCCTAATCATTTTAAACTCTTTTTTGTCTTTAAAAATTTTTTTCTGTTAACTGCTTTTTGTTATTTGCCATTCTTTTTCTATTGCACTTTTCTTCTAAATGGTTGGTATGTCACATGTGTTACAACGGTATTTTTCTAGTGCATCATTGCCTTTTAATTTGTCTATGATAATAATTACCATAAAGCAGTTTTCCAATTTCAAGTCTGTTATTCTTTTATTTTGATTCCAGCCAAGCCTTTGTGCTTAGAAAGGTCTTCTCTGTTGGTTCTATTTATCTATAGCTGCATAACAAATGACCCCAAAACTTGATGGCATAAATTAAATCCCATTTTATAATTTTTGTAGGTTAGGAATCGGGTAGGCTCAGCTGGTAATTTTTCTGCTCCACCCAGTGTGGACAGAAGTTATTCAGAGTTCATCTGCTGGATGATTGACAGACTCCGAGATGGCATGACCCATTTCTGGAGCCTTGTGGGATGGCTGGAAGGCTTAGCTGGGACTGTCCCTGGAGTGCTTCCCTGTGGCCTGCCCTCCATGCAGCTGAGGGGTGCATGCAGCTCAGGGACTCTAAACATGAGGGTCCCAGCAAACAATGGAGAAGCACAGAAGCCTTTTCTGACATAGTCTCAGATGTCAGCTGCTCTAGCAGAGTGTTTCAAGCCTGCTCAGATTCAGGTGGGCTTCGTGGGAGAGGTGTCCTGTTATTTGTGGCCATATCTTAATATTGCCAGTCTACCGCAAGATGAGTTAGAAGCAACTTACTTCTTCTTCTAGCTTGTTTATGCTTCTGTTCCTGCTTCTTTTTATTTTCGTACACATAAAATCCTTAATACACCTAGAAAATGTTTTTTATACAAAACTTACACTGAGATTCAAATTTGAATATTTCTCAGGGTGCCTGGGTGGCTTAGTCAGTTGGGCGTCTGACTCTTGGCTGCAGGGGCTTGGGTCGAGCCCCGCATCCAGCTCCGTGTTTAGTGGGAATCTGCTTGGGATTCTCTCCCTCTGCCCCTCCCCTTGCTCATACTCTCTCTATAAAGTAAATAAATCTTTAAAACAATTTTTCTAATATCTCTCCCTAATGGTAAATGACTTCACTCTGGCGTTTTCTGGAGTAACCCTCTTCACCGGCAGCGGACTTCCGCAGGCCCGTGTGAGGCTGCGGTTAGAGGAGGCCGAGTCCACCCCCGACTCTTCTCGCTAAGCAAGAGTAACACCCGCCCGTTCGGTCCGGCTCTTCCGTCCGACGAGCCCCAGCCACACGGCGGAGGCAGGCCAGCGAGCGTCTGTCTCGCCGGAAGGGCCCCGCGACTCGGCTCCCGCTTTTCAACGACTCTTCACAGTGGGGGGCTCTGCCCCGCCGCGCTCTGAGCCTCGCGCGGCCGCCCTGGGCGTGTCCGGTGGTTTTGCGGCCGCTGGTCCGAGTGGAAGAGTCCCGGGGAAGCTCCTGCCGTGAGGCGATGTGACCTCCGGAAGAGCCGAGCTCGCTCCTGCTCGTGAGCCAGACAGGAGGCGACCACAGCGCCGCGGGCGTTTCCCCGCAGCCGCCCCGCCCGCGCCTCCGGGGCCGTGCGGGGCGGCCCTACCCCGGAGAGGCCTCTGCGGGGCCGAGCTTCCTTTCGACGCCTCCGCTTCCGCCGCGGAGAGACGCCGGGCTCGGGCGCCGCGGCCGGGGGGGCGAAGCCTCCGCCTTCTGCCGGGGTCGTGACCCCAGCGTCCCGGGACCGAGCCCCACGTGGGGCTCTCCGCTCAGCGGGGGGCCTGCTTCCCCTCTCGCGCCTCCTGCTCGCGCGCGCTCTCCTGCCAAAGTAAGTGCATTGGATCTTTTTAAAAAAGAAAGGAAGGAAGCGGCGCGGGGCGAAGCCTTGTTCGAAGCTGGCGCGAGGCCGAGCCCTTCTGTGGCCTCCGTGGGGCCCGCGGCTGCACCTCCGTGTCGCGGTCGCGCCGCAGCTCCGGCCGTGCATGTCGCGCGTCTTTGTGGCTCGCGTTGTGCACCGGTGCGCGGCCGCTCTGGGGGCCGCTGTCGTGCCGGGTCGGCTCAGGGCCGGCGGCTCCGTGCGGTCTCGGATTCCCGCCGCCCTTGGCGCTCGTCGGTCTCCAGACACGGAGCGACGCCCTGTCGCCGCGATCTGCTCTCCTCACTGCGGCGGCTACTCCCACGTGTCTTCCCTGAGGCGGAGCGGCGCGGCTGACCCCGGGGTCGCCGGAGACGACACCTGCGTGACGACACAGTCTTGTCCCGCAGGCACGTTCGCCACCCGCCCTCCTGGGGCTTCTCGCGCCGCGTCACCCTGCTGTGAACGGCTCGGGCTGCCGGAGGGGCAGCGGGGACGACCGCCCTGGACGTGGGCCCCCACGGCCGCGTGCCTCAGGGGCGTTTTCTCCCGCGGCGCCCTGCGGCTCGGCTCTTCCGGAGGAAACCGCTTCTGCGGCGGAAGCCGGGATCGCAGGCGGAAGCCGGGGTCGCAGGCGGAAGCCGGGGTCGCTGCCGGAAGCCGGGGTCGAAGCCGGAAGCCGGGGTCGCTGCCGGAAGCCGGGGTCGCCGCTGCGCTCTGTGGAGAGCAGCAGCCGGAGCCGCAGATTTCGTGGACGGACGGTCGGCTGCTCGCTGCTGCGGGGCCCGAGTGGCGGTGAGGGGTGAGGGGTGAGGGTCCGGCCCGCCGCGACAGGGGCAGGGCTCAGGGGCGAGGACTGCCCGGGGCGCGAGGAGACAAAGAGCCCAGAGAAGCCTCCGCAGCTCCCGCTTAGCCCTTCGGAGAGCGGCGAGACGGAAGCGCGAGCTGCGGGCGCCGCGTCCTGCCCGACTCCCGGGACCGTGAGCCGGACGGGGACCGGCCGACCTGAACTGAGGGGACGAGTAGTGAGGGACCCGGGAAGCGGCAGCTCGCCCGTCCAGTTTTACGCGTGATGCAGATCCTAGGGAGGAAGACCTAGGCATGTCTTGGGGATCCCCCCATGGCTTACCCCATTTCTTTGTGGGAAAGTGTGTGTTGTTTTTTTCAAATAGGGATTAAACGATTTTAAGGTTTTCCAAAAGAACCTTTACGAGGCCCCAGCAGGGTCTCAGCGGAGCCGGGCGTGGCATTTCTTGCTCGGGAAGAGAGTATTGGATTCTCGGAGAGAGGCGTGGGTCCGACCCAGAGTGGTCCGGGGCCGCTTCAGTCTGGACACCGGTCTGGACGCGGCCGTGTGTCCGCACCCGCCGGGGGACTCCGCGCGGCGGGAAGATGCAGGCCTGCTCCGGGGCTTTGCCTGCGAGAAGGTTCTGCGGGACCTGGCTGTGGCTCCGGCCCGTGGGGAATGCTGGTCTGAGTTAATGCTTCTGAAAGTCCTTTTCTTTGGGTCGGATTGTAGCTCCGGGAAGGCGAGATCCGCGTCCCGAAATAGTTGATTTCCCCAGGAATAAGGCTAATGCAGTTTAACTCGTCCGCTCCTTGAGATCAGCAACGGGCCGTCTCCCGGTTGCCGACACTGCTGGTTGCTGTGAGGAGCATCTCCCTCTTCCTCGCTGTCAGAATCCCGGTGTTGGTTGCCCTTCTCCGAGCGGCTGTGTCCTTTACAGGAGCCCCACATCAGAGGGCGGATCTTCATTGGTGTGGGTCAGTTCTGGTGGCCTTGCCTCGTCCAGGGGTTGTTGCAGGATGGCCGGATGGTGCCAGTTCTGGCCAGTGAGACACAGGGGACATCTGGTAGAGGGACACAGATAGGGAGATTCCCGTTTCCTCTTTCTGGAGATTGTTTACAGCGCATGAGGCCTGACCTACGGCCCATCTTGGGGCTGTGGGAGAAAGCTGCAGAGGAGCTCAGCCAGATCCGTGATGCGCGGGTGAGCACCCGCTCTGAAACTGTCCTACCTCTGACCTTTACATGATGCGCGGGAACACACATCCTTACTGTCTAGGGCCCTGGTGGATTCAGCTCTTCTGTCCTTGGCTGTCCAGAGCACATTACGTAGCCTTTGTTTGGAAGGGGAGGTTGATGCTGGTGGGGTAAATCAAAACTGAGAGCTGCGTCCTC